>NC_053028.1:584333211-584665872 GCF_003073215.2 Triticum urartu
GTAATCCAATGTTCAGGTACTTGGTGACTTCCTTCAGGTGAAATCCAAATGGTGTGCCTTCATCCGGTTGAGCGTACTTAATCTTCGCGTTCGTCATCCTAAAAGAGTAGAAAAGATGAGGAGTCAGAAAATGAGAAGAGAATGGTGATCTATGGCTTTAACTTAGTGGTCGTGTCCTACAGTCAGCGTGTGCTCTGATACCATCTCTGTGGCGACCCGACCCGAATGGATCAAGTGCTCTGTGCTCCGGTGTCATCCCTGGATCAGTAATGCTGAGACCACACAGTAGATCGAAGGATTTATAGCAGAGTGGCAATCACACACTTATTACATCATTGTCTCAAAGAGAACTTATTACAATAAAAATGGCTTAAGGCCATCTAATAATGATAACAGCGGAAGACTCGGAAGATAAATGGGTCCATCAACTCCAACGGCATCACTGAGTATAGAACCACGACCTAAAATCACCTTACTCGTCGTCTGAAAAGTCTGCAACATGAGAAGTTGCAGCCCGAAAACGGGTCAGCACATGGAATATGCTGGCAATGTAACACATAGAGAGTAATGGAATGAAACAGCTATACTATATGCATATATGGCTGGTGGAAAGCTCTATGGTTACAGTTTTGCGTAAAGCCAGTTTTTCCCTACTGCAAAGGAATAAATTTATTTAACTATCATGGTAGTTGTGAAACATCGAGAATGGTTGACAGCATTCCGATCCCAATTAAGTGAACAATTAAAACCCAACAACATTAATTAGAAGTAACGTGATGAGATTCACATGATATTCAAGTACTAGATACTCAAGTTGTCCATAACCGGGGACACGGCTAATCATGATTAGTTTGTACACTCTGCAGAGGTTTGCGCGCTTTTCCCCACATGACTCGATCGCCTCCGTTTGTTTTCTCGCACTACATGGTGTTTGAGAAACGGATGACCGAGACATAGTCTTTCAGAAGCGCTAGCACCTTACATGTGGGGTAGACCGTACCACCTACAACCCCTACATCTGCTAGTCCACCCCGTAAGAGTTTGCACAACTTAGTCAACTATGCCAGAGCCCATAGTAGCATGTGGCTGCTCACGGAAGTTTCTAGCATGAATTATCTTATGATCCCTTTGAGCCTGGGTGGCGGTCCAAAATAAAACAGGCAAGTCCTGATAGACATCAGGTGCCTCAATCCACCCGGATGTGTGTTTAAGTGGCCACCTTAGATAAACCATTAAAAATTATCAACTCACATCTGTCATGGATATCACTCACCCAATCCACGTCTACTAGCATAGCATGGCATAATAAGCAAACGTAGAAGTAACTCCCAAAGGTTTCATAATAATACAGGTAATAGGTACTACCTCATCTACTTCCCATCCCACAATTTAATTAGATCCTAATCATGCAATGTGACAGGATTGATCTAATGCAATAAAACATGGGTTGTAGAAAAGGTATGATCAAAGTGTTACTTGCCTTGCTGATGATCCGCGAGACCTAGGGTTTCGAAGTAACAAGCGGCGCAATCCGGGTGATCTATCACAGACAAACAACAAGCACACAATAAGTACTCATCTAATGCACAGGTAAAACTCGAACAAGAGAACGAACCAGCGAGTTCAACTTAAGAACTCCGGTTGCGAAGAAAGAACGAATCGAACAAAGAAACGGAAAACAAACGGCGGAAGAAAACAACTCGGTTCTAGCAAGTTGAAACTAGGTCAAATTTTACTGTAGCAAAGGCTTGTTCAAGTTGATTAGTCGGAACGGCGGTTTCGAAACGAAACTCCAGGCGCTTGAATCACCTGATTCCGATAAACGAGCGGGAAGAAAGACTAGAACGAAGATCGGATCTGAGATCGCGATCGCGGAATAAATCCGACGAAAAGAAAAAGAAGAACGATTAAACGAACGGGCGTCGTTAACCGGGGAAAATTTCGGTGATCACGTTCGTTAAGACGAACGGTCCGAAAAAAGAACGAAAACCGATCTAGGGTTTTCGGAAAAGAAAACTGAAACAAAGAACGAAAGAAAACCGGAACGGTTTAGAAGAAAAACTGAACCGAGGGGAGAAAAAGAGACGCGGCGCGGGACAACCTCGGCGAGGCTCCGGAGAACGGTGGCGACGGTGGCTATAGGGCGGCGGCGGCTATAGGGCGGCGGCGGCGGGTGAGGGGCGCGGGGTGGGGCGTGGCTGAGGAGGAGAGGGGCTTGGGATTGATGTGAGGAGAGGGGGGGGGGTTTGGGGGGTATTTATATAGGTGGGGGGGATTACTTGGGGTAGGGGGCAAGCAAAAGAGGGAAAACAAAACAAGGAAAGGGGGGGCTAACCGGCCTAGAGTCCCTCTGGGACTCGGCCTAGAGCGAGGGAGGCGGCGGCCTGGCACTGCGCCTGGCGCGCGCGCTGGCTGGGGAGGCGGCCGGCTGGCTGGGCCTTTGGCCCGGCTGGCCTTGGTCCTTTTTTTTGACTGGATTCGCGCGCAGAAAAACAAAAGAAAACTAAACTAAACGAACTCCAAAGTTACTAAAGTAAATTTTCCCCGACTCCTAAAAATGAGTCGAACAAAATGAACTTTTCTCCGGGCCTAGAATGCAATTTTTTGAAAACGCGCATTTTTCCCTATCCAAATAAAAAGCAAACAAACACCGAAAACCAAAATTTTATTTATTCATTAGATCTTAATTTTTCCTAAATTTGGGAAAGTCATATTATTCCCTCTCTTATATTTTTGATATTGGAAAAATAATTGAAGATGAAATAAATAAATCAAATGATCCTCTTTTCAAAATTTGAGAAAACTCTCAAATATGAAAATAACGAAATCTCCAACTCTCTCCATGGGTCCTTGAGTTGCGTGAAATTTCTAGGATCAACCAAAATGCATGAAAATATGCTATGCATGATGATCTAGTGTATAACATTCCAAATTGCAAATTTGGGATGTTACAATGATGTTCTTATTGTTGCAAGTAGGAATTATGTGCCCGTAGATTCTATCGTTCTTGATATAGATTGCAATCCTTCTTGCCCTATTATTCTTGGTAGACCTTTCCTTAGAACGGTTGGTGCAACTATTGATATGAAGGAAGGGAATATTAGATTTCAATTTCCATGAAAAAGGGCATGGAACACTTCCCTAGAAAGAAAATAAAATTACCATACGAACCTATCATGAGATCCACCTATGGATTGCCTACCAAAGATGGCAATACCTAGATCTATTCTTGCTTGTAATGCCTAGCTAGGGGCGTTAAACGATAGCGCTTGTTGGGAGGAAACCCGATTTTATTTTTATTCCTTGCTTTTTGCTCCTGTTTAGTAATAAATAAATTATCTGTCCTCTGTTTTTGTTGTGTTTTTGTGTTTAATTAGTGTTTGTGCCAAGTAGAACCGTTGGGAAGACTTGGGGAAAGTCTTGTTGAACTTGCTGTAAAAAACAGAAACTTTAGCGCTCACGAGAACTGCTGTCATTTTTATTTGGCAAGTTATATTTAGTTTATTATTTTTGAATATGATTAATAGATAAATTCCTCACGTCCAGAAATTTATTTTAGAATTTTTTGGGTTCCAGATCTTGCGCTAGCTACAGATTACTACAGACTGTTCTGTTTTTGACAGATTCTGCTTTTCGTGTGTTGTTTGCTTATTTTGATGAATCTATGGCTAGTAAAATAGTTTATAATCCATAGAGAAGTTGGAATACAGTAGGTATAACACCAATATAAATAAATAATGCGTTCATTACAGTACCTTGAAGTGGTCTTTTGTTTTCTTTCGCTAACGGAGCTCACGAGTTTTCTACTTTAAGTTTTGTGTTGTGAAGTTTTCAAGTTTTGGGTAAAGATTTGATGGATTATGGAACAAGGAGTGGCAAGAGCCTAAGATTGGGGATGCCCATGGCACCCCCAAGATAATATAAGGACACCTAAAAGACAAAGCTTGGGGATGCCCTGGAAGGCATCCCCTCTTTCGTCTACTTCTATCGGTAACTTTACTTGGAGCTATATTTTTATTCACCACATGATATGTGTTTTGCTTGGAGCGTCTTTTATGATTTGAGTCTTTGCTTGTTAGTCTACCTCAATCATCCTTTCTGTACACACCTTTTGAGAGAGCCATACATGATTTGGAATTTGATAGAATACTCTATGTGCTTCACTTATATCTTTTGAGCTTTATAGTTTTGCTCTAGTGCTTCACTTATATCTTTTAGAGCACAGTGGTGGATTTGTTTTATATAAACTATTGATCTCTCATGCTTCACTTATATTATTTTGAGAGTCTTAATAGCATGGTAATTTGCTTAAAATCCTAATATGCTTGGTATGCAAGATTAATAATAAAACTTTCATATGAGTGTGTTGAATACTAAGAAAAGTTTGATGCTTGATGATTGTTTTGAGGAGGTAATAATATCAAAGTCATGCTAGTTGAGTAGTTGTGAAATTGAGAAATACTTGTGTTTAAGTTTGCAAGTCCCGTAGCATGCACGTATGGTAAACGTTATGCAACAAATTTGAAACATGAGGTGTTATTTGATTGTCTTCCTTATGAGTGGCGGTCGGGGACGAGCGATGGTCTTTTCCTACCAATCTATCCCCCTAGGAGCATGCGCGTAGTGCTGAGGTTTTTGATGACTTGTTGATTTTTGCAATAAGTATGTGAGTTCTTTATGACTAATGTTGAGTCCATGGATTATTCGCACTCTCACCCTTCCATCCTTGCTAGCCTCTTCGGTACCGTGCATTGCCCTTTCTCATGTTGAGAGTTGGCATAAAATTCGCCGGTGCATCCAAACCCCGTGATATGATACGCTCTTTCACACATAAACCTCCTTATATCTTCCTCAAAACAGCCACCATACCTACCTATTATGGCATTTCCATAGCCATTCCGAGATATATTGCCATGCAACTTTCCATCATTCCGTTCATCATGACACACTCATCATTGTCATATTGCTTAGCATGATCATGTAGTTGACTTAGTATTTGTGGCAAAGCCACCATCCATAATTCTTTCATACATGTCACTCTTGGTTCATTGCATATCCCGGTACACCACCGGAGGCATTCATATAGAGTCATCTTTGTTCTAGTATCGAGTTGTAATCATTGAGTTGTAAATAAGTAGAAGTGTGATGATCATCATTATTAGAGCATTGTCCCAAGTGAGGTATAAATAAATAAAAAAGAAAGGCCATAAAAAAGATAAGGCCCAAAAAAAGATAAAGGCCATAAAAAAAAGAGAAGGCCCAAAAAATGAGAGAAAAAGAGAGAAGGGACAATGTTATTATCCTTTTACCACACTTGTGCTTCATAGTAGCACCATGATCTTAATAGTAGAGAGTCTCTCATGTTATCACTTTCATATACTAGTGGGAATTTTTCATTATAGAACTTGGCTTGTATATTCTAACAATGGCCCTCCTCAAGTGCCCTAGGTCTTCGTGAGCAAGCAAGTTGGATGCACACCCACTAGTTTCTTTTGATGAGCTTTCATACATTTATAGCTCTAGTGCATCCGTTGCATGGCAATCCCAACTCCTTGCATTAACATCAATCGGTGGGCATCTCCATAGCCCATTGATTAGCCTCGTTGATGTGAGGCTTTCTCCTTTTTTTTGTCTTCTCCACATAACCCCCCTCCATTATATTCTATTCCACCCATAGTGCTATGTCCATGATATATTGCGTGAAAGTTTATAGGTTTGAGATTACTAAAGTATGAAACAATTGCTTGGCTTGTCATTGGGGTTGTGCATGATGATAGCATTCTTGTGTGATGAAAATGAAACATGACTAAACTATATGATTTTGTAGGGATGAACTTTCTTTGGCCATGTTATTTTGAGAAGACATAATTGCTTAGTTAGTATGCTTGAAGTATTATCATTTTTATGTCAATATGAAATTTTGTCTTGAATCTTTCGGATCTGAATATTCATACCACAATTAAGAAGAATTACATTAAAATTATGCCAAGTAGCACTTCGCATCAAAAATTCTGTTTTTATCATTTACCTACTCGAGGACGAGTAGGAATTAAGCTTGGGGATGCTTGATATGTCTCCAACGTATCTATAATTTTTGATTGCTCCATGCTACATTATCTACTGTTTTAGACATTATTGGGCTTTATTTTCCACTTTTATATTATTTTTGGGACTAACCTATTAACCGGAGGCCCAGCCCAGAATTGCTCTTTTTGCCTGTTTTAGGGTTTCGAAGAAAAGGAATATCAAACGGAGTTCAAACGGAATGAAACCTTCGGAAACGTGATTTTCTCATCAGATAAGATCCAGGAGACTTGGACCCTCCGTCAAGAAAGCCACTAGGTGGTAACGAGCATGGAGGGCGCCCCCCCTGCCTCGTGGGCCCCTCGAAGCTCCACCGACATACTTCTTCCTCCTATATATATATCCACGTACCCCCAAACGATCGGGGATGGAGCCAAAAACCTAATTCCACCGCCGCAACTTTCTGTATCCATGAGATCCCATCCTGGGGCCTGTTCCGGAGCTCCGCCGGAGGGGGCATCGATCACGGAGGGCTTCTACATCATCATCCAAGCCCCTCCGATGAAGTGTGAGTAGTTTACTTCAGACCTACGGGTCCATAGCTAGTAGCTAGATGGATTCTTCTCTCTTTTTGGTTCTCAATACAATGTTCTCCCCCTCTCTCGTGGAGATCTATTCGATGTAATCTTCTTTTTGCGGTGTGTTTGTTGAGACCGATGAATTGTGGGTTTATGATCAAGTCTATCTATGAATAATATTTGAATCTTCTCTGAATTCTTTTATGTATGATTGGTTATCTTTGCAAGTCTCTTCAAATTATCAGTTTGGTTTGGCCTATTAGATTGGTTGTTCTTGCCATGGGAGAAGTGCTTATCTTTGGGTTCGATCTTGCGGTGTCCTTTCCCAGTGACAGAAGGGGCAGCAAGGCACGTATTGCATCGTTGCCATTGAGGATAACAAGATGGGTTTTTTATCATATTGCATGAAACTATCCCACTACATCATGTCATCTTGCTTAAGGCATTACTCTGTTTTTAACTTAATACTCTAGATGCATGCTGGATATCGGTCGATGAGTGGAGTAATAGTAGTAGATGCAGAATCGTTTCGGTCTACTTGTCTCGGACGTGATGCCTATATACATGATCATACCTAGATATTCTCATAACTATGATCAATTCTGTCAATTGCTCAACAGTAATTTGTTCACCCACCGTAGAATACTTATGCTCTTGAGAGAAGCCACTAGTGAAACCTATGGCCCCCGGGTCTCGTTCTCATCATATCAATCTCCATCACTTAATTATTGCTTTGCTTTTACTTTGCTTTTACTTTATTTACTTTGCATCTCTATACCAAAAATATTATTTATCATCTCTATCAGATCTCACTTTCGTAAGTGACCGTGAAGGGATTGACAACCCCTAAGCGCTTTGGTTGCATTGAGCTATTGTTTTTGTGTAGGTACGAGGGACTCGAGCGTAGCCTCCTATTGGATTGATACCTTGGTTCTCAAAAACTGAGGGAAATACTTATGCTACTTTGCTGCATCATCCCTTCCTCTTCGAGGAAATCCAACGCAGTGCTCAAGAGGTAGCAGGGATCAGAGCGGAGAGGGACGGATCGAACCAAGAGAGAGAGACACACATAGGTTCATACGCACAAGAACACCTCAACCTCAGGAGGCAGTTCTTCCCTTGTACTGTTCATCATCAGCCCAAGAAGCAATCCACCACCACCACATTGGAGAAGGGTATTACACCACAACGGTGGCCTGAACCAGTATAAACCCAGTGTCTTCCTGTGTTGCGAGTTCGTCGGGTTCGTCCGCAATATCTTAGCGAGATACAGTGTAGATTGGTAGGAAGGGAAAGACTCCGTGCGCGTCCCTGTGTTCGAACCTTAAGGGTTAGCCGGAACCCCACATCTGACATTTGGGGCGCCAGGTAGGGGGTGCGCCGTAGCTTCCTTTCCGCCAGTCCGTCACTCCGTCGTCTCCATGTCGGACGCTCGCCGTGCTTGAGCTGAGCATCGGGCCGCCCTCGCTGCCCGCGTTGCTCATACGGCTCCCGTCGGCGGGTCACCTCGCCGTTCTCCGTCCCCCGCCGCTAACGCTGCCACCGGCCTGGTGGGGAACGAGCAGCAGGCATCCTCGCTGCATCCTTCAGTGCGGCAGGACGGCCGCACCGCTACTGCATCACTCACCCCTGCTGGTTCTTCGTCCCACCCGCACCGCGCTCCCATGGATGCCCGGGCCGCGCTCATCGCGGCGAACGAGCTCTTGCGTTACCATCCGATCGACGACCTCTATGAGGAGTGGCTCGACCGCGTCGCCGAGCTCGTCTGTGCCGCAGGGGGCTCTCCAATGCCATCCCACTCTCTGTCTCCCCCTCAACCAGCCACAGGCAGCGGGGCTCATGGCATGCCTCCATCGCCTCGTCCCCAAGACGGTGCCTTGGCACCAAGGCGCATGCCTCCGCGGCATGATCCACCGCGCCCGGCGCCCGCTCGTGAAGAAAGAAGCTGCCAAGAAATCCTGCGGCCATGACAAGCTGCACCAGCGCTCCCAACGCCACTTTGTCAAGACCGCGTGCCTCCTGCAGTGGCGCAGTGCGGACCTCGCCAAGACCAAGCAGGCCAGGCAATTTCAAGCCAGATCTACCTCCTCGATACGACGGCACTGCCGACCCCGCAGAGTTCCTGCAGATCTATGAGCTAAGCATCAAAGCGGCTAACGGCGACGAAAAAGTCATGGCGAACTGGTTTCCCATGGCTCTCAACGACGGGGCCCATTCCTGGCTCCTGAACCTTCAGCTCGGCTCGATCTCCTCCTGGGATGAGATGCGCGACCACTTCATCGCCAACTTCCAGGGCACTCGCGACCGCCCACCGACCGCGGGCGATCTACGCCGCATCAAGCAACAACCTGGAGAGACCCTCCAGAAGTACGTCCAGCACTTCAACAACACCCGCCTCAAGATCCCCAAGGTCACGGACGAAGCCATCGTCTCCGCGTTCTCAGACGGCGTCCGTCGTCAAGATGAAGGAAGAACTGGCTATCCACGAGGAGCTTTGCACATCTCAGGAGCTGTTCAACCTGGCGACCAAGTGCGCAAGAGCTGAGGAGGGGTGCCTCTCTCTCCTTGAGCTGCTGGCCGCAGGAGTGGAGGAGAAGAAGGCCAAGGCCAAGGACGTGAAGCGCAAAGAGGCAGTAGTGCTCACAGCAGATCCCGACACCAAGCGAGGCAGAGATCAGCCCGAGTCATCCAAGAACGACCATCCGTTCTGCGCCTTCCACAACCTGAACACCCATAACACCAGTGATTGCCAAGAGCTCAGAGCCATATGGGAAGGACGCTTCGGTCGATGCCCCGAGCGCAACGACTGGGGCTACGACCTCGGAGGAGGACGCGGAGGCGGACGCTGGGACAACCGTGGCCCGTGCGAGGAGTGGCGCGACCGGTCTCGTGAGGACCGCTGGCAGGACCAACCTAGCGAGGGCGCCTGGAGGGACCCGCCTCGTGAGGATCGCCCCCAGGGCAACGCCGGTCTTCCTCCGTTGCTGCCACCGAGAAGGAACGACGACCACCACCAGGATGAGGGGGCTGGGGGCTTCCAGGAGCCGCATGCGATCGCTTGCATCTTAGGCGGTGCACAGGCCCTAGCCTCTCAACGCATCTTCAAACAGTTCGCTCACGAGGTGAACGCGACGCTCCCCAAGCTCGAAGCCACGCGGCCGCTCAGGTGGTCCCAATGTGCCATCACCTTTGACTCGGCCAATGCACAGCCACCGCCGGCACCTTGCCAATGCTGTGTTCCCCAGTCGTCAGCAATGTGCAAGTCACCAAGACTCTCATAGACGGCGGCGCTGGGCTCAACGTCCTATCCTTCGACACGTTCAACAACCTCCAAGTGCCCTATGAGCAGCTCCAGCCAACCAAGTCTTTCTCAGGAGTGACCTCCGGTTCCACCACACCGATAGGGCAGGTCCGCCTGCCTGTCACCTTCGGGGAGCGCAAGAACTACCGCACCGATTTCATCGACGACGTCGCGCACATTCGCCTACCGTACAATGCCATGCTCGGGTACCCAGCCCTGGCCAAGTTCATGGCAGTCAGTCACCATGGCTACAACGTCCTCAAGATGCCAGGAAGCGGGGGAATCATTACGGTCCTGTGTGAAGAAAGGGATGCAGTGTGCTCCCTCGAGCGCGCCTTCCAAACCGCGGCAGTCGACAACCCTGACGGCAGAAGTGAAGGCCCTCAGGAGACCATCCCCAAGAAGAAGCTGTCATGCCACGCAGGACCCCAAGAAGATGGCATCGCGACAGGAGCCTCGTCAGGATCAGCGCCCGCTCCAGGGGCGCCTCCCTCCACCACATAGGAAAGCGCGCCAGCACCCTCCTCCGACAGGGCTCGGGGGCTCTCTCCTGGAGAGCCTCAGACCTTTCCAACCTCACGAGGGAGGCGCTTGGGCACCACTTGGAAGCGTGCTTCTCGGCATGCTTTCCTCAGGAGAGCAAGGGGCAAGGAGTGCCCACCACCCAGGAGTTCATCATCGAGACCACTCAAGAGCTACAAGACGCGAGAGCCATGTGCAGCGACAACCGCTCACCGAGCGTAGCTCACCATCCAGGCGAGGGTGCTGAGCGGTGTGTCTGCATCGACATCCCAGGGTTCAATAGGGCCGTATCTCAGGAACGCTTCTGGCCATCACGTGCGGGCCGTTGTGAGGGTCCACCGTACAGCTACGTTCGCATGCCTTTCGCCATGCCGAGTCTGGCGTCAGCCTATCAGCGCAACGTGCGGCAAGTCGTGATGGCTTAGGAGGCCAGGTTCCACGCCTTTCCGGAGGAGATGAGGATGGTCCTCAGGGAACCTCCCGAGCCCCTAGAGCCTCCCAAGGCTCAGGGTCCCGGTGGCTCGTGAGGGGCCATTTCATCAACGCGTGGCTTCAGCTACACCAACTCTACTTTGTCTACAGAACCAGGTGACATCTACCAAGTGCATTTAAGCTGGGAGCGCCCCATGGGCTGCATTATTCCCAGGCCACATTGGTCTGTCCCTGTGGCATGTATCCCTTTTGCTTATGTCTTTAGCTTACCTTGCTGGGGGCGCCACTCGGGCTGCATCATCCCCACGCCGCTCGGGCCAGACCAAGTGGCATGTGTCTTCCCGCATTTATCCAAGTCGATCTGTTCTTCATGCTTAACCTGCCAACTGCTATCGCCTACTCGATCATCGCCTCCCCCGGGGCCTCTACACAGGCATGGCGCTGGTGCATGGGTCCGTCCCTGCCACGACCGACAAATCTGAGTTGTCGAACTCAGGCTCACGGCACGCGCCGTGTACGTCACCTCACGAGGCCCTCAGTGCCTTCGCTCAATCCGGACCAACCAGCGGCAAGCAGGCGGCCATAACGGCAAACCATGTTTTTTCTTGTGTCTGTCCACACGGACCCCGCAGGGAGGATAGCAGGCAGCACCGCGACTCTCCTTTTCTCTCGTGTGATTCGCTTGCGCGTTAAAGGGGGGGGGGGCTCCTGAGCATCGCGACTCAGGAGCTCTTACTGGCTCTCCAGCCCTCACCCCCTGGCCTTGACCACGGCATTGTGACCTGGCATACTAGCGGCGGCTGAGCTCGCTCGAGGGCCGGGACCTGAGGACGTAGAGCACTAAGAAGAGCTCAGGAGAAGGAAAACTCGTATGGACCACCCTAGCTATGTCGCGTAAGTTGGAGCGCAGCCCTAGCGCAACATCAGGAGTCACCGCGAAGTCAGCAAGATAAGTCTCGCCCTCGGATCGGCTAAATATTTGGGCTTAGTGGTCGCTCACACCATGCCGCAACCCCGTTGAGGCCAAGTCATCTTCCTTTCTTTCCTTACCATGGCCGCTTGGGCGCTAAGGGGGACCTCCTGAGCATCGCACCTCAGGGGCTCTTACTGGACCTCAGGCCGCGCACCTCCTAGCCTTGACCACGGCATCGCGACCTAGCATACCAGCGACGGTTGTCGCCGCCTTGGGACCGGGATCCATCAGCATAGAGCAATAGGCTACCGCGAGGAAAGAAAGGGGGTCCGAGCCTTAATGGGACACGCGTTCATCAAATCTTCATAACAAGGAAGATAGGTACAAAGGCATTGCAGATCCCTACATGCCCCCACGGGGTAATTCATGATTCTTCGCAGGAAACAAAAGCTGATTCTAAGGGGGATCCCTACATCCTTCCGTGGCAGATGCCATCATCAACACTGGGCCACGGGAGGCCGGCGCCAACCCCATCCAGATCAGCGGCGGCGGCGGCCGGACGCCGTAGCCCTGCTTCGAGCACGGCGAGAGCTTGGGGGGACATAGCTGTCGTCGCTCGTCTCCGGAGTCTCGTAGAGCTCAGGATAACTGCTGAACTCCCAAGGGCTGCTGCTGGAGTGGTCGCAAGCGGAGCGCGCATCAGCCTCGCGCTCTTCTCCGGAGCAGCATGCCAGGCGACGACCCTTGGTGTCGAAGACCTTGAAGAAGAGCATGGATGTGCCGTTGTGGATCGCGAGGGCGCCTCTCGCACGACAAATCCGAGGGATCTTCCCCCAGCTGCTGGTCATGAAGATCTTGCTGGTAGGGACCGCTTCGATCTCTGCTCCGGTTGCCGGGGCGCTGCAGTCGGCGTGCTGCAGCCGGAGCTCAAGAGGCCCCGTCGGCGGCATCACGTCGGAGAAGAATAGCGGGAAGCAGATCCAGGAGCACGGAGGCATCGGCGCCCATAGCACCAACTCACGCGAGGAGTCCGCGGCGTGGATGCCGCATGTCTACATGGCGCGGCGACCCTGGATGCGGCGCGGGCGGCGCTGCTCATCACTTTGTCCTCCCGAGCCCTCGGCTTGGGCGTAGGGGGGTAGCGGATACCCCGGTGGAGGCCGCTCGCACATAGGCCTCACCACCACTTGCATCGCCGCTTCATCACGACGATGGATCAACCTCTTCTTCGGTGGGAGGAGCTCTGGGACATCCCGGGAGGCTTTCCCCTTCTCTTCGGTGGAGAACCTTCGGATAGGCACCATTGGAGCAAGCAGTAGAGCAAGGAGGAAGAAGCAAGCAAGCAAAGAAGAGATGGGCGATGGGGGCTCCGCCCCCCTCTCCATTTATAGCGGAAGAAGGCCAACTGGCACCTCCCACGATCACAGGTAATGATGGATTCCCTTGCATGATGTCGCAGGGACTCGTCAAGTCGTGCAGTTGTTGAGGCAGCGTGGGGAAGCGGAGACGCCCACGTCCAGTCAACCGCCAAACATCAACCAAGGCCGCAGGCTTTTGGGGGCCCACCGTGCTCCGAACTTGACCCTTGTGGTGGGCACCTTGGGCCCGGGGGCTACTATCGGTGTTCTGGGAACGGGGGTCCCCAGACTTGCCTGCCTGCGGCCCGCGGTGTGGCAGAGCCAGTAGGCCGTACGACCCATCTTCATCAACAAGCATCCAAGACCCTCGCGAGGCGCCAAGCCTCGCGAAGCGGACGGCGCAAGACCTCTGGAGCGGCCTAGCCAGGCAGGCTCACGAGGAGCGGAGATATCAAGGCGGGGCAAACCTCGCGAGGCTCTCGTGACGTGAGCCATGACGATCGACGCCAAGCGGGCGCCAGCGCGCATAGCGTCCATGTTTCCTCTTTGGTGCAAGGGGGGCAAGCGCAGCCGCGGGGTAACGAGGCCTCAGGAAAAGGTTGCCATTTCAGTCCAACAAGACCGAGACCATGGACTACAAGATGGAGGTCATCGTGAAGCCCAAGATGGCGTCACTGCCAAAGCTTTATGCAGGTGAAGACTACTTTTGTCAGGATAGCTCATACTAGCTGTCTCCCTTCAAATTAGCCCGCCATTGTTGGCTCCCTTCCCGCTCGATATTTGGGAAGAGGACCAGGGCCTCTATAAATAGGACTAGCCACCATAGAGAAAGGGGGATGGGTGCTGAGGGGGGATGGGAGCTGAGAGGGGATCAGAGCTGAGAGGGACGGATCGAACCAAGAGAGAGACACACACACAGGTTCATACGCATAAGAACACCTCAACCTCAGGAGGAAGTTTTTCCCTTGTACTGTTCATCATCAGCCCAAGAGGCAATCCACCACCACCACACTGGAGTAGGGTATTACACCACAACGGTGGCCCGAACCAGTATAAACCCGGTGTCTTCCTGTGTTGTGAGTTCGTCGGGTTCGTCCGCAAGATCTTAGCGAGATAGAGTGTAGATTGGTAGGAAGGGAAAGACTGCGCGCGCACCTGTGTTTGAACCTTAAGGGTTAGCCGGAACCCCACACTCGACACTCGTAGACCGAAAGCGGAAGCGTTATGAAACGCGGTTGATGTAGTCCAACGTCTTCGCGATCCAACCGATCAAGTACCGAACGCATGGCACCTCCACGATCTGCACACGTTAAGCTCGGTGATGTCCCTCGTACTCTTGATCCAGCTGAGGCCGAGGGAGAGTTTTTTCAGCACGACAGCGTGATGACGGTGATGATGAAGTTACCGACGCAGGGCTTCGCCTAAGCACTACAACGATATGACCGAGGTGGAATTCTGTGGAGGGGGCACCGCACATGGCTAAACAACCAACTTGTGTGTCTATGGGGTGCCCCCTCCCCCGTATATAAAGGGGTGGACGAGGGGGCCAGCCGGCCACCTTGGGCGCGCCCCCAAGGGGGGAATCCTACTCCTTCTAGGAGTAGGTTCCCCCTTTCCTAGTCCTACTAGGAGGGGGAAGGAAGGGAGAGAGGGGAGGAAGGAAAGGGGGGCCGGCCCCCCTCCGAATTTGGATTGGGCTTGGGGGGGGGGGGGCGTGCCCCCCCTCTTGGGCTTATCCTCTCTCTTCCCCTAAAGCCCATGTATGCCCATTATGCCCCCGGGGGTTTTCGGTAACCTCCCAGTACTCCGGTAAAAGCCCGAACTCATCCGGAACCATTCCAGTGTCCAAACATAGCTTTCCAATATATCAATCTTTATGTCTCGACCATTTTGAGACTCCTCGTCATGTCCGTGATCACATCCGGGACTCCGAACTACCTTCGGTACATCAAAACACATAAACTCATAATACCGATCGTCATCGAAGGTTAAGCGTGCGGACCCTACGGGTTCAAGAATTATGTATACATGATCGAGACTCACTTCCGGTCAATAACCAATAGAGGAACCTGGATGCTCATATTGGTTCCTACATATTCTACGAAGATCTTTATTGGTCAAACCACATAACAACATACGTTGTTCCCTTTGTCATCGATATGTTACTGCCCGAGATTTGATCGTCGATATCTCAATACCTAGTTCAATCTTGCTACCGGCAAGTCTCTTTACTCGTTCGGTAATGCATCATCCCGCAACTAACTGATTAGTCACATTGCCTGCAAGGCTTATAGTGATGTGCATTGCCGAAAGGGCCCAGAGATACCTCTCCGATACACGGAGTGACAAATCCTAATCTCGATCTATGCCAACTCAACAAACACCATCAGAGACACCTGTAGAGCATCTTTATAGTCACCCAGTTATGTTGTGATGTTTGATACCACACTAAGTGTTCCTCCGGTATTCGGGAGTTGCATAATCTCATAGTCATAGGAACATGTATAAGTCATGGAGAAAGCAATAGCAATAAACTAAACGATCATAGTGCTAAGCTAACAGATGGGTCAAGTCAATCACATCATTCTCTAATGATGTGATCCCATTCATCAAATGACAACTCATTTCTATGCTTAGGAAACTTAACCATCTTTGATTAACGAGCTAGTCAAGTAGAGGCATACTAGTGACACTCTGTTTGTATATGTATTCACAAATGTACTAAGTTTCTGGTTAATATAATTCTAGCATGAACAATAAACATTTATCATGATATAAGGAAATATAAATAACAGCTTTATTATTGCCTCTAGGGCATATTTCCTTCAGTTCTAGTTTCGGTTTTCGCGGCCAAGGTAATCAGGGTGATTTTAATCAACTGTCTGGTCAAGGGAATCAACAACAGTCTGGTTATCAGAGTAATTCGAAGCAGTTGAACAGTGGACAATACCACGTTTTCACCACGAGTCTGTGTAAGCGGTATCAAAAGCTCCATAAAAGGGCAGTAAACGAGCATTGAGCCGGCAATCCGTTGTTACGTGCGATGGTCTAAACAGCCTATTCTTTGGAGCCGTGAAGATCACCGCCCCGGGTTGACAACCCGGGTCACTTGGCTTTGGTGGTGGCGCCTCAGGTTGGAGGATACAAATTCACTAAGGTGCTCATGGATGGAGGCGGTACCATCAATATCCTTTATTATGACACTTTCTGTCACATGGGATTAACTGATAAAAATCTTAAGCCGTCGAATACTGTTTTTCACGGTGTGGTGCCTGGTAAGTCGGCATATCAAGTGGGAAAAATATCTTTGGAGGTTGCCTTTGGAGATGGATATGATTCCAGGTCTGAGACGTTGACGTTCGAAGTGGTTTAATTCAAGAGCCCTTATCATGCTCTATTTGGGCGGCCGGCTTACGCTAAATTCATGGCAAGGCCTTGTTATGTTTACCTACATCTTAAGATGCTGGGTCATAAGGGCACCATCATAGTGCATGGAAGTCGCAAAGTAGCCTTGGAATGTGAGGAAGGCGACGTGATACTAATTTTTCTCATACTTTTCCTCTTGTTTTGGACTCTAGTTTGCATGATTTGAATGAAACTAACCCTGGACTGACGCTGTTTTCAGCAGAACTACCATGGTGTTGTTTTTGTGGAGAAATAAAAGTTCTCGGAATGGAACGAAACTTTTTGAGGATTTTTTATACCAATAATAAGAATTTGTGGAGCCAAGACCCACCGGAGAGGGACCCTTGGGTGGGCACAAACCACCAGGGCGCGCCCCCTCTCCTGGCACGCCTAGGTGGGTTGTACCCACCTGGTGGCCCCGCTGATGACCCCCCTGATACTATAAATTCACATATTTCCAGAAAAAAATCAGGGAGAAAGAATTATCATGATCTACGAGATGGAGCCACCGCCACGCCCTATTCTTCCTCGGGAGGGCAGATCTGGAGTCCGTTTGGGGCTCTGGGAGGGGGGTCTTCGTTCTTCGTTGATACGTATCCAACGTATCTATAATTTTTGATTGTTACATGCTATTATATTATCAACCTTGGATGTTTTATATTCATTTATATGCTATTTTATATGATTTTGGGGACTAACCTATTAACCTAGAGCCTAGTGCCAGTTTCTGTTTTTTCCTTGTTTTAGAGTATCGCGGAAAAGGAAAATCAAACGGAGTCCAATTGACCTGAAACTTCACGGAACTTATTTTTGGACCAGAAAAAGCCCACGGAGTATCGGAGTTGGACCAGGAGAGTCCCGGGATGCCCACGAGGGTGGGGGGCGCGCCCCCCTGCCTCGTGGACAGCCCGGAGGTCCACCGACGTACTTCTTCCTCCCATATATACCCATATACCCTAAAAACTTCAAGGAGCACAATAGATTGGGAGTTCCACTGCCAGAAGCCTCCGTAGCCACCGAAAACCAATCTAGACCCATTCCGGCACCCTGCCGGAGGGGGCAATCCTTCTCCGGTGACCATCTTCATCATCCCGGTGCTCTCAATGATGAGGAGGGAGTAGTTCTCCCTTGGGGCCGAGGGTATGTACCAGTAGCTATGTGTTTGATCTCTCTCTCTCTCATGTTCTTGAGGTGGTACAATCTTGATGTATCGCGAGCTTTGCTATTATAGTTGGATCCTATGATGTTTCTCCCCCTCTACTCTCTTGTAATGTATTGAGTTTTCCCTTTGAAGTTATCTTATCGGATTGAGTCTTTAAGGATTTGAGAGCACTTGATGTATGTCTTGCGTGGGATACCCGTGGTGACAATGGGGTATTCTATTGATCTACTTGATGTATGTTTTGGTGATCAACTTGCAGGTTCCGTGACCTTGGGAATCTACGCATAGGGGTTGGCACACGTTTTCGTCTTGACTCTCCGGTAGAATCTTTGGGGCACTCTTTGAAGTTCTATGTGTTGGGTGAATAGATGAATCTGAGATTGTGTGATGCATATCGTATAATCATACCCACAGATACTTGAGGTGACATTGGAGTATCTAGGCGACATTATGGTTTTGGTTGATTTGTGTCTTAAGGTGTTATTCTAGTACGAACTCTAGGGCTGTTTGTGACACTTATAGGAATAGCCCAATGGATTGATTGGAAAGAATAACTTTGAGGTGGTTTCGTACCCTACCATAATCTCTTCGTTTGTTCTCCGCTATTAGTGACTTTGGAGTGACTCTTTGTTGCATGTTGAGGTATAGTTATGTGATCCAATTATGTTATTATTGTTGAGAGGACTTCCACTAGTGAAAGTATGAACCCTAGGCCTTGTTTCAACGCATTGCAATACCGTTTGTGCTCACTTTTATCATTAGTTACCTTGCTGTTTTTATATTTTCAGATTACAAAAGCCTTTATCTATCATCCATATTGCACATGTATCACCATCTCTTTGCCGAACTAGTGCACCTATACAGTTTACCATTGTGTTGGGTGTGTTGGGGACACAAGAGACTCTTTGTTATTTGGTTGCAGGGTTGCTTGCGAGAGACCATCTTCATCCTACGCCTCCTACGGATTGATAAACCTTAGGTCATCCACCTGAGGGAAATTTGCTACTGTCCTACAAACCTCTGCACTTGGAGGCCCAACAACGTCTACAAGGAGAAGGTTGTGTAGTAGACATCAAGCTCTTTTCTGGCATCGTTGCCGGGGAGGTGAGTGCTTGAAGGTATATCTTTGGATCTTGCGATTGAGTCTTTTAGTTTCTTGTTTTATCACTAGTTTAGTTTAAAAAAGAAAACTACAAAAAATATGGAATTGAGTTTGCCTCATACGCTTCATCTTTTTAATATCTTCCATGAGTATGATGGAAAGGAAAATTGTGCCAAAGTATTAGAAGAAGAATGCATTAAAATGTTTGGCACTAAATCTTTGAACGATGAGCATGATTGCAATGTTGTTACTATGAACTCCTTAAATTTCCATGGTACTAATGATGATTGCACTTGTTATGATGAAAATGTCTCCTATAAACATGTCAAGTTTTGTGGAGTGCATTGGGTTTGCAAGTACACACCAATTAGGGAAGATAGATTTTGCAAGAGGCATAAGTACTTAGAAACTAAATTGTTGCAAGAAAGTCTAGATGTTTGTGCTAAAAATTTAATTTTTCTTGACCATACTTGTGAGCTTTGCATTGAACGTGGTCATTTAGCCATCCGATGCAAATTGTTTCATGATCTAATCGTTTCCAAAAATTGTGATGACTTGATTTCTCTTGCACATCATAATGAACTTAGTTTGCTTATGGGTTACGAAGAAATGAAACGTATAACTAACTATCTTCCAGTATTTTCCCGTGATGAACTTCTTGGCTTTGATCTAGAGGAAATTTATATATATTGTGTGGTGAATTGTATTAAAAATCCTTATATTGCCAACTACATAAAGAAAAGAAAATGAATAGAAGATGAAGAGAATACTAATGAAAGGGAAGAGACTTCCCAATACCCTCCTATTATTTCTTATGATGAATTAGGTAACGAGGAGGAGCCTCCTATTCAACCAATCTCATTAATAAGGAGCTCCAAAAAGAGGATTGAACCCACACAAGATGTGCTGAAGAAGAAGAAGAAGAAGAAAAGAAAAAGGAAGAGAGGTAAAAAGATATCTCCCGCAAATAATGTTGCTCCTATTACTATTGGGCATCATGAAAATATAATTGTGGAAGATAATGATACTTCTTATGATCTTGAAAATCTTTTTGACACTTGCTTGGAAGAATATGATAATTGCTATACTATTGGTGCTATCCATACTATTAATGATGAGAGTGATTATGCTTATGATATGAATAGGGCCAAGCTTGGGGATGCTATGTTTGATGAAGATGATGTTTTTGATAATATATTTGCTGCAATTAATGTTTGTCCCAAGCTTGGGGATGTTACGTTTAATGAAGATGATATTTTTAGTCTCTCAAGTTTTGATATGCAAATTTATAATTATGATAGCATGCCTCCTACCTATGATGATTATTGTGATGATACTTATGCTATAAAAAGTAGTGATTATATTTATAAAACTTGTCATGATTATGATTACCCCTTTTCTGAACATTACTCTTTTAATGTGGAAACAATTTATCGTATTCGAGTCTCTTATGATACTCCCACTATTCCGAATGAGAAGAATTTTGCTTATGTGGAGAGTAATAAAAATTCTATGCTCATAGATCATGAAAAGAATGCTTTAGGTGCTGGTTATATTGCTAAATTCATTCATGATTCTACTGAAAATTATTATGAGGGAGGAACATATGCTTGTAGGAATTGCAATAATATCAAGTTTCCTCTCTATGTGCTTAAAATCTTGAAGTTATGCTTGTTTTGCTTTCCTATACAAAATCTCTATGTGGGTTCGACTTAAATGTGCTAGTCATATTCTTCATGATGCTCTCTTATGTTACAATTCTTATCTTTTATGTGAGCATCATTGAAATCATCATGCCTAGCTAGGGGCGTTAAACGATAGCACTTGTTGGGAGGCAACCAACTTTATTTTTGTTCCTTGCTTTTTGCTCCTGTTTAGCAATAAATAATTTATCTAGCCTCTTTTGTGATTGAGTTTTTATGTTTTAGTAAGTGTTTGTGCCAAGTAGAACCGTTGGGAAGACTTGGGGAAAGTCTTTGTGATCATGCTGTAAAAAGCAGAAACTTTAGCGCTCACGAGAATTGCTGCCATTTTTATTGGAGAGTGCTATTTAGTTAATTATTTTGAAGATGATTAATAGATAAACTCGTCACATCCAGCAATTTATTTGAGAATTTTATGAGTTCTAGAAGTATACGTTTGATACATATTACTACAGACTATTCTGTTTTTGACAGATTCTGTTTTCTATGTGTTGTTTGCTTATTTTAATGAATCTATGAGTAGTATCGGAGGGTATGAACCATAGAGAAGTTGGAATACAGTAGATATTACACCAATATGAATTTATAATGAGTTCACAACAGTACCTAAGTGGTGATTTATTTTCTTATACTAACGGAGCTTACGAGTTTTCTGTTAAGTTTTGTGTTCTGAAGTTTTCAAGCTTTGGGTAAAGATTTGATGGACTATGGAATAAGGAGTGGCAAGAGCCTAAGCTTGGGGATGCCCAAGGCACCCCAAGGTAATATTCAAGGACAACCAAAAGCCTAAGCTTGGGGATGGCCCGGAAGGCATCCCCTCTATCGTCTTCGTTCATCGGTAACTTTACTTGGAGCTATATTTTTATTTACCACATGATATGTGTTTTGCTTGGAGCATCATTTTATTTTATTTTGTTTTGCTTGCTGTTTGAATAAAGTATCAAGATCTGAAATTATTAAATGTTAGAGAGTCTTCACATAGTTGCATAATTATTCGACTACTCATTGATCTTCACTTATATCTTTCGGAGTAGTTTGTCATTTGCTCTAGTGCTTCACTTATATCCTTTTAGAGCACGGCAGTGGTTTTATTTTATATAAATAGATGAACTCTCATGCTTCACTTATATTATTTTGAGAGTCTTTAGAACATCATGGTAATTTGCTTTGGTTATGAAATTAGTCCTAATATGATGGGCATCCAAGAGGGATATAATAAAAACATTCATATAGAGTGCATTGAATACTATGAGAAGTTTGATACTTGATAATTGTTTTGAGATATGGAGATGGTGATATTAGAGTCATGCTAGTTGAGTAGTTGTGAATTTGAGAAATAGTTGTGTTGAAGTTTGTGATTCCCGTAGCATGCACGTATGGTGAACCATTATGTGACAAAGTCGGAGCATGATTTATTTATTGATTGTCTTCCTTATGAGTGGCGGTCGGGGACGAGCGATGGTCTTTTCCTACCAATTTATCCCCCTAGGAGCATGCACGTAATACTTTGTTTCGATAACTAATAGATTTTTGCAATAAGTATGTGAGTTCTTTATGACTAATGTTGAGTCCATGGATTATACGCAGTCTCACCCTTCCACCGTTGCTAGCCTCTCTAGTAGCGCGCAACTTTCGCCGATACCATAAACTCACCATATACCTTCCTCAAAACAGCCACCATAGCTACCTACTATGGAATTTCCATAGCCATTCCGAGATATATTGCCATGCAACTTTCCAACCGTTCCGTTTACTATGATACGCTCCATCATTGTCATATTGCTTTGCATGATCATGTAGTTGACATTGTATTTGTGGCAAAGCCACCGTTCATAATTCTTTCATACATGTCACTCATGCATCATTGCACATCCCGGTACACCGCCGGAGGCATTCATATAGAGTCATATCTTGTCCTAAGTATCGAGTTGTAATTCTTGAGTTGTAAGAAAATAAAAGTGTGATGATCATCATTATTAGAGCATTGTCCCAGTGAGGAAAGGATGATGGAGACTATGATTCCCCCACAAGTCGGGATGAGACTCCGGATGAAAAAAGAGAGGCCAAAGAATCCCAAATAAAAAAAAGAGGCCATAAAAAAAGAAGGCCCAAATAAATAAATAAATAAATAATGAGAGGAAAAGAGAGAAGGGGCAATGCTACTATCCTTTTACCACACCTGTGCTTCAAAGTAGCACCATGATCTTCATGATGGAGAGTCTCCTATGTTGTCACTTTCATATACTAGTGGGAATCTTTCATTATAGAACTTGGATTGTATATTCCAATGATGGGCTTCCTCAAAATTCCCTAGGTCTTCATGCGCAAGCAAGTTGGATGCACACCCACTAGTTTCTTTTGTTGAGATTTCATACACTTATAGCTCTAGTGCATCCGTTGCATGGCCATCCCTACTGAAAGTGCTAGTGATATTCAGTTCCATCGAAGATGGGGCACACAGTGGAGACTTTGATTATCCCTGTAGTCGACATAGCTAAAACTTCAGGTGGTTAAACCGAATCACACAGAACAAGGGAGTACCTTGCTCTGATACCAAATGAAAGTGCTAGTGATCGACTAGAGGGAGGTGAATAGGCGAGTTTTATGAAAGTCTTCAAAACATGGAATTTTCGAAGACAAACGATAGAAATGAACCTATAAGCATGCAGCGGAAGGTAGACTACACTAGGCAAGCCATAGTCAAGTATACAATGAAGTGAAAGCACGAAGACTAATAGCAGCTAGGCAGTATGGATCAGGATGGAAGATAGTTTGGAGCCAATCAGAACAAATAGTCACACAGTGAAGACAAATAGATAATGCAAGCATGCAATGACTTCACAAGGACCAACTGTAAATAAAGAGATGGGCAGGATAGAACCAATTGCTTGGTGATGACAAGGATTTGTTGGACCAGTTCCAGTTGCTGTGACAACTGTACGTCTGGTTAGGGAGGCTGAGATTCAACTCAGAAGACCGCATCTTCACCTTATTCCCCTTGAGCTATGGACACCCAGTCCTCGCCCAATCACTCAGGTAAGTCT
Source organism: Triticum urartu (assembly GCF_003073215.2). Classification (NCBI taxonomy): domain Eukaryota; kingdom Viridiplantae; phylum Streptophyta; class Magnoliopsida; order Poales; family Poaceae; genus Triticum; species Triticum urartu. Next base: position 584,356,756 of record NC_053028.1, read on the forward strand.
TCAAGGTAGACTTCCAAACCTTCACATACTTCGTTCACCGGCGATCCACAATGACTCTTGGATGCTCAGAACGCGACGCCTAACCGGCTGGAGGATTCACAGTCCTCAAGTGTAACAAGTCTTTAGATGACACAGACAAGAAGACTTCAGTGATGCCTAACACTCTTTGGCTCTGGGTGTTTAGGGCTTTGTCCTCGCAAGGATTTCTCTCTCAAAGGCTTTGAGGTGGGTTGCTCTCAAACGACAAAAGCCGTGTACTAACTCTGAGCAGCCAACCAATTTATGGTGTAGCGGGTGGGCTATTTATAGCTGTTGGGGATCGAAGCAGAATTTAAAATTTTCTACGCATCACCAAGATCAATCTATGGAGTAATCTAGCAACGAGGGGAAGGAGAGTGCATCTACATACCCTTGTAGATCGCTAAGCGGAAGCGTTCAAGTGAACAGGGCTGATGGAGTCGTACTCGTTGTGATCCAAATCACCGATGATCCTAGTGTCGAACGGATGGCACCTCCGCGTTCAACACACGTACAGCCCGGTGACGTCTCCTACGCCTTGATTCAGCAAGGGGAGAAGGAGAGGTTGGGGAATACTCCATCCAGCAGCAGCACGACGGCATGGTGGTGGTGGAGGAGCGCGGGACTCCAGCAGGGCTTCGCCAAGCGCTACAAGAGACGAGGAGGGAGAGGGGTAGGGCTGCGCCAACAGGGGAGGAACTTCATGTATTGGGCTGCTCCTTTGCCTCCACTATATATAGGGGGAGAGGGAGGGCTACGCCCCCACCTAGGGTTTCCACCCTAGGGATGGCGGCAGCCCCAATCCCCATCTGGGCTGGTGGCCAAGTGGGGGGGAGAGGGAGGCGCACCAGGCATGGGCCTTAGGGCCCATCTGCCCTTAGGGTTTGCCCCCTCTCCTCTCTAGGCGCATGGGCCTTGGTGGGGAGGCACCCCAGCCCACCTAGGGGCTGGTCCCTTCTCACACTTGGCCCATGTATGCCTCCGGGGCCCGTGGCCCCTCCCGGTGGACCCCCGGACCCCTCCGGTGGTCCCGGTACACTACCGGTGATGCCCGGAACACTTCCGGTGGCCAAAACCATACTTCCTATATATCAATCTTTTCCTCCGGACCATTCCGGAACTCCTCGTGGTGTCCAGGATCTTATCCGGGACTCCGAACAACATTCGGTAACCGCGTACATACTTTCCCTATAACCCTAGCATTATCGAACCTTAAGTGTGTAGACCCTACGGGCTCGGGAGTCATGCAGACATGGCCGAGACAACTCTCCGGTCAATAACCAACAGCGGGATCTAGATACCCATGTTGGCTCCCACATGCTCTACGATGATCTCATCGGATGAACCACGATGTCAAGGATTCAATCAATCCCGTATTCAATTCCCTTTGTCTAGCGGTACGATACTTGCCCGAGATTCGATCATCGATATCCCGATACCTTGTTCAATCTCGTTACCGGCAAGTCTCTTTACCCGTTCCGTAACACATCATCCCGTGATCAACTCCTTAATCACATTGTGCACATTATGATGATGTCCTACCGAGTGGGCCTAGAGATACCTCTCCGTTACACGGAGTGACAAATCTCAGTCTTGATTCATGCCAAGCCAACAGACACTTTTGGAGATACCTGTAGTGAACCTTTATAGCCACCCAGTTACGTTGTGACGTTTGGTACACCCAAAGCACTCCTACGATATCCGAGAGTTGCACAATCTCATGGTCTAAGGAAATGATACTTGACATTAGAAAAGCTTTAGCATACGAACTACACGATCTTGTGCTAGGCTTAGGATTGGGTCTTGTCCATCGCATCATTCTCCTAATGATCTGATCCCGTTATCAACGGCATTCAATGTCCATGGTTAGGAAACCGTAACCATCTATTGATCAACGAGCTAGTCAACTAGAGGCTTACTATGGACTTGGTGTTGTCTATGTATCCACACATGTATCTGAGTTTCCTATCGATACAATTCTAGCATGGATAATAAACGATTATCATGAATAAGAAAATATAATAATAACCAATTTATTATTGCCTCTAGGGCATATTTCCAACAACCTCCCACTTGCACCAGAGTCAATAATCTAGTTCACATCGCCATGTGATTAACACTCAGAGGTTACATCGCCATGTGACCAACATCCAAGAGTCTACTAGACTCAATGATCTAGTTCACATCACTATGTGATTAACACTCAAAGAGTTCTAGGTTTGATCATGTTATGCTTCTGAGAGAGGTTGGAGTCAACGGGTCTTGCCACATTCAGATCCCTATGTATTTCGCAAAACTTTATGTCATATCGTAGATGTTGCTGCCACGTTCTACTTGGAGCTATTCCAAAATGTTGCTCCATTATACGTATTCGGTATCTCTACTCAGAGCTATCCGGATAGGTGTTAAGCTTGCATCAACGTAACTCTTTATGTCGAACTCTTTATCACCTCCATAACCGAGAAACATTTCCTTATTCCTCTAAGGATAATTTTGACTGCTATCTGGTGATCCAGTCCTAGATCACCTTTGTACCCTCTTGCCAGACATGTGGCAAGGCACACATCACGTGCGGTACTCAGCATGGCATACCGTATAGAGCCTATGACAAGAGCATAGGGGACGACCTTCGTCCTTGCTCTTTCTTCTGTCGTGGTCATGCTTTGAGTCTTACTCAACTTCATGCCTTACAACTCAGGTAAGAACCCCTTCTTTGACTGATCTATTTTGAACTCCTTCAAAAACATGTCAAGGTGTGCGTTCTTTGAAAGTATCATCAGGCGTTTTGATCTATCTCTATAGATCTTGATGCCCAATATGTAAGCAGCTTTATCTAGGTCTTCCTTTGAAAAACACTCTTCAAACAACCGTTTATGCGTTCCAGAAATTCTACATTATTTCGGATCTACAATATGTCATCCACATATACTTATCAGAAATGTTGTAGTGCTCCCACTCACTTTCTTGTAAATACAAGTTTCTAGAAAACATTGTATAAAACCTAAAAGCTTTGATCACTCCATTGAAACATATATTCAGATTCCGAGATGCTTGCTCTAGTCCATAGAAGGAGTGCTGGAGCCAGCATACCTTTTAGCATCCTTAGGATCGACAAAACCTTTTATTGTATCACATACAACTTTTCTTACGAAAACTTGGTAAGAAAACTTGTTTTGACATCCATCTATAAGATTTCATAATCGAAAAATACAGCTAGTGCTAACATGATTCCGACGGACTTAAGCATCGTTACGGGTGAGAAATTCTCATCGTAGTCAACTCCTTGAACTTGTGAAAAGACTCTTTCCCACAAGTCGTGCTTCATAGACGGTAACATTACCGCACACTTCCGTCTTCTTCTTAAAGATCCATTTATCTCAATGGATTGCCGATCATCGGGCAAGTCCACCAAAGTCCATACTTTGTTCTGATATATGGATCCTATCTTGGATTTGATGGCTTCTCCATAGCTTGTAGGTTCATTGTTGTCTAACAACATGATATCTAAGACAGGATTACCGTACCACTTAGGAGTAGTACATATCCTTGTCGATCTACGAGGTTCGATAGCAACTTGATCCAAAGCTTCATGATCACTATCATTAACTTCCTATTCAACAGACATAGGCTCCACAGAAAAAATCTTTCTCTGTTGCATCACTCTCTGGTTGAAATAAAGGTTTGACAACCTCATCAAGTTCTATCTTCCTCCCACTCAATTCTTTCGAGAGAAACTCCTTCTCGAGAAAGGACCCGTTCTTAGCGACAAATAATTTGCCCTTGGATCTGAGATAGAAGGTATACCCAACTGTCACCCTTGGGTATCCTATGAAGATGTGTTTATCCGCTTTGGGTTCGAGCTTCTCCGGCTGAAGCCTTAAGCATCGCAGCCCCAAACATTAAGAAACGACAACTATGGTTTCTTACCAAACCATATTCTTACGACGTCGTCTCAACGAACTTAGATGGTGTCCTATCTAAAGTGAATGCAGCTGTCTCTAACGCATAACCTCAAAATGAAAACGATAGATCGGTAAGAGACATCATAGATCACACCATATCTCATATGGTTCGTTTATGACGTCCGGACACACCATTACCCTGTGGTGTTCCAGGTGGCTTCAACTGTGAAACAATTCCATAATGTCTTAAGTGTTTGCCAAACTCATAACTCAGAAAATCCCCTTTTGATCAGATCTTAGGAACACGATCTTATTGTTATGATGATTCTTAACTTCACTCTGAAATCGCTTGAACTTTTCAAACGTTTCAGACTTGTGCTTCATTAAGTAGATATACCTATATCTACCCAAATCGTCAGTGAAGATGAGAAAATAGCGATATCCACCGCACGCTTCAATTCTCATTGGATCACACGCATCAGCATGCATGATTTCCAACAAGTCACTTGCCCGTTTCATTGTACCTAAAAACGGGGTCTTAGTCATCCTGCCCATGAGGCATGGCTCGCATGTGTCAAGTGATTCAAAATCAAGTGACTCAAACATCCATCGACATGGAGTTTCTTCATGCATCTTACGCCAATATGACCTAAGCGGCAGTGCCACGAGAAAGTGGTACTATCATTATTAACTCTACATCTTTTGGCGTGAACATGTGTATTACCACGACCGAGATTCAATGAACCATTCACATAGGGTGCATGACCATGAAAGGTATCATTCATGTAAACAGAATAACCATTATTCTCTAACTTAAATGAATGACCGTATTGCAATGAACATGATCTAATCATATTCATGCTCAACGTAGACACCTGATAACATTTATCTAGGTTCAATACTAATCCCGAAGGCAGATGGAGCGTGCGATGGTGATCTCATCAACTTTGGAAACACTTCCAACACACATCGTCACCTCGCCCTTAGCCAGTCTTCGTTTAGTCTGTAGCTTTTGCTTCAAGTCACCAATAATAGCAACTGAACCGGTATCCAATACCCAGGTACTACCAGGAGTACTAGTAAGGTACACATTAATAACACGTATATACTTTGTTGAAGTTTCCAGCCTTCTTATCTACCATGCATTTCGGGTAATTCCGCTACCAGTGACCGTTGCCCTTACAATAGAAGCACTTAGTCTCGGGTTTGGGTTCAACCTTGGGTTCCTTCACTGGAGCGGTAACTGGTTTGCCATCCATGAAGTTTCCCTTCTAGCCCTTGCCCTTCTTGAAACCAGTGGTCTTGTTAAACCATCAACACTTGATGCTCCTTCTTGATTTCTACCTTTTGCGGTCTTAAGCACCGCGAACAACTCCGGGATCAACTCCATCCCTTGCATGTAATACTTCTTCACGAAGATCTAGTAGCTTAGTGATAGTGTCTAGAGAACTCCATCAATCACTATCTTATCTGGAAGTTTAACTCCCACTTGATTTAAGTGATTGTAGCACCCAGACATTCTGAGCACATGCTCACTAGCTGAGCTGTTCTCCTCCATCTTGTTGGCAAAAGAACTTGTCAGAGGTCTCACATCTCTCAACACGGGCATGAGCCTGAAATCCCAATTTCAGCTCTTGGAACATCTCATATGTTCTATGGCATTCAAAACGTCATTGGAATCCCGATTCTAAGCCGTAAAGTATGGTGCACTAAACTATCAAGTAGTCATCAGGATGTGTCTGTCAGGCGTTCACAACATCCACAGACGACGTTGTAGGGGTTTGCACATCGAGCGGTGCATCAAAGACGTAAGCCTTCTGTGTAGCAGTGAGGACACTCCTCGGACTACGGACCTAGTCCGCATCATTGCTTACAATATCTTTCAACTTAATCTTTCTCTAGGAACGTATTGAAACAAGGAGCTACAACGTGAGCTATTTATCTACAACATATTTGCAAAGACAATTTAGATTATTTTCATGATAATTGAGTTCATCTAATCAAATTATTTAATGAACTCCCACTCAGATAGACATCCCTCTAGTCATCTAAGTGAAAACATGATCCGAGTCAACTAGGCCGTGTCCGATCATCACGTGAGACGGACTAGTCAACATCGGTGAACATCTTCATATTGATCGTATCTTCTATACGACTCATGCTCGACCTTTCGGTCTTCCGTGTTCCGAGGCCATGTCTGTACATGCTAGGCTCGTCAACTCAACCTAAGTGTATTGCGTGTGTAAATTTGGCTTACACCCGTTGTATTCGAACATTAGAATCTATCACACCCGATCATCACGTGGTGCTTCGAAACGACGAACCTTCGCAACGGTGCACATTTAGGGGGAACACTTTTCTTGAAATTTTAGTGAGGGATCATCTTATTTAAGCTACCGTCGTTCTAAGCAAATAAGATGTAAAACATGATAAACATCGCATGCAATCAAATAGTGACATGATATGGCCAATATCATTTTTCTCCTTTCGATCTCCATCTTCGGGGCTCCATGATCATCGTTGTCACCGGCATGACACCATGATCTCCATCATCATGTCTTCTTGAAGTTGTCTCGTCATCTATTAATTCTACTACAACGGCTAACGCTTTAGCAATAAAGTAAAGTAATTACATGACGTTTATGTTAACACGCAGGACATAAATAAATTAAGACAACTCCTATGGCTCCTGCCGGTTGTCATACTCATCGACATGCAAGTCGTGATTCCTATTACAAGAACATGATCAATCTCATACATCACATATATCATTCATCACATCCTTTTGGCCATATCACATCACAAGGCATATGCTGCAAAAACAAGTTAGACGTCCTCTAATTGTTGTTGCAAGTTTTTACGTGGCTGCTATAGGTTTCTAGCAAGAACGTTTCTTACCTACGCCAAAACCACAACGTGATATGCCAATTTCTATTTACCCTTCATAAGGACCCTTTTCATCGAATCCGATCCGACTAAAGTGGGAGAGACAGACACCCGCTAGCCACCTTATGCAACTAGTGCATGTCAGTCGGTGGAACCAGTCTCACGTAAGAGTACGTGTAAGGTCAGTCCGGGCCGCTTCATCCCATGATGCCACCGAATCAAGATAAGACTAGTAACGGCAAGCAAATTGACAAAATCAACGCCCACAACAACTTGTGTTCTACTCGTGCATAGAAACTACGCATAGACCTAGCTCATGATGCCACTGTTGGGGATCGAAGCAGAATTTAAAATTTTCTACGCATCACGAAGATCAATCTATGGAGTAATCTAGCAACGAGGGGAAGGAGAGTGCATCTACATACCCTTGTAGATCGCTAAGCGGAAGCGTTCAAGTGAACGGGGTTGATGGAGTCGTACTCGTCGTGATCCAAATCACCGATGATCCTAGTGCCGAATGGACGGCACCTCCGCGTTTAACACACGTACAGCCCGGTGACGTCTCCTACGCCTTGATCCAGCGAGGGGAGAAGGAGAGGTTGGGGAAGACTCCATCCAGCAGCAACACGAGGGCGTGGTGGTGGTGGAGCAGCGCGGGACTCCAGCAGGGCTTCGCCAAGCGCTACAAGAGACGAGGAGGGAGAGGGGTAGGGCTGCGCCAACAGGGGAGGAACTTCATGTGTTGGGCTGCCCCTTTGCCTCCACTATATATAGGGGGAGAGGGAGGTGTTGGAAATATGCCCTAGAGGCAATAATAAAAGCATTATTATTATATTTCCTTGTTCATGATAATTGTCTTTATTCATGCTATAATTGTGTTATCCGGAAATCGTAATACATGTGTGAATAATAGACACCAACATGTCCCTAGTAAGCCTCTAGTTGACTAGCTCGTTGATCAACAGATAGTCATGGTTTCCTGACTATGGACATTGGATGTCATTGATAACGAGATCACATCATTAGGAGAATGATGTGATGGACAAGACCCAATCCTAAACATAGCTTGAAGATCGTATAGTTCGTTTGCTAGAGTTTTTCCAATGTCAAAGTATCTTTTCCTTAGACCATGAGATCGTGTAACTCCCGGATACCGTAGGAGTGCTTTGGGTATACCAAACGTCACAACGTAACTGGGTGACTATAAAGGTAGACTACGGGTATCTCCGAAAGTGTCTGTTGGGTTGACACGGATCAAGACTGGGATTTGTCACTCCGTATGACGGAGAGGTATCACTGGGCCCACTCGGTAATGCATCATCATAATGAGCTCAAAGTGACCAAGTGTCTGGTCACGGGATCATGCATTACGGTATGAGTAAAGTGACTTGCCGGTAACGAGATTGAACGAGGTATTGGGATACCGACGATCGAATCTCGGGCAAGTAACATATCGATTGACAAAGGGAATTGTATACGGGATTGCTTGAATCCTCGACATCGTGGTTCATCCGATGAGATCATCATGGAGTATGTGGGAGCCAACATGGGTATCCAGATCCCGCTGTTGGTTATTGACCGGAGAGTCATCTCGGTCATGTCTACATATCTCCCGAACCCGTAGGGTCTACACACTTAAGGTTCGGTGACGCTAGGGTTGTAGGGATATGTATATGCAGTAACCCGAATGTTGTTCGGAGTCCCGGATGAGATCCCAGACGTCACGAGGAGTTCCGGAATGGTCCGGAGGTAAAGAATTATATATAGGAAGTGCTGTTTCGGCCATCGGGACAAGTTTCGGGGTCACCGGTATTGTAGCGGGACCACCGGAAGGGTCCCGGGGGTCCACCTGCCCCGGGGGGCCACATGGGCTGTAAGGGGTTGCGCCTTGGCCTACATGGGCCAAGGACACCAGCCCCAAGGGGCCCATGCGCCAAGGGTTTCCAAAGGGGGAGAGTCCCACAAGTGGAAGGCACCCCTAGGTGCCTTGGGGGGAAGGGAAACCTCCCTTGGCCGCCCCCCCCCTAGGAGATTGGATCTCCTAGGGCCGGCGCCCCCCCTAGGCCCTCCTATATATAGTGGGGGAAGGAGGGCTTTTTCATCCACGCCTTTGGTTGCCTCCTTCTCCCTCTCCAACACCTCCTCCTCCATAGCGCTTGGCGAAGCCCTGACGGAGTACTGCAGCTCCATCACCACCACGCCGTCGTGCTGCTGCTGGAGCCATCTTCCTCAACCTCTCCTTCCCTCTTGCTGGATCAAGAAGAAGGAGACGTCACGCTGACCGTACGTGTGTTGAACGCGGAGGTGCCGTCCGTTCGGTGCTAGGATCTTCGGTGATTCGAATCACGTCGAGTACGACTCCCTCATCCCCGTTCTTTGAACGCTTCCGCTCGCGATCTACAAAGGTATGTAGATGCATCCGATCACTCGTTGCTAGATTAACTCATAGATGGATCTTGGTGAAACCGTAGAATTTTTTTTCTACAATGTTCCACAACAGTGGCATCATGAGCTAGGTCTATGCGTAGTTCTTCTTGCGCGAGTTGAACACAATTTGTTGTGGGCGTAGATGTTGTCAACTTTCTTGCCGCTACTAGTCTTATCTTGCTTCAACGGTATTGTGGGATGAAGCGGCCCGGACCAACCTTACACGTACGCTTACGTGAGACCGGTTCCACCGACTAACATGCACAAGTTGCATAAGGTGGCTGGCGGGTGTCTGTCTCTCCCACTTTAGTTGGAGCGGATTCGATGAAAAGGGTCCTTATGAAGAGTAAATAGAAGTTGACAAATCACGTTGTGGCTTTCACGTAGGTAAGAAAACGTTCTTGCTAGAACCCTACTTCAGCCACGTAAAACTTGCAACAACAATTAGAGGACGTCTAACTTGTTTTTGCAGCAAGTGCTTTGTGATATGATATGGCCAAAGTTGTGATGAATGATGACTATATATATGTGATGTATGAGATGTTCATGCTATTGTAATAGGAATCACGACTAGCATGTCGATGATTATGACAACCGGCAGGAGCCATAGGAGTTGTCTTTATTTTTGTATGACCTGCGTGTCATTGAGAAACGCCATGTAAATTACTTTACTTTATTGCTAAACGCGTTAGCCATAGTAGTAGAAGTAATAGTTGGCGAGCAACTTCATGGAGACACAATGATGGAGATCATGATGATGGTGATCATGGAGTCATGCTGGTGACAAGATGATCATGGAGCCCCAAGATGGAGATCAAAGGAGCTATGTGATATTGGCCATATCATGTCACTCTTATTATTTGATTGCTTGTGATGTTTATCATGGTTTTCATCATGTTTACTTAGAACGACGGTAGTAAATAAGATGATCCCTCATAATAATTTCAAGAAAGTGTTCCCCCTAACTGTGCACCATTGCAACAGTTTGTTGTTTCGAAGCACCACGTGATGATCGGGTGTGATAGATTCTAACGTTCACATACAACGGGTGTAAGACAGATTTACACATGCAAACACTTAGGTTGACTTGACGAGCCTAGCATGTGTATAGACATGGCCTCGGAATACAGAAGACCGAAAGGTCGAGCATGAGTCGTATAGAAGATACGATCAACATGAAGATGTTCACCGACGTTGACTAGTCCGTCTCACGTGATGATCGGACACGGCCTAGTTGACTCAGATCATGTTATACTTAGATGACTAGAAGAGGGATGTCTATCTAAGTGGGAGTTCATTATAATTTGATTAGATGAACTTAATTATCATGAACTTAGTCTAAAATCTTTACAATATGTCTTGTAGATCAAATGGCCAACGTAGTCCTCAACTTCAACGCGTTCCTAGAGAAAACCAAGCTGAAAGACGATGGCAGCAACTATACGGACTGGTCCGGAACCTGAGGATCATCCTCATAGCTGCCAAGAAAGATTATGTCCTACAAGCACCGCTAGGTGATCCACCCGTCCCACAGAACCAAGGCGTTATGAACGCTTGGCAGACACGTGCTGATGACTACTCCCTCGTTCAGTGCGGCATGCTTTACAGCTTAGAGCCGGGGCTCCAAAAGCGTTTTGAGAGACATGGAGCATATGAGATGTTCGAAGAGCTGAAAATGGTTTTTCAAGCTCATGCCCGAATCGAGAGATATGAGGTCTCCGACAAGTTCTTCAGCTGTAAGATGGAGCAAAATAGTTCTGTCAGTGAGCACATACTCACTATGTCTGGGTTACATAACCGCTTGACTCAGCTGGGAGTTAATCTCCCGGATGACGCGGTCATTGACAGAATCCTCCAGTCGCTTCCACCAAGCTACAAGAGCTTTGTGATGAACTTCAATATGCAGGGGATGCAAAAGACCATTCCTGAAGTATTTGCTATGCTGAAATCAGTAGAGGTAGAAGTCAAGAAGGAACATCAAGTGTTGATGGTAAATAAAACCACTAAGTTCAAGAAGGGCAAGGGTAAAAAGAACTCCAAGAAGGACGGCAAGGAAGTTGCCGCGCCTGGCAAGAAAGCTGCCGGGAAGAAGCCAAAGAATGGACCCAAGCCCGAGACTGAGTGCTTTTATTGCAAGGGAAGTGGTCACTGCAAGCGGAACTGCCCCAAATACTTAGCGGACAAGAAGGCCGGCAAAACAAAAGGTATATGTGATATACATGTAATTGATGTGTACCTTACCAGTACTCGTAGTAGCTCTTGGGTATTTGATACCGGTGCAGTTGCTCACATATGTAACTCAAAGCAGGAGCTGCGGAATAAGCGGAGACTGGCGAAGGACGAGGTGACGATGCGCGTCGGGAATGGTTCCAAGGTCGATGTGATCGCCATCGGCACGCTGCCTCTACATTTACCTACGGGATTAGTTTTAAACCTCAATAATTGTTATTTAGTGCCAGCTTTGAGCATGAACATTGTATCGGGATCTCGTTTAATTCAAGATGGCTACTCATTTAAATCCGAGAATAATGGTTGTTCCATTTATATGAGAGATATGTTTTATGGTCATGCTCCTATGGTGAATGGTTTATTCTTAATGAATCTCGAGCGTAATGCTACACATATTCATTGTGTGAGTACTAAAAGATGTAAGGTTGATAATGATAGTCCCACATACTTGTGGCACTGTCGCCTTGGTCACATAGGTGTCAAACGCATGAAGAAGCTCCATGCAGATGGACTTTTAGAGTCTCTTGATTATGAATCATTTGACACGTGCGAACCATGCCTCATGGGTAAAATTACCAAGACTCCGTTCTCAGGAACAATGGAGCGAGCAACCAACTTATTGGAAATCATACATACTGATGTTTGTGGTCCAATGAGTGTTGAGGCTCGCGGTGGCTATCGTTATGTTCTCACCCTCACTGATGACTTGAGTAGATATGGGGATGTCTACTTAATGAAACACAAGTCTGAAACCTTTGAAAAGTTCAAGGAATTTCAGAGTGAAGTTGAGAATCAACGTGACAGGAAAATCAAGTTTCTACGATCAGATCGTGGAGGAGAATACTTGAGTCACGAATTTGGCACACACTTAAGAAAATGTGGAATAGTTTCACAACTCACGCCGCCTGGAACACCTCAGCGTAATGGTGTGTCTGAACATCGTAATCGCACTCTATTAGATATGGTGCGATCTATGATGTCTCTTACCGATTTACCGCTATCGTAATGGTGTGTCTGAACATCGTAATCGTACTCTATTAGATATGGTGCGATCTATGATGTCTCTTACCGATTTACCGCTATCTTTTTGGGGCTATGCTTTAGAGACTGCCGCATTCACTTTAAATAGGGCTCCGTCGAAATCCGTTGAGACGACACCGTTTGAATTATGGTTTGGTAGACTACGGGTATCTCCGAAAGTGTCTGTTGGGTTGACACGGATCAAGACTGGGATTTGTCACTCCGTATGACGGAGAGGTATCACTAGGCCCACTCGGTAATGCATCATCATAATGAGCTCAAAGTGACCAAGTGTCTGGTCACGGGATCATGCATTACGGTACGAGTAAAGTGACTTGCCGGTAACGAGATTGAACGAGGTATTGGGATACCGACGATCGAATCTCGGGCAAGTAACATATCGATTGACAAAGGGAATTGTATACGGGGTTGCTTGAATCCTCGACATCGTGGTTCATCCGATGAGCTCATCGTGGGGTATGTGGGAGCCAACATGGGTATCCAGATCCTGCTGTTGGTTATTGACCGGAGAGTCGTCTCGGTCATGTCTACATATCTCCCGAACCCGTAGGGTCTACACACTTAAGGTTCGGTGATGCTAGGGTTGTCGGGATATGTATATGCAGTAACCCGAATGTTGTTCGGAGTCCCGGATGAGATCCCGGACGTCATGAGGAGTTCCGGAATGGTCCGGAGGTAAAGAATTATATATAGGAAGTGCTGTTTCGGCCATCGGGACAAGTTTCGGGGTCACCGGTATTGTACCGGGACCACCGGAAGGGTCCCAGGGGTCCACCGGGTGGGTCCACCTGCCCCGGGGGGCCACATGGGCTGTAAGGGGTTGCGCCTTGGCCTACATGGGCCTAGGGAACCAGCACCAAGGGGCCCATGCGCCTAGGGTTTCCAAAGGGGGAGAGTCCCACAAGTGGAAGGCACCCCTAGGTGCCTTGGGGGGAAGGGAAACCTCCCTTGGCCGCCGCCCCCCCTAGGAGATTGGATCTCCTAGGGCCGGCGCCCCCCCTAGGCCCTCCTATATATATTGGGGGAAGGAGGGCTTTTTCATCCACGCCTTTGGTTGCCTCCTTCTCCCTCTCCAACACCTCCTCCTCCTCCATAGCGCTTGGCGAAGCCCTGACGGAGTACTGCAGCTCCATCACCACCACGCCGTCGTGCTGCTGCTGGAGCCATCTTCCTCAACCTCTCCTTCCCTCTTGCTGGATCAAGAAGAAGGAGACGTCACGCTGACCGTACGTGTGCTGAACGCGGAGGTGTCGTCCGTTCGGTGCTAGGATCTTCGGTGATTCGAATCACGTTGAGTACGACTCCCTCATCCCCGTTCTTTGAACGCTTCCGCTCGCGATCTACAAAGGTATGTAGATGCATCCGATCACTCGTTGCTAGATTAACTCACAGATGGATCTTGGTGAAACCGTAGAATTTTTTTTTGTTTTCTGCAACGTTCCCCCGTATTCAATTTCCTTTGTCTAGCGGTACGATACTTGCCCGAGATTCGATCGTCGGTATCCCGATACCTTGTTCAATCTCGTTACCGGCAAGTCTCTTTACTCATTCCGTAGCACATCATGCCGTGATCAACTCCTTGATCACATTGTGCACATTATGATGATGTCCTACCGAGTGGGCCCAGAGATACCTCTCCGTTACACGGAGTGACAAATCCCAGTCTCGATTCGTGCCAACCCAACAGACACTTTCAGAGATACCTGTAGTGAACCTTTATAGCCACCCAGTTACGTTGTGACATGTGGTACACCCAAAGCACTCCTACAGTATCCGGGAGTTGCACAATCTCATGGTCTCACTACTAGGAAAAGGCCTACTAATGGCGCACCAGTTTTGCCTACTAATGGCGCACTACTGGTGCGCCATTAGTAGCACGCCACTAGTATTTTTTACTAATGGCGCACCAGTGGTGGACCATTAGTATACCACATACTAATGACGCACCAGTAGTGCGCCATTAGTATGCCTAGAGGTGCGCCATTACTATCTGACTTAGTAATGGCGCACCACATAGAAGTGCGCCATTAGTAATTATTTTTTTCAATTTTTTTTAAAAAAATTCAAATTTTTTTTCATTTTTAAAAAAAAAATCAATTTTTTTTCAATTTTTTCTTAATCTCGGGTCACTATGGCTTAATCTCGAGTCAATATGCTTAATCTCAGGTCAAATTACACTCCGTGGTCAAACTTCCCAAAAGGTCACCCATCCTCACACTACTCCAACCCAAGCACGCTTAACTTCATAGTTCTACCTAACCCCAGCACCACCTCACTTCACAGGCACTTGTTGATATATCTGTCATATCAATCCTATTAAACCTTGCTGATGTCTAGGACTTTGTTGATGTTCATGAGTATGATGAAATTTTGAAAAAATATTTCAAACATCCCGATCATATTATGTATCATATTTTGAAAAATAATTCAATTTTTTTTTCAAAACAATTTTTTTCTGTTACTAGTGGCGCACCTAGCATACGGTGCGCCACTAGTAAGTTTGAAATTTTTTGAATTTTTTTGCCTCCGGATCTTAGAAGCCCCGTAACTTTTTTTCTGTTAGGTTTTTTGGGATTTTAAAAATGTTTCGTACGCAAAAGTTATGCCCATTTTTACAAATTCTCGAGAGATTTTGCAAAAAAGTCGAAGATTCATGTTTGTAAATTTTGCTAACAACTAGACCACATATCACATGGGAATCTTATTTTCTTTTATTTTTTGACATTTCTATCATTTTCTTTTCTTTTTTTTGAAACTGAAAAGACGGTCCACGGGGGGGGGGGTGCATTCGGGCGAATGTTTGAGCCAAGTTACTAATGGCGCACCGTGGGAGTGGTGCGCCATTACTAGTTGAACTAGTAATGGCGCACCACTCCCACGGTGCACCATTAGTAGTTTTGAAAAAAATTAAATTTTTTTTTACTAATGGCACACCGGGGGAGCGGTGCGCCATTACTAGTTTTCAACTAGTAATGGCGCACCACTCCCATGGTGCGCCATTAGTAGTTTTGAAAAAATTAAAAAAAAATTGTTACAAATGGCGCACCGTAGATGTGGTGCACCATTAGTATTTGGACACTAATGGCGCACCAACACATGGTGCGCCATTAGTATATACTAATGGCGCACCACATGTCTGGTGCGCCATTAGTGTCATTTCCATCTATAGCCCTTTGCCTAGTAGTGTCTAAGGAAATTATACTTGACATTAGAAAAGCTTTAGCATACGAACTACACGATCTTGTGCTAGGCTTAGGATTGGGTCTTGTCCATCACATCATTCTCCTAATGATGTGATCCCGTTATCAACGACATCCAATGTCCATGGTTAGGAAACCATAACCATCTATTGATCAACGAGCTAGTCAACTAGAGGCTTACTAGGGACATGGTGTTGTCTATGTATCCACACATGTATCTGAGTTTCCTATTGATACAATTCTAGCATGGATAATAAACGATTATCATGAACAAGGAAATATAATAATAACCAATTTATTATTGCCTCTAGGGCATATTTCCAACAATAGCCACTAGGCAACCCGACCTGATTTGTCCGAAATGACCCTGGGTCACTAAGGAACTGACACGTGTTCCAACGGTCAGATTTCAAACACAGAAGGCAACTTTACTTGGGCTACAAGTAAAGCTGACTTATCTAGCTCTAGATAAGTTTTGCTCTCATTGTCTAAGCTCGAAGACATAGGATTGTCGTTAAGCATCACTTCAGTCACTCTGACTTTGTTCACTGGGACCCCACTTAACAGTACGGTGGTTCCTATGACTCAACAAAGAAGAAAAGGAAACAACGAAACAACTAAGTCTTCGCGCTCCATAGTCTTCACACGATGTCTTCTCTTATCATAGTCTTCAATGTGAATATCTTCACATACCACCTTTGTCTTCAATGTCTTCATACATTTTTAAGGGTCATCTCCGGTAGGTAAACCGAATCAATGAGGGACTAGTACCTGTGTTGTCCTGCAATTCTCACAAACACATTAGTCCCTCAAACAGGTTTGTCGTCAATACTCCAAAACCAACTAGGGGTGGCACTAGATGCACTTACAATCTCCCCCTTTTTGGTGACTGATGACAAACTGGTTGAAGTTTTCAACGGGGATAAAAGTATGTGAAATTGTAAAGGATTTAGGTATTGTCTTCGTAAGTAGCAGAAAGGCTCCCCCTGAAGATGTGCATATAAGTATTTTGCTTTTGAATGCAAATGCACATGGCAGGTTGTACTTGCGGAGATCCTCTTCTACTTTTGAAGACAATTCATCATGCATGAAAGGATATAACGAAGATAGTGACATGCATAATGAAAAATGGACGTCTGCAAAATGACTTCGTGCGGAATTTATCGTCGCACATGCGGAATTTATCATCGCACCACATAGTTGTCGAAAAGGTAGCTGACGACCATCAAGTTTAAGTGTTAAAACTCAAAATGAACCAAATGTATCAAAAGCGAGAGTTGTAAGCACTTGGCAAGCAAAAGTATAGCAACCACCCATATGGACTCGCTTGAAGACTATCAACTCATATGCTTCTCCCCCTTTTGTCAGTAATGACCAAAAAGGTTTGAAGACATAGAGCTTCTACTCGTTCCCATGAGGAGTAGGCGAAGCAGCAGGGTCGTCGTTGAGGTTCGGTGGTGCAGAAGAACTTGGTGCACTGTCGACATGCGCTGAAGTTGTAGGTGGTGAGGTAGCATCATCTTCATCATCTATGACTCTGGCATTCACCATTGTAGCTGAGGAGGAATAGTCAGAGTCTTCGAGTGAGGGAGTCCGACACAAGTGAGCATTCCTTGGAGGAGTTGAGTCAAACTTGAATCTCTCTGTGAAGCCATCGTCTTGAAGATCAAGACTGAGTAATGTCAAGCTCTTCCATGACCTCGGACATGTTTCATGTGTAACAAAGGCATTCTTGGTGGCAAGATTCCAAATGCGATTGACATCCACCAAGAGGCTTTGCATATGGCACTTAAGCCAGTCATGATGCTTATCCTGTTTCTGATGTAGAGCGATGAGAAGTTCTCAGTCATTGAGAACACGAGATCGTTTCCGAGGCCTTTGGGCGATGGTACTTGCAGTGGCTTCAGTTTGGGTGCGAGGGGCACGTGTATTGCCAGCAAAGGGATAAACACGAGAAACGGCCTAAACTTCTTCAATGGGCTGGGTGAAGCTTTGGTGATCGGCATTGTGAAGATAAATTGGCTCCTTTGCAGGCTATGGGTAAATGGCTTCGACAGACAGATCAACCTCTGGAAAGAATATAAGATGATTGCGCGCAGACGGCTGATAGTTGATAGCAGAGTGAAGCTTGATGAGGCGCATTACCCATGGAGCATAGAACTTCAGACCAAAGATATCGGAGCCAGATGCAGCCAATTGTCTGATGAAGAAGTCTTGAGCATTGAAGCTGATGCCATTGAAGATATAGAAAACCAATGTCTTCATTGCTCCTTCAAGCTTCGCTGCAGGAGAATGTCCTTTGACCGTCCAGAGAGTTCACCTGGTAATATGATAAATAGTGCGGGGCAGATACTCTAGGTCTTCAACAAATAACTCCTTAGGATAGTCAGCGTCTTGTGGCAATGGCTTCATCATGCTCCGCATTTGGCTCATGTTTGGCTCAGGCTTCTGGAAGATGCTTTCCAACGCATTCTGGTGTAGATAACAACCTGATTCATAATGTTCGCCACGAGTGGGTAGGGCAGTAAGCTCAATGATTTCTTGGGCTTTAGCTTCATGGTGTACATCGCCTGTCATCCACTCAAGGACCCAAGTCTTCGAATCCCTGTTGTAAACGCGGATGTGAAGGGTAGCATAAAATTGGAGCAGAAGCTCTTCATTCCAATGTTCTTTGGCAGTCAGAAACTGTAGAAGGCCAACATCTCTAAAGCAGTCAAGGGCTTCTTCTAGGCAAGGTAGGCAAGCCATGGCTTCGCTGTCTAGATGCATATGAGGGAAAATGCGCCCCTGATTGTATAAGATGCAGGAATACTAACTGCGCTGCTGATAACTCCATAATCGATCTGATGAGATTCTTGACCTTGTGTAGGGGTTCTTGGCATTGTCAAAGAATGTGTTGTGTGCCTTGAAGCCATTCAGATTAAGTGATCCTGGTGAAGTTGCGGTACCTGGAAACCTTGGCAACCTTGGCTTTGGCTTCTGGACCTGAGGGCTGTGCTCCACATGATAGTCAGACTGTGGACTGGCAGCACACTACTAGGGAAAACCTTATACACAGAATCTTAGCAGTAGCGCGGTTTAAAAACAAACGCTACTGCTAATTAGCAGTAGCGAGCTTGAGAAAACCGCGCTACTAATAACTCGATAGTAGTAGCGTGGGTTTTTACCCCTCGCTACTACTAAGTGATTTCCATTGTGCCTCCCGGGGCCAGTCGTATTAGTAGCGCGGGTTATAAACCCACGCTACTACTAAGTCGATAGTAGTAGCGCGAGTTATAAACCCCTCGCTACCACCTGCATCTACTCCCACCTCACCAATCACTCCACCGTCCACCCGCCCACGTTTATCAAAAAAAAAGTTCCACCCAAACCTCGATCCAAATCCCCTCCACCGCCGGCCTTCTTCCACCTCCTCTCCTCTCCTAATCCACGAGTGTGTGCAGCCCCGAGCGCTTCAGCCAGCCGGCCAGGCCTCCGCACGACCGCCGCCACCGCCACCCTCGCCCCTCCCCTCACTAGAAGATGACGAGAAGAGAATAGGTCAGGCGGCGGCTCTTAGTCCAAGATCCACCAAGGGCTTGGACCTGGGGATCCACATCCATGGCCGACGGCTTGGACCTGGAGCTCCACCTCCATGGCGTTGGCCGCATCTCCCCAATCGCGAGCTCGCGCGCCTGGACAGGACCTCCATCTATCCGTCTTCTTCCGCTCCGTTCGGCCGACGACGCCATGGCCGCCAAGGTACTCTCTCGAGCTACTTCCCTTTCGCTTTCCTTTTTTCCTTCCCTTCCCTCCCCATGCGCAACCAGCTTTGGTTTGCACAGACGTAGACGCACACACACAGCAGCGTTGCTGACTTGTTGCGTGAGGCAGCAGGCGAGGTGAGGTGAGGCAGGAGAGGACTACCCCAAGAGCCTGCAAGCCCTCCTTCCTCCACAACAATGAACAGATCCACCGGCCGTACCCACCTTCTTCCGATCCTCAATCTAATTTCTTTTCCTCTCTTGCAAATGAAGGACAAATTTGATACTGTACCCGTCACTGTCGAGTCTCACAATCCCATATCAATTCATCTTCTCATCTATCTCAATGGTGAATTACTACTATTATTATTATACATGCCATCCTATAGTTAAATTTGACCTTAATTTTGGCCCAATGTATGTACTGTAGATCTGAAAGTCCACTTCTCCAATTCTTCTTATTTAAATGAGGCCAACTTTGTTCAAAGCAGAGTTGAGTTGAATGAATCATTAGGTTCGCTGGGATTCCACCTATTTGTGGTGCCCTTCCTCTAGCTGCTGACTATTATTGGGATTTATTACTAGTTCATGAACTATTATTGAATGAATCATTAAGTAGTATGTGTGTGTATGACAGGCCTGTTGTTGTGTTCATGTGAATATCATCATACTGTCGTGTGGTAATTTCGTAGCGGATCAATGTGTTGGATGATGGATCAATCTCGATATATCTATTGTTGAATGGCTGCCCAGTGTATGGTTCAATGCTCTGCGATGAACAGATCATTGCACGGCATGGCTTGTCGTCCTGTTCATGTAATGAGTTGTTGCTTGCCATAGCATATAGATCACTTATAAATGAAAATGGCTGATTTAACTCAGTTCAGTCCATTTTAACTCAGTTCATGCAATGTGTTTATTTTATCTTAATTCGGCATAGCATATAGAGGTTTATATCTGGCCTATTCATGTAATGTGTTTATTTTAACTCAGTTCAGTCCATTTTATTTTTTGCAGATAACGGATTGTAAACAATTTTGAGTTGCCCACAAGAGAAATAGAGGTTTAGAGTGACAATTGAAGCCCGCACAAACTGAAAGTACCATAGGTTGCATGTGAAAATCCACCCTATGCATATATTCATTTATTTCTTAAGTTACTATTAAGAAAAACTCGAATATGAAAAAATCCACCTTCATTTTAATATTCTGCACAATATTGGATCATAGTTCACTTGTCATTTTATAGTTGTTTGTTTTGTGCTATTTAAATTACATATTGTAGTAAACTGAAAGATGCTCTTGTCTGGTCCTTGAATAAAATTCCACTAGGCCTATGCGCCATTGGACGGGGGTCATCCTCCTGTTCTAATAAAATGCGCAGTTGGACTAGGTTTCCTTTTGTTCAGTTAGAATCTTGATGTTTTGTTTCCCCTATAAGTTAGCTAACTTCCCTTTTCTTGATGAAACTGTTAGGAGTGTTGCTTTCTTCATATGTAATTCTATCAGAGATATGTTCGATGTTCATGCAGAGCCATGGACCATTCTATTCTCTATGACCCCAGCGACGGAGGCTGCCAGGACGGAGCTGATGGCTCCGGCCAGCGAAGGGAAGGCAGATGGCGAGTGGGTCAATGTATTTGGGTGAGGAAACCATGATGCTCTTCTTTACTTGTTTTTTGAGGAAGCTGTAGCCTCCCGCATGCACATGGTAGATTCAGTTGTGCAAGTGGGTAGTATCTTGATTTCCACTGGAGATGTTGCCATGGAGCTGAAAACAATTGATGCTTTGCATAGGTTCATGGCCCTGCCATGTGCTTGCTCATGTCTATGTCCATGAGCAACAGCAAAATCAATCATATAGTAGCATATCGTCTTAGACCTTAGTACTTGCCCTAGCAACTGGATATACGGGACTCTATAGTGCTAGCGCACTTTCATTTTTGTTAAATTTGTACACCCTGCCTGAGAAAATAGTAGCCGTCACTTAGCTTTTTGTTGGGTGCCTTATATAGGATGCACTTCCTCTATTACCGGACGACATCCACTAGGTTGATTATCCTAAACAGCCGGGGAGAGTGAATGCTTCAATGCTCATCACATACGTGTATGTAGAGTCTGGACTAGTTCATAATCTGTTTTCAACATTTGTACTACTAGATAAGTAGTAATTCTGAACAACTTTGTGGCTTGCAAAAACCAAATTGCAAGTAATTCTTAACATCTTTGTAGCTTGCAAGAACATACTTGAAATCAGTTGACACATGACCCCCGCGACAGAAGGCACTAATTAATGCCAATGATTTAGTAACTACAAATTTCTGTATATTTCTTTGCCTTGTCCCGGCCAGCAATGTATTGTATTTGTCTTCCAAGACCGAACTTGGTGCCAAACATTGCGGCGCGAAGTAAACACATCACCCTGCCTAATGTGGTACTATATATAGTGAATAACCTAACAAGAAATCTGCTAGCACACAAAGTAATTTAGTTCACATATGCATTTCTGTGTTTCTTTCGGACTTTATGTTTTTCTATGGATTTGCCAAATCTATATGTTTAGTTTGAATAAGAAGTGAGGAATTAAGCATATATATTCGGCATGAGCCCCTTTAAATTGCTAGATGATAAGGAATCTTAACTTAATGGGTCTTGTGAATTGTAATATACTATTTAGTTTAACTGATGCAATTTGTGTACTAACAAGTTTTCACTTTCCCGACGTGGGCGCAGGGGTGATCGACGCTGACTAGCGTGGCCCGGTGGGCGTTGTGCTCTTCAACCACTTGGAGGCGGACTTTGCTGTGAAGCACGGTGGCCACGTCGAACAGATGAACGTCCAGGTGATTTTGACACCGGAGGACCTCGACGCCATCGTCCGGGGGAAGGAGGATTCGGGTACATTGGCGTCTGAACTCCAAGCCTTGGTAGATACATCTAGAGAAGTGATTTGTTTAGGTTGGTGGTGGACCACTAGGGGAGGTACTTTGATGATGGTTGTGTGTCCGATGTTAAATGGAATCCTGAGATGGTTATGTGACGTTGGTTTGCTTTGCAATGGACGTATTACCATTCATGAATACCAAATCTAACTTTTATTTTTTAATTCCTAAATTGTTAGTAGTAGCGTGGGTGAAAAGTGTGTGCTACTAGTAGTTAGGTTAGTAGTTAAATTAGTAGTAGCGTGGGTGTTAGCTTAGTAATAGCGCGTGTGCACCCGCGCTACTAATAATCATTTAGTAGCGGCGCGGGTTTAGCCCACGCTACTAGTAACAGTTAGCTGTAGCACCTTATTGGTAGCGCGGCTGTCCGCGCTGCTGATAGCCTAAAAACCCGCGCTACTGCTAGCCTTTTCCCTAGTAGTGGCAGGTGGAGGAACTAGAATGGGCCAGCGGACGATGGTAAGTTGGCCTTGATAGAATGGTTGCTCAAGGGTGTGTGGCCGTGGAGGCGGTACAGGAGCAGTGGCATTGACTTCTAGCTGCAGATTTGCGTCAGGAGCAGCATTGGCTTCAGGCGCCACATTAGCTTCGGCCATGACAACGTCATTGGCTTCAGTGTGGATGTTAGTGGCCGCCTCAGAGTTTTCAACCTCCACTCGAGTAGCTGGAGGGTCGGACACGTTCTCCTCGAGAACAACTTCAGGGTTGGATGGGGATGTAGCAACATGTTGTTCTTCATGTCTTGGTTCTTCTTGTTCATCAGCTGATGTAGCCGGAATATCTTTAGCCACTTTGGCTTCAGACTCGGGGATGTTCGCGGTAGGAGAGGCTTCAGGAAAAACTTGGCGTGAAACGGATCGGCGCTCTTCTCCTTCTGGAACACTTGACAAAGTGACCTGTGGCCTTGGTCCTTTGCGAAGCCTGCGGAACGCTGATGACGCTTGTGAAGATGGAGTTGGTTGGGCCACAAAGTTATTGTCTTCAAGCACCAAAGTGGTGACTTGAGGTGGGGGAGTACTTGGTGATTCTTCTTGATGGGGGGAGTCTTGTGGGTGATCAGCCCATGAGTCATCCTGAGCAATTGGCGTCAATGGACGACCAATGCCGATGAGTTCACTGTTCATGAGAACAGGCGATGATACCACATTGTGTTCGATCCGAGGAAGGACTTCATCATCTTCAACATTGTCTTGATGACCAATGTCTTCAGCTGCGGTGGGGTCAACAACTAGAATGTCTTCAACTTCTGGAGCCTCTGTGGAAGCAGGCTCATGAACTATCAACTGGCGCTCACGGTGTTCAGACACAAGACGAGCAACTGAGATTGGCTCGACGACAAGGGGCTCTGTGGGACCAGCCCGATCTTTCTTCTTGGTTTTTCTCTTCTTGGTCGGTGGAGCATCGTCAGTGGTGGCCTTGGTCTTGCGCTTTCGGGCTTCAGCTTCAGCTGCCCTTGTTTTCTTGAGCTCCGAAGCCACTGTGGGGACTTTAGGCTTCGAGCCTGTCATACTGGCCGGGAAGACAATGCGAGGTTCTTCCTGCCTTGATGCTTCTGGTTGGGCCACAACAGGCTTCTTCTTCTTCTTCTTAGCAGCCATTCTGGGGTCGATGCCTGGTCACCCCAGAGCCTTGCGCTTTTCAGCTTCATTGTAGCCTTGAACACGTTTGGCAGCCAGGTGTTTCATGCACTGTCGAGAACCTTTAGCTTCTTCCCGTTTCTTGTGGAATGCCTCCTTGAGCTCATGCAGCATGACCTTGAAGTTATTGACATCTTCCACATTGAGCTTGGCCATGTGCTTCTTGTACTAAGCCTTTTCATAATCAATCTAGTGCTTCACCTCAACAATTCTCTGTGCAAGAGCCAGCTCAGGAGCAATGGCTCCACGGAAGGAGATGCTGAGGCCAATTGGGAGTTGAAGATCATCAAAACCGAGGTCTGGACTGTCAAACCACTCATCAATGAACTTGTACATGATCCACACATCAAAGAAGGGAAGATCATTGAAGATTTCTGCCTCATGCTTGCTCTTTATAGCAGCTTAAGAGCATCATCGCCAAGATTGTCGTCGCTAGATAGATCAATGGCTTCGTTCTCATTCCTCATAACGACAGCAGGTGTCAATGCTTGACCAGTTGGTTGCATGGGCTTCTTCATCTTGTCAGACTTAGAGATGCGAGAGAGATCTTCAAACTGCACACTGGCTTCAGGAGGTGCAGTGCTCAGAGGCTTCGCCCGCGAGACCTTTGGTGCGGAGGAGGGCTTTGAAGCCTTTGGTTTGTTTTGCTTCATGGGCTTCGATGGTGTAGGCGCTTCGTCAGAATCAGCGTCATCTGCAGAGTGATCCACGGATGCCCCTTGAACCTGAATGTGAGTGATGAGACCTTCAAGGTTGTAGAAGGGCCCAACAATATTGGGTTCAACATCGCGTGTGCCGTCGGCACGAGGAGCACAGGGACCGGGGTTGAAGTCTAACCCAAGTGACTTCTTGTTCTCTTTGGCAGAAGTTTTGGCAAACTAGAAGTTGCACTTAAAGAGATTGTCTTCACAGCAACATAACAGAGAGGATGGGTCAGCATTAGCAGGCTGAGGTCCACGGATCATGCAGGGGTAGAAGCCTTGAGCAATAGCTTCGGACTTCGACTTGGGCTAAAGACCTTTGTATATAATATCTCCCCAGGGGCCCTTGATGGCATTCTTTTCAGCATATTCATCAGTGACAAATCTTCACTTGAACCATTCCTCTGTCCAATGTCTTCGAATCCATTGGATTCGGTTCCTGCGTTCTCCATAGGTCTCTTCTGGATCTAACTTGTATAGATCATAGAGATCCGGTGGCAGGTCCATGGCAGTGTTTACACGGTGCTGTCTGCCGCCCTTCCTGACTGATTTTTTGTCTCCATGAAGTTCAGACTGACTGGCTTCAGAACGTGCAAAGGCTTCCTTCTGCTGGTCAGACAGGAATTAGCTTCGGGAGAATTGAAGTGATGCTCTAAGAACTCTGCAAATGAATGCAGACTATGAGAACCAAGGGATTCTCCCACGGACATGTACCTGTGACAACATTAGAGATGCGAGGGAAGGGGAAGAGGTCATATGCATTCTCAGAAGATTTTGAAGATAAATCAGTTTAGAAGACATTGACCTCATAGTGCGAAGACATTCACTCATATGTAGAGAGTTGGTTCTAGATTTGTACGAATCCACGAATAAGTACAAGTGAGGAATCTAACTACTTTGTGAAGGATAAGTGAACATACTAGGCATGTTATGAGATTCGAAAAGGATAGATTCAATTTGTTGGGATAGAAACCACTTGTGGTTGAAAAAGATGAATCTATCGGATCAAAAAAGAACTGTAAAAAGGGTTTTTATTTACCACTCGAGGAACTGCTAGACGGAGTAGGAGATGAGGCCGAGCAGTTCGATCTTCCATGACCTAACTTGGCGACGGAGGACACCTATGGCGACGGCGGAGAAGACGATGTCCTGGGCCGGCGTGAGGACGGCGTCGATGAGGTTGCGGTAGCTAAGCGCTTCGTCGCCGGTGTCGTCGAGAGCTAGTGGTGGCGCTAGGGTTTGTGCGAGAAGGAGAAGTGGAAGAAGAGATAATGACTAGGGTGTGGCATGTATTTATAAGGACAGGGATGGCGCAGCGTTATTACGCAGGTGCCCCTGGCGGTTCACATCTGAGGGACACGTGGCGAACATGCAACACATTGGAGGTTTTTCCATGTTCCCACGCACGCATGGATTGTCGCGTGGTCGTTCCCGCTAAACCAGGTTTCAGGCAAAATGGATTGAGCATTCAAAACATATTTAATGTTTGTCTCTGTATCTTCTGCTGACAAGGACGCATAGAAGACATTCGATAGTTTCAATAGAATGCATATGATTTGGATAGATAGATTTGAGACGGGAGCATAGAAAGGTTAGGGTCCGATCACATTCACTTAGTTCAAAAGATTCAAACGAGAAGACATAGCTATAAGTGAATGCTGTAGAGGACAAAATGCTAATATATGAATATATCTGAATCAGACCAAATCAATAGTGAAGATAAACATGAGGACATGTTGAAATTTGAAGACAAAACGAATGCGAAGACATAGCAAATGTAACGCCAACAGAAAACACTCCAAACCAAAGTTTGGTGGTGGCATTACCCATCGTATAGGAAGTATTAGACCCAGACACGGCGCACAATTATCATGGTTCTCCGAAGTCAAATTCCGCGTTAATGTATTCACACTTCGAGTGTAAGTCTTCATTGATTGAAGATATACGTTACTTCGTGTGTTGCACATCTAAGTCATCAACATGCATAAGTGTTAGGATGTGTGACTGATCACAGGACATTTGAGGATTCCAAGATATTTAGCTCACACTGCAACTTGCAAAACCTTTTCTCATCCAAGGGCTTTGTGAAGATATCTGCCAGTTGCTCTTCAGTGTTGACATGAATGATATCAATATCTTCCTTCATGATATGATCTCTGAGAAAGTGATGACGGTTCTGAATATGCTTTGTCTTCGAGTGTTGAACTGGGTTGTTGGCAATCTTGATGGCGCTTTCATTATCGCAGTAGAGTGGCACTTGCTTTAGATGAATGCCATAGTCTTTGAGTGTTTGCTTCATCCATAGAAGCTGAGCGCAGCAAGATCCAGTAGCAATGTATTCAGATTCAGCAGTGGAGAGAGATACAAAGTTTTGCTTCTTTGAAGACCAACACACAAGTGATCATCCCAGAAACTGACATGTGCCTGATGTAGACTTGCAATCCACCTTGTCACCACAATAATCAGCATTCGAGAATCCAACTAGATCAAACTCTGAGCCGTTTGGATACCATAATCCTAGTGTTGGGGTGTAAGCCAAATATCGAAGAATTCGCTTCACAGCTAAGTGATGCAATTCCTTTAGTGCCTCTTGGAATCGGGAACACATGCAAACACTAAGCATGATATCTGGCCTAGATGCACATAAATAAAGCAAAGAACCAATCATGGAGCGGTATACCTTTTGATCGAACTCTTTACCATTGGCGTCAGGACCAAGATGACTCTTGGTTGGCGTTGGCGTCGTGTAACCTTTGCAGTCTTGCATTCCAAACTTCTTCAGGAAATCTTTGAGGTATTTCTCTTGAGATATGAAGATGCCATTGCATTGCTGCCGTATTTGAAGACCAAGGAAGAACTTCAGCTCACCCATCATGGACATCTGATATTGCTCTTGCATCATGTGTCCAAACTCATCACTGTATTTTTGATTAGTGCAGCCGAAGATAATGTCATCCACACATATTTGGCACACAAACAGTTCACCATCATATGTCCTCATGAAGAGTGTGGGATCCAGGGAACCAGGTTTGAAGCCTTTGCTCTTCAGGAAGTCTTCGAGTGTGTCATACCAAGCACGAGGGGCTTGTTTGAGGCCATATAGTGCCTTGTTGAGCTTGTAAACCATGTCAGGATGTTTTGGATCTTCAAAACCAGGCGGTTGTGCAACATACACTTCTTCTTCAATCTTGCCATTGAGAAAGGCACTCTTCATATCCATTTGATATAGAAGAATGTTATGATGATTTGCATAGGCTAGCAGTATGCGAATAGCTTCAAGCCTAGCCACAGGAGCAAATGTTTCATCGAAGTCAATTCCTTCAAGTTGAGTGTATCCTTGAGCAACGAGACGAGCCTTGTTTCTGACAACTTGACCATGCTCATCTTGCTTGTTGCGATATATCTTAGTGCGTATGATATTGTGTTTACGAGGATCATGAAGCTTGACCAGTGCCTAAACATTATTCAGCTCGAACTGTTGAAGCTCTTCTTGCATGGCCTGAATCCATTCAGGTTCTTTGAAGGCTCCGTCAACTTTCTTGGGTTCACATATTGAGACAAATGCAAAGTGCCCACAGAAATTTGCTAGCTGTGTTGCCCTTGAACGAGTGAGTGGACCGGGTGCATTGATGCTATCAATTATCTTCTCAATCTGTACTTCATTAGCAACACGAGGATGAACTGGACGAAGATTTTGTTCTTGCTGATCATTGTCATCGTTTGAAGGATTGTCTTCAGGCTGAGCATTGTCTTCAGGTTGATTAGGTGCAGAAATGATAAGTTCCTCTTCAGGCTGTACTTCAGACGGTATGATTTCTCCAGTTCTCATAAGCTTGATGGATTCACTGGGTGGAATTTCATCTAGCACATTTGGCAGGTGCTCTCTTTGCGAGCCGTTAGTCTCATCGAACCGCACATCCACAGTTTCAACCACTTTGTAGTGAATGAGGTTGAAGACTCTGTAGGAGTGCGAATCCTTTCCGTAACCAAGCATAAAACCTTCATGTGTTTTCGGTGCAAATTTTGAAGTGTGATGTGGATCCTTGATCCAGCACCTAGCGCCAAATACTCTGAAGTAACTAACATTTGGCTTCTTACCAGTGAGGAGTTCATAGGATGTTTTCTTCAGAAGCTTGTGAAGATAAACACGGTTGATGACATGGCATGCAGTATCAATAGGTTCAGGCTAGAACTTTCTTGGTGTCTTGTATTCATCGAGCATCGTCCGAGCCATCTCAATGAGTGTTCTGTTCTTGCGTTCCACGGTGCCATTCAGCTGCGGCGTGTACGGAGCTGAGAACTCATGAGTGATGCCCAATGTATCAAGATATGTGTCGAGGACGGCGTTCTTGAATTCAGTGCCATTGTCACTTCTGATGTGCTTGATCTTGGCGCCATAGTTGTTCATGGCTCGATTGGCAAAGCGTCTGAAGACATCCTGCACTTCAGTCTTGTAGAGGATTATATGTACCCATGTATATCTTGAATAATCATCAACAATGACGAAGCCATAGAGACAAGCAGTAGTAGTAAGAGTAGAGTAGTGAGTAGGGCCGAAGAGGTCCATGTGTAGCAATTCAAAGGGTTGAGTCGTTGTCATGTTTGTCTTCGAGGCATGCTTGGCCCTCGTCATCTTTC
Organism: Triticum urartu; assembly: GCF_003073215.2. Classification (NCBI taxonomy): domain Eukaryota; kingdom Viridiplantae; phylum Streptophyta; class Magnoliopsida; order Poales; family Poaceae; genus Triticum; species Triticum urartu. Next base: position 584,386,119 of record NC_053028.1, read on the forward strand.
CAGCTTCGCAGGCACCACATAAGTGGTCCTTCTTGAACTTGATGCCCTCGATGCCTACGACATGCTTCTTCTTTGCGAGAGTATGCAAGTTCCTCATGCCAACATGCCCTAGCCTCCGATGCCAGAGCCAGCACTCAAAACCTTTTGCAAGAAGACATACGACAAGCTGTGGTCCTGCTGAGAAATCTACCATGTACAAATCATCTTTCTGATACCCTTCAAAGACTAGAGACTTGTCAGATTCCATTAGAACAAGGCAACGATATTTTCCAAATATCACAATCATGTTCAAATCACAAAGCATTGAGACAGACATTAAGTTGAAACCAAAGGATTCAACAAGCATCACTTTATCCATGTGCTGATCCTTTGAGATTGCAACTCTACCTAGACCCAATACCTTGCTTTTACCAGTGTCAGCAAATGTGATGTGACTCTTTTCAGATGGACGTAAGGTTGAGTCCATGAGAAGACTTTGATCACCAGTCATATGATTAGTGCATCCACTATCGATAATCCATTCCGAAGCAGCTGGTGTCATACCCTACAGAACAGTTAGGGGGATAGGCTTCACGAAGAGTATTGTGAAGCATAAGCATTTGACGAGCAAGTGAATTATGAAAGCTCAGACCCAGTTTAGAACTAATAGGATGCATGCTAAGAGACACAGAAATGAAATACATAATAAGATCATCTGGGCATTTTATCTTGTGCCCCACAAGATGTTTTAGGTCCCCAGCAATAGCTTTAGACGCCTTTGATTTCCGGCTGGAGACCATTCCCTGCAAAAGAGAGTTAAGTTTTCTTGGCCACCCACATCTTCAGGGGTGTCTTCGAAGCAATGAGTCTAAGTGCAACATCTGAGAACTTTGGCTTTGAAGCCCTGACAAATAGTTTTGCGGGAGGTGAATAATACTCATAAGAATAAGCAGAGTAGTTCTTGGTCTTATGAACATGGCGGTTTGATAACACGCTCATATTCATAGGCCTGAGTATGGTTTCCCTGCAAAACATTTGTGTTAGTGGGACTCAGGTGAGTCCTTTGTCTGTATGAAGCCTTTGGACCATATGAAGCCTATGGTCTGGGGTTTGTCTTCTTCCCTTGTGGTGTCATGACGACATTCATAGGAAGATTCTCCAAACACCTTTTGGGCACCCAGACTTTCTTCATAGGTGGCCAATTCCTGCAGTTAGTACCAATATACCTGGCAAACACTTCACCATTCCGATTCTTAAACAGTTTATAGTTTGCATCAAAGGATTCATCAATGACAATAGGGTTAGCACAAGTGAAGCCAGATAGGGTGGATGGAACCACTGAAGGTTCCTTTGCAGCAACCCATGTGGTTTTGGGGTACTGCTCAGGCTTCCAGTAAGAGCCATCAGCATTCATTTTCCTTTCGAACCCAAGACCCTCTTTCCTAGGGTTTCGGTTTAGAATTTGCCTTTTGAGGACATCACATAGTGTCTGATGCCCTTTGAGACTTTTGTACATCCCTGTTTCAAGCAATGTCTTCAACCTAGCATTTTCATCAGCAATAGCAGTGGCATCCTCAGCAGAGGGGTTAGTTACCACATCAACAGTTGAAGATATTGCAACAGTAGCAGCAGTAGAACATTCAGCAACAGAAGTAGCATTATCACGCTCAATGCATTTTAGACATGGTGGTTCAAATCCTTCCTGAGCGGGACTGATCTGTTGAGTGCGATGTGACTCGTTTTCCTTTTGAAGATCTTCATGAACCACTCTCAATTTCTCAAGTTCTTGCTTCCTTTGAAGATAATCATAGGAAAGCTTTTCATGAGTTGTTGAGAGCGTTTCATGACGACTTTCATGTTCCTCATACTTAACATGGATATTTTTTATGTCTTCAATTAAGGACTGAGATCGAGTCATTTCAGCATCCAACAGGTCATTGCTTTTGTCTAACAATTTTTGAATATATTCCATAGCTTTCTGTTGTTCAGTTGCAATTTTAGCAAGTGTTTTGTAGCTGGGTTTGGAATCACAATCAGAGTCATCCTCACTGGATGTTTGATAGTGAGCATTGCGTGAGTTTACCTTGGCACCATGTGCCATGAAGCAATAGGTGGGAGTAGAGTCGTCCTTGTCATCAGCGTGGGTGATGGAACCATTGTCTTCAGTATTGAAGATGGACTTGGCAACATAGGCTGTAGCCAGACTTGCGACGCCGGAGTCGGACTCCTCCTCAGACTCCACCTCCACCTCCTCAGAAGCAGACTCCTCCGATGAATCCATTTCTTTGCCAACAAACACACGAGCCTTGCCAGTTCATCTCTTCTTGTGTGATGAAGACTTTGAGGAAGACTTGGAAGAATACTTTGAGTATTTCTTCTTCTTCTTGTCATCAGAATCATACTCCATGCTCTTCTTCTTCTTCTTGTTGTTCTCATTGTCCCACTGCGGACACTCAGAGATGTAGTGACCAGGTTTCTTGCACTTGTGGCATGTTCTCTTCTTGTAGTCATGAGTAGAAACTTAATCATTCCTTGAGCTAGATCGTGAAGACACTACTAGGAAAAACCTTATCAGTAGCGTGGGTTTTTAGACTACCAGTAGCATAGGTTCCCACGCTACTGCTATGACGCTACAGCTATTTTTTAACAGTAGCGTGTGTTTTACCCCACGCTACTACTAAACAAACATACCAGTAGCGCTTCTATTATACACCCACGCCACTAGTAAAGGAATAGTAGTAGCGCTTCTATTATACACCCATTCTACTAGTAACAAATTAGGATTTAAAAAAATAAAAGTCTACCTATTTCAGTTCAGACACGCAGTTCACAATACGTACATGTTATGCATACAGTCAATCATCAATCATACATATCTAATGTAGATAATTAACACACGCACACGCACACATGCACACGCGCGCACACACACAATATATGCCACACGTCTATGTCATCAGCGTCGACGCCTCCACAAGACCGTGTTGATGGTGTTGATGTCGTCGTCGCCGCCACCGGAGCACCATGACAATGTCGTCGTCTTCGTCGCCGCCGTAGCCCTGTGTCGATGTCGATGTCGTCGTCATCATCGTCGCTGCAGCCCCATGTCTAGGTCCTCCACCTCGACGACCTCCGACATCGCAATCACCTGGACGATCATCCGCGTGACGCAGTCTCTGGGTTTCACGGTGAAGTCCGCGTCCGAGTGTTTGAAGAGCACGACACCAACCGGTCTATGGTAGTCTGTGTCACTCACCCGTGCGCCCACATCGGGAAAGTAAAAAAAACTTATTAGTTCGCGTCCTTGTTCAAATCCAGCAGGGTATTTTCTTTCTTTTTAGCCCATGCACATGAATGAATAGTAAAAAATATCATTTTATGAGCCAGGTTGACAGTTTTGAGACACAAGAAAGCATAATGTTTGTAACATTCTTCATTAACAAGAAAAAATGATTTCTCAAATGACATTTTCTTCACCAACAATGATTAGTAGTAGCATCAGCATACCCTCTAATTCAGCATAGGAGTTTCAAGCAAGCGGAAATTAGTCTACTACTTTAAAACTAAAATCAGCATCCTTATGGTGTATGCATAGCACAGTACTAATGTCCATGTGATGTATTTCCAATCTAGTTTATATTCTATTAGTAACTACAAATGAGTCCCGAGCAACTGCAACTGGAAGTACAATCAGCGCATCGGCAACTGAAAGCTTGGCCACATCTTATCATTGGCACAAAACAGAGGGGCAGTAAATGATGTCTGTTGGGACTGCTACAACATTGGGAGGAACACCGACCATCGGTGCTCAGTCCCAATTTTTTTAATTTATGAGAGGGAACCTTGAAGGAAGCATCTTCAGTTAGCAGTACAGAAAAGTAGACCTGGTCAGGTGATTAGCTCACACCTTGTGTTGCAAGTAAGCAGTGTAGAAGGCTCCCAGGGCACCTAGAGAGTGCTGAAAGAAGGCTAGATGGCACCAGCTTCCGGGTATTGTACAACCAGGTACCTGAACGAACAGGTGGGTCGGCAATGTCAGATCCCGATTTCGTGAAGATGTATGCGCAAATAGGGTCAAACATACCAAACACAGAAGCAAACAGAAAGGCAGACCCAAATCCAACAGCATCGCCTAGTGCCTTCGTCTCAGAAAACTGCATCAGATAATACGTCTGCAAAAAGCAGATAAGTTAAGCCATGAAAACAATCTATGAGCGCATGTTCGCACACATAATGATCACTAGTAAATAAGAGCGCACATCAGGAAGAAGATTGCTAAGGTGTGGATTCTCTCACTAAAAAAATCGAAGCTCAGTCAGAATGACCATAGAATCAGCAAGTATGAGCAATGAATCTCTAGAAAGGTTTCTTATCGTTTTGTTTCTAGCCGTCCTCATGGCGTTGTACCTTCTCTGCACATGAATTCTCTCTTTAATGCATAATACACCATCCAGGGTGTATTTGTTGACACCAGATTTTGGCACGGTCAAGAACTTAATTAATATGGCCTCAAATGGAGAAGTGATCTGTATAAAAAAGTTTTGTATTGTCGATATGAACATCTTTGAAGTTTGGGCCATCGCCATCCGATCTCATCTCGTAGGCCGGAGTTGTGTTCGAAATACTGAGATTTTGTATTTAGAACACTATTCGGCTCATTACGCCCTCAAGACCGCCTCGTATGGAAAAATGATCTACACGGATTGTCTACGTCTCGTCGAAACGATCGATTATGATATAAAAATCGTTCTAAACCGAGTTCGTATGCAAAAGTTAGAGCTATCGGAGTGCAGCCCTATCATGAGGCGTGATGTGGCGCGCCCCACCAGACCTATGTCTGATGGGTAGAGAGAGGGAACGGGTGTTTTGCGTAACAGTCCGTTTTGTGCGAGCAATTTGACCTTCAAGATGACCTCTGATCAAAAAATGTTCAACACAAAAGTTTTTCGTCTCGTCGAAACGTTCAAGATTTCTTTTGGACTCGTTTCCATCCGAGGTCATGTACTGCCTCAAATATGACCCGCAAGGTGCAGCCAGGTTGTAAACCGAGCCGTTTTGGAAAGTTTGACTTCGAGTTGGACCCAAACTAGGGTTTTGGACGTGAATTCAAGCCTTTTCCTTGCACAGGAATTCCAGCCGCCTCTTATATACCTAAGGGGTGACGGCCGATTGAACAACAACACACAATCACAAAACCCATCTACAAACTTTCATCTCCTACCCTAGTTTTCTGGTTCTCGTTCATCGGTGTTCTTCGCTTCAGAGAGCTTCGATCTACGAAACCCTAGGGGCGGGCGAACCGACCTACGGCAGCCCATCACCGACGTGCGTCCAGACGGGGTCTCTCCCGGCCGCGTGGGGTTTCGGGTCTTCAAAAGAGCTCGCCGGATTGTCTTGCGTATCGCGCTTCCGGTGAGCCTCCTTCGGCGACGTGTCGTGCGTATCGCGCTCGACGCCGAGGGTACACGGTGACGTGTTTGTGTGCGAACACACTTTTTGGCGACTCCGCTGGGGACAAAGAGCAATCATCATCATCTATCATGGTCGATCTTCCCAAGCCATCTGAAGTGGATGCCGATAACATCATCAAGCCCAATTTTTAGGAATTATCGGCAGAACATCGCCAAGCTTTTGAGGAGTACAAGAAGGCGCGTGAAGAGAAGGAGATGCAGGAGTTCCTTGCTAAGTTCAAAAAGGATCGCAAAGGCAACATCACTTCAATTGAAGAAATCAAGTTTCCTCCTCTTCACAATGAGCAGGTAGAACCGGCTGTAAGCAAAATCTTCTCTCCTGAATAGTTGGCTGAAATTACTACTCTTATTGCTCAGAATAATGATCTTATTTACCAAGCTATCATAGACAATAATACTGCTCGAAATAATACTCCTCGGTCATATCATGGTAGTGGTAGTATGTCTGCTGGTGTGGAAAACTTTAGTCCAAATTTACCTATTTCATCGGCGCCGCCCGTGTCGTTGAATTCTTATCCCAGTCAGACAAACTAACTTGTTGCTCCACCCTTTAATCCTGCCATGAACGTACCAAGTTCAGTGAATCCAACTGCATTGCTAGGTTACGGTTCAGCAAGTCCAAGTGGATTGTTGCCGAACTATGGTACAACATACACCCCACCATCTCTTCCGACTAGCACTGTACCAACTATTAGAAATCATATTCACCATGCGCCACAACCACACGCAACGTCACTCAATACGAGTGATATTTTGGCTAATGTCAGAGAGGAAATGTCTAGGGTGTTCCGAGAGCATTGTGGGATTGAACTACCTAAACCACGAATTTCCAGGAAACCATATCTAGAAATTTTTGATGCCGTGCCATGTCCTCCCGGATTTTAAGTTCCAGATTTTGTTAAGTTTAGAGGAGAGGGAAAAAAGACTACATGGGAGCATGTTAGTCAATACTTGGCACAATTAGGTGAGGCAAGTTCACGAGACAAGTGGAAAGTACGTTATTTTCCTTTATCTTTAACCGGTACTGCTTTCTCGTGGTTTTCTGCATTACCACCCGGTTCTATTACTACATGGTTTCAATTGGAGCAAAAGTTTCATGATCACTTCTACAGTGGTGACAATGATCTTAAACTATACCATCTTACATCGGTTAAGCAAAAGCATGATGAATCGGTCTCCGATTATGTCAAAAGATTTAGAGATACAAAAAACCGGTGCTATAGTTTGGTGATAACCGAGAGAGATTTGGATGATCTTGTGCTTAGTGGTTTGAGAACTCACATTAGAGAAAGGCTAGAAGGACATGAGTTTTTAAATATCAACCAAGTCTTGCAAAGGGCTTTGGCTCAGGAAAGCCGAAGCAAAGATCTTAAAGAGGTGCATATATATAAAACTGATCATCCTAAGATGAATATGGTTGAGTATGATAGTGATCACTCAGACGATGAGGGTGATATTTATGCTGCTGAATTTGTTTGGCCATCTAAGGGCAAACTGTTTACTTGCAATGATTTAAAGCCGATTCATAAGAATCGTGATGAAGAGATAAAATTTACTTTCAACATTACTAAGTGTGATAAAATATTTGATGCTTTGTTGCAAGCCAAGATTATTAGAATATCTCATACTTTACCGCCGTTCGAAGAGCTGAAACGGCGTGCTTATTGCAAGTATCATAATTCTTTTTCTCATGCTACTAATGATTGTAATGTTTTTCGACGACAAATACAATCGGCCATTAATGACGGACGATTGAATTTTTCTGAGATGCAAGTTGATAAGCAGCCTTTCCCAATGAACACCATGGATTTGGAGGGGAAGAAGATGTTAATTCGGCCCAACATAGCCGAATCAGCTAATAAAAATAATATTGTCATTGGTGAGCCCAAGAAAAATAAGGAGAGCGACAAGATCTTGGGGAGACAAGTTGTGCTTGACAAGCGACCCGATGGAAAGGAGGTAATCAAGATCACCATCAAGAATCCTACACTCGGGGGGCAACCACAAGTGCAAGAGAACACTCATGTCAAATATGTTAAGCCCAAGAGTCCAGTGGTTGGCAAGTGGAAGACGAATGAAGCTAAAGTGCAGCGCAAGAGAATCAAGCCAACTTTTGATATGTTGTTGTCCAAGTATGCCAATCAAGCGGCCAGTTCTAGCTCTGACCGGGCATTAAATTTGAAGCGCTCAAGGTCACCTCCTCGGGAATAATTTCAGCATCACGCAAGGCCATATGGGTCATGGGCACCGGGACCATGGATGGCGCCACCCCCCTATGTGCCATACTACATGGGAGGCTACAATGAAGGATGGGGGCAGCCCCCAATAGCCCCTTATGCTTTTCATCCGGGTTGGGCTGAACCAAGGAGGCCCGTTTATGAGAGGCTTTTTTATCCTACACGAGGCCGTTTGAACAACGGTGTTAATTAGCCAATGCAAGATAATCATGGAAGGGTTAGCCAGCAAGTGTGGCGTGCTAAATCACCAAGTGCTGAAATTTCAGAGCCTGGCAAGCAAAAGGAGAAGAATACTAGTGCTGAAACTATTATGATAGGCACTAAAGAATTAACAATCAAAGAGACGATTATTGGTGATAATCCGGCTGATTCTAATAAAGATGTGGCTGCTGTCCAGCGGGGTCCCATGGCTAATGATCATAAAGCTAGCACAAGCAAGGCCAAGTCGAGGGATCCAAAATATACTCAGCCTAAGTGGTGTCCTTCCGGTCTGACCAAGGCACAAAAAAGGTGATTACAACGCATGAGGAGTCATGAGAAGCAGGAATAAGAAGCAGAAAAGCTAAGGGATAAAATTTTCAATGAAAGCCATCCCATGGTATCCCCAAAACAAGTGTGGAGGCCAAAGCAAAAGGAAAATATAGCAGCTTCTGCATTGATCATAGCAACACCTACACCACCAACGGAGGACAATATGGCTACTATTACATCGTCCACTTTACCTACTACTTCCTCTTCCCTTGAAGATATTTTGGAGTCAGTGGACATGCTTGCGGAAGAAGATGAAATGCTTGATTATGAGTCCACACCGGTTCATGAAGGTGTGGATATTAATATGGTGTATTACTTACCCGCTGAATTTCATGCTATAGATGAAGAAGGGGAAGTAGCTTAGCTAGATTTTGGTCCTAAAAATGTTATATTCGAGAAGCCAAAAGAACAGGTGACGCACTTGAAGCCATTGTTCCTTAAAGGTCATATTAATGGATCGTCGGTTGCTAGAATGCTTGTCAATGGTGCTGCTGTGGTTAATCTTATGCCATATTTGGTTTTCAAAAAATTGGGGTTGCGTGATGAAGAGTTAATAAAGACCAACATGGTGCTTAATGGATTTGAAGGCAAAGAGAAAACTGAAGCCAAAGGTGTAATGTATGTGGAGCTTACGGTGCGATGCAAAACTTTGGCTACTGCCTTCTTTGTCACCGAGGTGCAAGGTAACTACAATGTGATATTAGTCCGCGATTGGGTTCATGCAAACCAATGCGTGCCATCTACTGTGCACCAGTTTTTAATTCAATGGGTTGATGATGAAATAGAAGTCATTCATGCGGATAATTCGGCTTGTGTTGCTTTGGCCGATGCATCGGTGGATTGGCAACATCCCAATGCTACTTTCCTGACGGGGCGTGACTTATCAGAATATGATTTTCTTAGCGCCACAAAAAGTGGTTTTGTGCCCATTTCTTTAAAGCCGGTTGGCGGTAATCGGCTCCAAGGTATGATGTATTTAAATGGATCCTAACTCAGAGTGGTTACAGAAATGTCTTGTAGAATATCGGTCTGATGAGAACGATAAGTATGAGTCCATAGAAGAGTTAGATGATATGGATAAACTAGGACAAGGTTTTACATCGGCCGATCCATTTGAAGAGACAGATATAGGAGGTGGTTCAATTCCTACGCCGACATTTGTAAACGAAAGTTTAAGAGCCGATCATACGGCTAAGTTGATCGAGCTATTAAAAGAATATGCGTGTTGCTTTGCATGGGAATATCATGAGATGCCAGGTTTAAGCCGAGAACTAGTGGAGCATCGGTTACCTATAAAGGCCGGTTTTAGGCCATATAAGCAATCGGCCAGAAATTTTAATCCAAAAACGTATGACCGGATAAAGGAAGAGATCGGTCATTTGCTTAAAGCTAATTTTATTAGACCTTGCAGGTATGCCGGGTGGATTTCTAACATTGTACCAGTAGAGAAGAAAGGCTCCAGCAAGTAGAGGGTGTGCATTGATTTTAGAGATTTGAATAGAGCTACACCTAAAGATGAATATCCTATGCCAATAGCCGATATGCTTATTAATGATGCTTCTGGACATAAGGTCATTAGCTTTCTTGATGGTAATGCGGGGTATAATTAGATTTTTATGGCCGAAGAGGACAAGTCCGAAACGGCTTTTCGATGTCCCGGTTTCCTTGGTTTATTTGAGTGGACAGTGATGACCTTTGGATTAAAAAATGCCGGTGCCACGTATCAAAGGGCTATGAATTTAATTTTTGATGATTTACTTCGTGTTATACTTGAGGTTTATATTGATGATATTGTTGTCAAATCGGATTCTTTTGAATCTCATCTAGCCGATTTGCGCTTAGCTTTTGAAAGAATGAAGAAATATGGGCTGAAAATAAATCCTTTGAAGTGTTCCTTTGGTGTATCAGCTGGGAAGTTTCTGGGTTTCATTATTCATGAAGATGGCGTGGAAATTCATCCCAAAAAGATAGAAGCTATACAAAAAGTAGAGGCTCCAACATGCAAGAGAGATATGCAAAAATTCCTTGGCAAGGTCAATTATTTGAGGAGGTTCATAGCCAATCTATCAGGGAAGGTTGATGCATTTACTCCTATCCTTCGGATAAAGAATGATGTTGATTTTACTTGGGGGGCAAAACAGCAAGAGGCATTTGATGTAATTAATAAATATTTGTGCACTCCTCCGGTTATGAAAGCGCCCAGGCACAGGGAGCCATTTAGACTTTACATTGCAGCGGAAGAAGGTGTTATTGGTGCTATTTTAACTCAAGAGACCGAAGGGAAGGAGCAGGTTATTACTTATTTAAGCCGACGCTTATTGGACGCCGAGACAAGGTATACATTTATTGAGAAATTATGCTTATGCTTATATTATGCTTGTACAAAATTGAGACATTACCTAGTGCCTAATTCTTGCATTATAGCTTGTCAAACCGATGTCATCAAGTACATGTTGCATAGGCCAATTCTTAGTGGTAGAATTGGCAAGTGGGCTTATGCTTTAATTGAATATGATTTGGCTTATGAATCTCTGAAATCCATGAAAGGCCAAATCGTTGCTAATTTTATTGTTGAGCATCGGATTGATGACAAGCATGATATTGATATAAACCTTGTCTCGTTAGTATCATGGATATTATATTTTGATGGTTCAGTTTGTAGCAATGGCCAAGGTGTTGGCATTGTTTATATATCTCCTCATGGTGCTGTTTTTGAAGCCTCGTGCCGCTTCGAATATTTTTGCCCAAATAATCAAGCCGAATATGAAGCATTGTTATTCGGCTTAGAGATGTTGCTTGCCATAGGTGCTACACATATTGAGGCTTTTGGTGATTCGTTATTAGTAGTGCAGCAAATATCCAAAGTTTTTCAGTGTTTTGACGAATCACTTAATGTTTATCTTGATAAGTGTCTAGATATAATTTCTACTTTGGATTATTTTAGCATTGCTCATATATCTAGACATGACAACTAGAAAGCAAATGGGTTGGCACAACAAGCATCCGGCTATCATGTGGATCATGGCATGTTTCATATTTCTCAAAGGCGGATGTCTAGTCTTGCCAACAGAGGGGAGGCGAACCGGAGCCCACCGTTTCGGCCACTAATGAAATATTCAATGCAGGAGAAAATCAAGACTAGAGGAAACCCATTGTTGATTATTTGCGTGATCCTAGTAGAAGGGTGGACAGGGCTGTTCGGCGTATGGCTTTTAAATACACAATGAGAGATGATGGTCTCTATCACCGAACATTTGATCATGTTCTTCTAAAGTGCTTGGACGAGGACCAAGCGAGAGTTGCTATGGGGGAGGTCCATGAAGGTATTTGTGGCACTCATCAGTCGGCTCCCAAGATGAAATGGTTGCTACGACGTGCTGGATTTTATTGGCCGACTGTGATTAATGATTGCTTCAGATATTACGAAGGGTGTGAAGCTTGTCAAAAATTTGGTGATATTCAGTTGGCTCCTACTACTATGTTACATCCCATTATCAAGCCGTGGCCTTTCAGAGGATGGGATTTAGAATTTATTGGACAAATTCATCTGTCTTCCTCAAAGGGGCATCGGTTCGTATTGGTGGCAACCAGTTATTTCACTAAATGGTCTGAAGCAGTACCTCTCAAGAACATGACACATGTGGAGGTAATTAAATTCATAACCGAGCACATTATTCATAGATTCGGCATTCCTCAAATGTTGACTGCAGATCAAGGCTCATCATTTATGTCACACCAAGTCAGAGAATTTGCCGAATCTTATAACATAAAGTTGCTCAATTCCTCTCCATATTATGCCCAAGCCAATGGACAGGCTGATTCTAGCAATAAAATTTTAATCAAACTCATCAAGAAGAAGATTGAGGATAATCCAAGGAGATGGCATGAGCTACTGTCCAAAGCTTTGTGGGCGCACAGAATCTCAAGGCATGGTGCTACAAAGGTAACTCCATATGAGCTCGTATATGGTCAAGAGGCCGTTTTACCAGTGGAAGTGAATTTGAATGCTTTGAGAATAGCCAAACAAAATGATTTATCGGCGGTGAACTTCTATAACTTGATGATGGACAATATTGATGAAGTCGCCGATAAATGTTTGTTTGCTTTGAATGCCATAGAGAGAGATAAGTTGAGGGTGGCAAGAGCTTATAATAAGAAGGTTAAGTTGAAGAATTTTCAAGTTGGCGATCTTGTGTGGAAGGTGATTCTACCAATTGGTTCAAAAGATAGAAAATTCGGGAAGTGGTCTCCAAGTTGGGAAGGTCGTTTTAAGATTACAAGTGTGGTTCCTGGAAACTCATATTTGGTGGAATACGTACAAGGCACATTATTACCTCGAGCTCTCAATGGCATATATTTAAAGAAATATCACCCAAGTGTGTGGCAAGAAGCCTAGATAGGCAATGGTCGATATATCACTATCGTCCTAAGCAAAGACATGGCTGATAAATAGCTATTGCCCTTAACATAAACATGGCCGATATATAATTATCGCCCTAAGAAACTATAAATGGCCAATGGAGTGTTGACATCATCCTTAGAACAAACAAGGTACAAGTTATTTTTCGGCACGCTAGCTTTGCCGAAAAACAGGGGGCATGTGTTCACACCTGATTTTGGCATGGTCAAGAACTTAATTAATGTGGCCTCAAATGGAGAAGTGATCTATATAAAAAAGTTCAGTATTGTCGAATTAACATCTTTGAAGTTTGGGCCATCGCCATCCGATCTCAACTGACAGGCCGAAGTTGTGTTCGAAATACTGAGATTTTGTATTTAGAACACTATTCATCTCATTACGCCCTTGAGACCTCCTCATATGGAAAAATGATCTACACGGATTGTCTTCATCTCGTCGAAACGATCGATTTTGATATAAAAAACATTCTAATCTGAGTTCGTATGAAAACGTTAGAGCTATCGGAGTGCAGCCCTGTCATGAGGCGTGATGTGGCGCGCCCCACCAGACCTATGTCTGATGGGTAGCGCGAGGGAACGGGTGTTTTGCATAACAATCCGATTTGTGCGAGCGATTTGACTTTCAAGATGACCTCTGATAAAAAAAGTTCAACACAAAAGTTTTTCATCTCGTCGAAACGGTCAAGATTGCTTTGGGACCCGTTTCCATCCGAGGTCGTTTTTTGCCTCAAATATGACCCGCAAGGTGCAGCCAGGTTGTAAATCGAGCCGTTTTGGAAAGTTTGACTCCGAGTTGGACCCAAACTAGGGGTTTGGACGTGAATCCAAGCCTTTTCCTTACACGGGAAGTCCAGCCGCCTCTGATATAACTAAGGGGTGACGGCCGATTGAACAACAACACACAATCGCAAAACCCATCTACAAACTTTCATCTCCTACCCTAGTTTTCTACTTCTCGTTCATCGGTGTTCTTCGCTTCGGGGAGCTTCGATCTACGAAGCCCTAGGGGCAGGCGAACCGACCTAGGGCATCCCATCACCGCCATGCGTCCAGACGGGGTCTCTCCCGGCCGCGTGGGGTTTTGGGTCTTCAAAAGAGCTTGCCGGATTGTCTTGCGTATCGCGCTTCCGGTGAGCCTCCTTCGGCGACGTGTCCTTCGTATCACGCTCGACGCCGAGGGTACACGGTGACGTGTTCGTGTGCAAACAGTATTCTAAAAGAAAAGAAAAGACAATGAATCTATAGTCTGAACCTGTCTAAGTCATTGCATGATAATTTACTCTCCAAAAGGTAGGAACCAATGAGCTCACTGATTTGCGCCAAGAGTACATGTTTCTAAATTAATCACATCACATTCATAATTATATGGGTGGATGGTGTGGCAGAAACATTTCAGGGCCAATAATTATAAGTAAAAGCAATGGACTTTTACTTGGGAAAGTCACTGTGGTGAATTGGTGGTTAGTGAAGTTGCAATTTCTGTGATGAGGGTTGAAGGACCGTATGTAGTTCAGTCAGTCAGCCACTTGGAATGCTGTGGCAACTTGAGCTGAGCAACGTCGGTTTACCTCTCAGTGAGCAACTTCAGGTGATGTGCGGTGAGTGTGCCTAGGCATGGAAGGGAATTCCTCCATGGTTTCAGATGCGAGCTACTTATATGTACTAACACAATGGCAAAAGGGGCTGCTGAAAGTGATGACACAAATCTAGCAGATCTAGCAGCCGAACCGGCTTTGAACAAAACAGAGGGTACATACAATCTTCAGAAAGCAGGGTAGAGCATCCTCCTCGGGACTAGAAATTTTTGGGAGCAAACCGACAACACTCACCCATGTAATCGGCGCCACGGCGAGGATGGCGACGAGCCGACGACCAAGGGGCCTGGCGACGGCGAGCACTCCTCCCTACTCCTCCACCTCCTCCTCCTCCTGGGCTCCCACTCCTCGCACGCACGGTGAATGAAGCCTACCCTCGCGGCCAGCTGTCCGATTGGGAGAAGAAATGGTCGAGGCGCTGGGCGCTGGCATCGACGCGGCGCACGATGCCCATGAGCAGCTCCAGCAGCAGGCGGGACCACCTCTCCTCATCAACCTCCCTCTGATGCCCGTGCTCGGCGGTGTCCTACGGGGCGACCTCGGCTGAGACCTTGGCCTTGTTCCCACCGACGATGCTGGTCGGGGTGCGCTAGTAGGACGTGAGCCCAAGATGAGCTGCGCCATGGTGGAACAGGGGGCGGGCGGATGGGAGGAAGGGGCCGGAGAGGGAGCAGCGGGCAAGGAGATTGTGGGGGCGGAGGAGAGGGGTGGGAGTGGATCGGGGTGGATGGTGTTGCACTCTGCAGTGGACAGGCTGAGTAGTAGCGTGGGTGTATCGCCTGCGCTATAGCTATTCACTTAGTAGTAGCGCAGGATTTACAACCCGCGCTACTAATATTTTTTGATCTGGTGGTGTGGTGTGTCACACTTACCAGCAGCGTGTCTAAGAGAAACCAACGCTGCTGCTAATCCATACCAGTAGCGCGCTTTTTACCCAGCGCTACTGGTAATTACCAGTAGCGTGGGGACACAAACAAATGCTACTGGTAAACTTCTATGTATAAGCATTTTCCTAGTAGTGAGACTTTCTGAAGCCTTTCTTCTTGATGAATATCTGGAACTTCTTCACAAGCATAGCAAGCTCCTTTACAAGGTCTTCAGGATCATCAGAACTGCAGTCAGATTCTTCTTCAGATGAGGAAATAGCTTTTGCCTTCAAGGCACGAGTTCGGCCATATTTGGGACTGTAGATATCTCTTTTCTCAGAAAGCTGAAACTCATGTGTGTTGAGCCTTTCAAGTATGTCGGGCGGATCGAGTGTCTTGAAGTCAGGGCATTCTTGAATCATCAGGGCTAGGGTGTCAAACGAGGTGTCAAGTGATCTCCGGAGCGTCTTGAGGATTTCATGTTTGGTGATCTCAGTAGCGCCAAGAGCTTGAAGCTCATTTGTGATGTCAGTGAGGCGATCAAACGCGAGCTGAACATTCTCATTGTCGTTTCTCTTGAAGCGGTTGAAGAGGTTGCGAAGGACACTGATACTTTGATCTCTCTGGGTTGAGACGCCTTCGTTGACCTTGGAGAGCCAGTCCCAGACTAGCTTCGATGTTTCCAGAGCACTCACACGGCCATACTGTCCTTTGGTCAGATGACCACAGATGATGTTCTTGGCAGTAGAATCCAGTTGAACGAAGTTCTTGACATCAGCAGGGGTGACACATTCACCATTCTTGGGAACGCCATTCTTGACGACATACCAGAGGTCGACATCAATGGCTTCAAGATGCATACGCATCTTATTCTTCCAGTAGGGATATTCAGTTCCATCGAAGACGGGGCACGCAGTGGAGATTTTGATTATCCCTGCAGTCGACATAGCTAAAACTTCAGGTGGTTAAACCGAATCACACAGAACAAGGGAGTACCTTGCTCTGATACCAAATGAAAGTGCTAGTGATCGACTAGAGGGGGGGGGGTGAATAGGCAATTTTTATGAAAGTCTTCAAAACATGGAAGATTTGAAGACAAACGATAGAAATGAACCTATAAACATGCAGCGGAGGGTAGACTACACTAGGCAAGCCATACTCAAGTGTACAATGAAGTGAAAGCATGAAGACTAATAGCAGCTAGGAAGTATGGATCAGGATGGAAGATAGTATGGAGCCAATCAGAACAAACAGTCACACACTGAAGACAAATAGATAATGCAAGCATGCAATGACTTCACAAGGACCAACTATAAATAAAGAGATGGAAAGGATAGAACCAGTTGCTTGGTGATGACAAGGATTTGTTGGACCAGTTCCAGTTGCTGTCACAACTGTACGTCTGGTTAGGGAGGCTGAGATTCAACTCAGAAGACCGCGTCTTCACCTTATTCCCCTTGAGCTAAGGACACCTAGTCCTCGCCCAATCACTCAGGTAAGTCTTCAAGGTAGACTTCCAAACCTTCACAGACTTTGTTCACCGGCAATCCACAATGACTCTTGGATGCTCAGAACGCGACGCCTAACCATCTGGAGGATTCACAGTCCTCAAGTGTAACAAGTCATTAGATCACACAGACAGGAAGACTTCAGTGATGCCTAACACTCTTTCGCTCTGGGTGTTTAGGGCTTTGTCCTCAAAAGGATTTCTCTCTCTCAAAGGCTTCGTGGTGGGTTGCTCTCAAACGACAAAAGCCGTGTACTAACTCTGAGCAGCAAACCAATTTATGGTGTAGGGGTGGGCTATTTATAGCCACTAGGCAACTTGACTTGATTTGTCCGAAATGACCCTAGGTCACTAAGGAACTGACCCGTGTTCCAACGGTCAGATTTCAAACACACACGGCAACTTTACTGGGGATACAAGTAAAGCGGACTTATCCAGCTCTGGATAAGTTTTGCTCTCATTGTCTTCACTTGAAGACATAGGATTGCGGTTAAGCATCACTTCAGTCACTCTGACTTTGTTCACTGGGACCCCACTTAACAGTATGGTGGTTCCTATGACGATCTCGGGTAGTCTATATAAACCGGAGACACTGCCGACCGCTGCTAGTTTCTTGAAGAAGAAAACCGGGCAAAGGCTACGGACCTTGAAAAGGCCACAATGGCGACCAAAGACACCCGCTCTGCAATGAGGGCGAAGAAGGAGGAACTGCATGAAGCCAGGGACATTGTGTCTGGGAAGCCCTTTATGCTGCGGAGGAAGTTTGGCGATCCGCGGTATGGCCCTCTGGATCGGTTGTGGAGTTCGGCCGACGCATATCTGGACTTAGCGGCGAGCGCTGTCGATGCGGCCGAATACTTCCGAGATCAGATAGACCGTGAGGTGGACAAGCTGTTCTGGTCGCAATTTAACATTCCAGAGCGTCCTCTTCCATTGACTGATCAACTTGCCGAATGGGCCGAACTCAATAGATTGTCCGAACTCGCCATGAGGTCTATCGTGGATCATCTGTGGCTGGAAAGGCAAAAGACGAACAACTATTTTAGCTTGGTGCAACAGTTCCTTGGTGCGGTGCCGCGCATTAGTGCGATGAAGAGGTCGGCGTGCATAGAAGGCTCGCGGATGGCCCTTGCCCGTGTGAAAACATACTAGGCAGAGATGGATGCCACCAATGTCACGGCGTAGGGTTCGGCCATAGGCCGAGTGGCTGCCGAGCACTATTTTGAAGAAGTTCTTGAGGGCGCTCGTATGATAGAAGCCCAGTGCTTGAAGAATGTTATGTTTAAGTGACATGTATTCCTATTGTAAAAACAATGTTTTATTGAATTTATCAATGCTGTATTTATACTTTTGCCCAAAAGTATTGTGATGCCTCCTGTGCGGACGTTTATGTATACATGTATATAACCTGAAAGATTGCAGTCGTCGCCTTCAGCCCCCATGCATATAATGCGGGGGTGTTTTCAGAAGACGCGTATTCACACTTAATCCAACGTCTTGGTCCTAATAAGGAGGTGATAGCGCAACGAACTAGGCAACCGGACTATAATGCTTTAACACTTTCACTTAGCCATAGGAGTTTGACAGTGGGGCTACTATATAGCCCCTGGTGGCTCCGCACTCGTCCGGATTCAGGGTGCGTACATGCCTGACCGGGAAACGTCCCTTCGTTAATGCGTAGGAATCCCGAAGATTCCAACAGGTCATCGAGTGGTTGACCAGTCTCACGCTATATCATGACAGTCAGTTTTTGGCTTTCTCTATTGAGGTGCTCGTCTGGATGAACCAGGGCACAATCGTAGTAGTTCTCCTGGTGCTGCCTTAGCTGATAGAGCGGAACGTAAGGCAGCAAAACACAGGAGCCGGGCAAACCCAACATTTGACAAAAGACATGATTCGGAGCTGATGCATATAAGGCCAAACTCATGACGCTGAACACTCCCTAAGGTATTCGGTCTTTATGGTGTAAACCGGGTATAAACAATACCCTTTGTAATAAGCCCCTGGTATGCAGGTACGTGCATTATTCTGGCGTGGCCACATGCCAAGACGTCAGCATCCTTCTCGGTTGTACTAAGAATCCGAGGGATGTAAATCAACAAGAGACAGTAAAAAAGGTTTACGCAGGGTCTTAATCTACAAAGAATCCTTGGAACGGGTCCCTGCTGCACGTCTGCGCCTGTGTCTCCATTGTGCCGTATCCTGGACGGGTGTTGCACGATGGTCATCTGAAAAAGAGAGGAACTTAATTGAAAAGTTGCCGTGCAAAAGTTAAGTTATACTAAATAAACAATATATAGTTGAAAATGGGTAAAAGGTGAGCCATATTGCCACTTTTGTGCGCGTGTTGAGCCCCTTGTATTGTAATAGGGGTGTAGCCATCAAACCCTTATTAATTACATATAGCTGAGCCGGACTAGTCTAGCCGTGTCCGTGGTCTTAACGACCTGTCAAATGCTTGAGTTGGTGAGGCCATTTAGTGTGCGGCGGCCAAGGTGGCCGCACCATCTTCGGCGCGCAAGGAGCGCTCAATATTTCCATCTATTGTAATGATGCCACATGGATCGGGCATCTTGAGCTTGAGGGAAGCGTAATGCGGTGTTGCGTTAAAGCGGGCAAAAGCTTCGCGTCCGAGTAGTGCTTGATAGCCACTTTGAAACGGAGCGACATGGAAAGTTAAATTTTTGCTGCGGAAGTTATCGGGGAAGCCGAATATAACCTTTAGTAGCAGGGAGCCCCTGTAGTGAGCCTCCGGGCCTGGTGTTACTCCTTTAAAGGTAGCATTGTTGCGGCAAATTTTTGTTGGGTCTATCCCCATTTTGCGGACTGTGTCCTGATATATCAGATTCAGGCTGATGCCGCCGTCCACCAGGACTCGGGTGAAGTGGTGTCCATCAATTATTGGGTCTAATACCAAGGCAGCCCATCCTGCACGCCGGATACTTGCCGAGTAATCCCGATGGTCGAAGGTGATCGGTTGGGACGACCAGTGGCGGAGCTCCGCGGTGATAGGCCCTGGGGCATGTTCCTCTAAAGGTGTCGCTTTGTCTCTCCCTTTTATCACGTGTAACACGTTGACTGTTTTGACTTCTGGTGGGAATTTCTTATGTTCCCCTGTGCTTTTCTTGCGAGGCTCGTCCTCGTCTTCACTTGGTGTATCCTGCCCCTTGTGTTCAGCGTTGAGCTTGCCGGACTGTTTGAAGACCCAACATTCTCTGTGGGTATGATTTGCAGGTTTATCGGGGGTGCTATGGATCTGACATATTTGGTCCAAAATTTTGTTTAGGCTGGATAATTCGTCTCTGTTGCCTTTGGAGGGTGGCTTCTGCTGCCCTGGCCGAGAGCTTTTAAATCCGGCGTTTACCACCGTGCTCTTCGGGCTGTCTTCTTCATTCCAGCGCTTATTCTTGCTGCGTGGTGATTTCCTGTTTCCATCCCTGACTTCGGATGTACTTGGGTCGCTGGTGCTGCATCGGGCTAACCAGCTATCCTCGCCCATGCAAAAACGGGTCATGAGACTTGTTAGTGCTGCCATTGTTCTCGGCTTTTCTTGACCGAGGTGTCTGGCAAGCAATTCATCTCGAACGCTATGCTTGAAGTCTGCTAAGTGAAAGAACATGTGGTGCCCCCATGTTTGGTTTTGGTAATTGATGACAATCTCTGTGGACTAATGGTTGCCTTGAGTTATATTTGAAGGTTTTGTCCATAGGCTTTTCGTGGAGTACATGTGTTTGTTTCAAGGAGAGCTTGTGTCGACCAAGGTGCTATTCAAGGAATTACGTAAACATTGGTCTTGTGAGAGGTTGATCAAGACTAAGTCAAAGAGTGAATCAAGTTGATCAACCCACAAAGCGTAGAAGATGTACCGAGAGGGATCAAGTGATCCCATGGTATGGTAAGCATTGTCAATTACGCTTTTTGTACTAACCCATGGTCTTCGTGAGGGTTCTTTGTGGGGTTAGGTTGCGGTGTGCAAGTTCAAGTGGAGCATCACGAAGAGATCAAATACTTGAAGCTTGCCGTCCTTTGTGGTGACAATGGAATTGTGAAGATGTGCGAAAGATTGGCTCACCCATAGTGGAGTATGGGGGAGCAATCGACTAGTCTTCCTCGAGTCAACCCAGTCAAGAAAGGTGGTCCAACTTGAGGGAGTCAAGATCGTCATCATCTAGCTCAAGTGGACCATGTGCAAGGCAAAGGTTTGCCCTTGGTAGGTTTTCTATTTTATCGGTCTCATGATGGTAGTTGGGAGACTGGGTTATAGGATCGATTCCTGTACTATCAAGGGGGGCTCTCGATGAGTATCTTGATCGTATCGTTGTAGAGAGCTCAAACCATTGCATGCTTGCATCATCTTTATTGGTTATTCTCTTTGTGAGTTTTGGAGCTTATGATCATCTTGGTGACAAGCTCGAGTTCATCGAAAACGGAGTTCACATGCATCTTCTATGATGTTTTCGATGCTGGAGGTTTTGCCGGTTCTTCTCGGTTGGAGGTTTCACTCCTCTATTTGTTAGCATACCTTCGCTGTTTTGATGCTACTCTTCATCTTGTATCTAACAAGCTTGAGTTTGCTCAATTCAGAGCTCATATGCAGAAGTTATGGCAGTTCTGGTTTTCCGTGGAGTTTACTTGCTTTCGTGGAAGTGGCTTAAGGATGGTGCCAGCGGTAGTACCGCTGGGCCGGAGCGGTAGTACCGCTTATCGCCACAAGCGGTAGTACCGTTGTCCCACAGCGGTAGTACCGCCCATGGCCATAAGCGGTAGTACGGCACCGGTTCCACGCTGGTACCGCCTCGACTCGAGACATGGTTTTCTCGTGTCGGGTTCAGCGACAGTAGGAGCGGCAGTAGGAGCGGTAGTACCGCTCATGTGCAGTAGTACCGCGGCTACCATCACCCCTAGTGCCGCTCAATGGCCCTCCTCTCTATTCCTTCTCCCTGTGCTCGTGGTAGGCGTTGTGCGCGGTCCCAGCGGTAGTACCGCCGGGCCGGAGCGGCAGTATCGCTTATCGCCACAAGCGGTAGTACCGCTGTCCCAAGCGGCAGTACCGCTGGCTCCAGCGGTAGTGCCGCTCATACAGCTCCGCCACGCACTCTGTTTCCCTCCGCTCTCCGTGTTCTACCTCCCGGGCGGTAGTACCGCTCCCCTGAGCAGTAGTACCGCTCGTTCACAGACTGAGCACATAAAGGTTGGATTCGGGTGCTCCTATAAAAGGGGGTCTTCTTCCCCATTCAACCTTATCCTTTGAGCTCATGTTCTTCCCCCATTGTTGACCTTCTTCGAGCTTGGGAACTCTCAATCCCTCCATGGATTCTTGCTAGTTTTTGAGGGAAAAGAGAGAGGAGATCTAGATCCACATTTCCACCAATCACTTTCTCCTCTATGTCAGGGGAACCCCTTGGATCTAGATCTTGGAGTTCTTTGTGTTCTCTTTCTTGTTCTTCCTCTCATTTTCTCCCTAGCATTAGTTGCTTCGGTGGGATTTGAGAGAGAAGGACTTGGGCACTCCGTGTGCCCTTGCCATTGCATTTGGTGCATTTGTTTGAGTTCTCCATGGTGATACGTGGAAGTTACAAGTTGAGAAGCTTATTACTCATGGGTGCTTGGTACCCTTGATCTTGTTCCTCTTGGGTGCTTGGGCGCCCTAGACGGTTGGTGGTGTTCAGAGCTCAATCATTGTGGTGTAAAGCTCCGAGCAAGCATCGGGGTCTCCAATTAGGTTGTGGAAATCGCCCCGAGCAATTTGACGGGTACTGGTGACCGCCCCCAAGGGTTGCCAAAGTGTACTGGTTCGGTGACCGCCCCAAGGGTTGCCATTTGTACGGGTTCAATGACTGCCCTCAAGGGTCCCTTAGTGGAATCACGGCATCTTGCATTGTGCGAGGGCATGAGGAGATTACGGTGGCCCTAGTGGCTTCTTGGGGAGCATTGTGCCTCCACACCGCTCCAAATGGAGATCACCATCCGCAAGGGTGTGAACTTCGGGATACATCATCGTCTCTGCGTGCCTCGGTTATCTCTTAACCGAGCCCTTTATTTATGCACTTTACTTTGTGATAGCCATATTGTTCTTTGTCATATATCTTGCTATCACATAGTTGCTTATCTTGCTTAGCATAAGTTGTTGGTGCACATAGGTAAGCCTAGTTGTTTTCGGTTTTGTGCTTGGCAAATTAACTGCTATGTTTATTATGCATTTGTTCAAGCCTAAACCATAATTATTTTAAAGCGCCTATTCACCACCCCTCTAGGTGACATCCACGATCTTTCACTAAGGCTTCAGTGTCCGGACAGTCAACTATTTGGTTCTTTTTAGTGAGGAACCTGTTCCAGAGTTTTCAGGCTGACTCACCAGGCTATTAAGTTATATGACTTAGATCTTCTGCATCCGGTGGTCGGACATATGTCCCTTGAAAATTTGCCCAAAAGGCGTCTTTGAGCTCTTCCCAGCTTCTGATGGAGTTTTCGGGAAGGCTTTTAAGCCAGTGCCAAGCTGACCCTTTGAGCTTGAGGGGTATGTACTTGATGGTGTGGAGATCATCTCCTCGAGCCATATGGATATGGAGGATGTAGTCCTCAATCCAGACCCCCGGGTCTGTTGTTCCGTCGTACGCCTCTATGTTTACGGTTTTGAATCCCTCTGGAAATTCATGATCCAGCACTTCGTCGGTGAAACATAGAGGGTGTGCGGCACCCCTGTATTTGGGTGTACCGCAGTATTCGGATGTTTGCTGTGTTGCATTGTATGTTGGAGCGCGCACGCGTGCTCCATAGATGGATCTGGTTGCGCCGTCCTTTTGATGCGAGCCCTTACGCGGATCGTGTACTGGTTTATGTGCAGCGTTGATTGCCGTTTTATGTTGGCTATGAGGTCGTCTATCTGACTGGATGGCCATTTTATTTTTTAATTGTGGAGGATCTAAGGCCTCCTCATCAAATTCAGGTAGCAACTTTCGCTTCGGATAGCTCTTGGTGTGGCGATTACTGCCGTATTTCGCTGCCGTCTTGAGTACTTCACTCCATTTGATTTTGAGTGTGTCTTGTGCAGCCTTGAGCCTTTGCTTCTGTTTTTTCAGACTCCTTGCCATGGCAACAAGCCTTTGGTGGGCATTATGTTGCTCCTGGCGCCTATCCGGTGTGATGTCGTCCGAACTGTTATCTTCGACGGGGTTGGGTTGTTCGGCTTGATTTTCCGTGTTGCCGTGGTCAGGCAATGGTTCACCCTGCTCTAACGCTGGGTCTATGTGATCATTATTTCTGCCGAGGCCGGATTTGGAGCGGCGTTTACGCTGCCGCTTTGACTACTGCTCAGGGGAACCACCCTTCGCTGCGTCCTTTCGTTCCTCGTCGTTATTTTCTTTGGGTGTGTCCACCACATATATGTCATGTGATGAAGTGGGCGTCCAGTACCCTGTGGGCAGTGGTTTCTCTTCACCTCCCGCATCGTCGTCCATACCGTCGATGTCTTTGGAGTTGAAGTCGAGCATGTCGGTTAAGTCATCGACCGTGGCTACTAAGTGGGTGGTGGGTGGGCGGCGAATTTCTTCGTCATCCGCATCCCAATCCTGCCGGACGTAGTTCGGCCAGGCCTGTCCTGACAAGGAGAGATACCTTAATGAGTTTCGTATGTCGCCAAAGGGCGAGTGCTGAAAAATATCCGCGGAGGTAAACTCCATGATGGGCGCCCAATCGGATTCGATAGGAACGGGCGCACGCGGTTCGGAGTCCGTGGCTGGAGAAGTATCCGGCAGTTTGGCAACACAGCTCTCGTGAAGTGTAAGGTCGATATTCGGCTCGATCGCCGCTGAGGATACGGCCTCCATGACGGGGTCCATCCACCCGTCCATGGATGGCGCAACTGGCTCCGAATTGAGGCTCGGAGCGGCTGCCGGTGCGATCTCCTAAATACGGTCCGATGGTAGAGCTAAATCGTACTCATCGTGACCGTGTGGCGCACAAGGCAGGGGCTCGAATCCGTCGAAGATCAAGTCTCCATGGATATCGGCCATGTAGTTTAAGCTTCCAAACCTGACCTGATGGCCAGGGGCGTAACTTTCCATATGCTCCAGATGGCTAAGCGAGTTGGCCCGCAGTGCGAAGCCGCCGAACACAAAGATCTGTCCGGGGAGAAAAGTCTCACCTTAGACTGCATCGCTATCGATGATCGTAGGAGCCATCAAGGCTAATGGCGACAACATAGAGGAACTCTCAATGAAAGCACCAATGTCGGTGTCAAAACCGGCGGATCTCGGGTAGGGGGTCCCGAACTGTGCGTCCAAGGCAGATGGTAACAGGAGGCAGGGGACACGATGTTTTACCCAGGTTCGGGCCCTCTTGATGGAGGTAAAACCCTACGTCCTGCTTGATTTTATTCTTGATGATATGAGTATTACAAGAGTTGATCTACCACGAGATCGGAGAGGCTAAACCCTAGAAGCTAGCCTATGGTATGATTGTATGTTGTCCTACGGACCAAAACCCTTCGGTTTATATAGACACTGGAGGGGGCTAGGGTTGCACAAGGTCGGTTACAAAGGAGGAGATATACATATCCGTATTGCCTAGCTAGCTTGCCTTCCACGCCAAGTAGAGTCCTATCCGGAAACGAGACGAAGTCTTCAATCTTGTATCTTCATAGTCCAATAGTCCGGCCAAAGGATATAGTCCGGCTGTCCGGAGACCCCCTAATCCAGGACTCCCTCGCTCTCATTGTCTTCGCTTGAAGACATAGGATTGTGGTTAAGCATCACTTCAATCACTCTGACTTTGTTCACTGGGACCCCACTTAACAGTACGGTGGTTCCTATGACTCGACCAAGAAGAAAAGGAAACAACGAAACAACTAAGTCTTCGCTCTCCATAGTCTTCACGCGCTGTCTTCTCTTGACATAGTCTTCAATGTGAATATCTTCACATACCACCTTTGTCTTCAATGTCTTCATACATTTTTAGGGGTCATCTCCGGTAGGTAAACCGAATCAATGAGGGACTACTACCTGTGTTGTCCTGCAATCCTCACAAACACATTAGTCCCTCAACGAGGTTTGTCGCCAATACTGCAAAACCAACTAGGGGTGCCACTAGATGCACTTACACCTACTCACTCACATTGATATCTATTGATGGGCATCTCCATAGCCCGTTGATACGCCTAGTTGATGTGAGATTATCTTCTCCTTTTTGACTTCTCCACAACCACCATTCTATTCCACCCATAGTGCTATGTCCATGGCTCACGCTCATGTATTGCGTGAAGATTGAAAAAGTTTGAGAACATCAAAAGTATGAAACAATTCCTTGGCTTGTCATCGGGGTTGTGTATGATTTAAATATTTTGTGTGGTGAAGATGGAGCATACCCAGACTATATGATTTTGTAGGGATAGCTTTCTTTGGCCATGTTATTTTGAGAAGACATAACACTACAAAAAAGAAACATCCGTGACATTTTGGGCCGAACGAAATTTTTTTCAGTCATACATATGACACTTCTATGATGATAATTGTGACAAAACCTGGTATCATCATAGATGTGGTGGGCTCCTACTTCTATGACAAAAAATCATGACAGAAAATGGGATTTTCATCCTGGGTGGGCCGGAGACGCAGCTGCATGACATTATTTGGGCCGTCTATGACGGAAAAAACCATGGAAGAAGCGAGGGGGAGGAAAATTTCGGGGATTTCCCGGTTACGGTGGGAGGTCGGGGGCCGAGCGATGCGCGTTTCTCTCGTACACGTACGCGCGTGTGTGTGAGGCGTTGGCTCTAACTAATCCCGAGCGAGGCGTTGGGCTCGAACTGAACCCGAGCGATTGCACTACAGGCTACGCGTTACTGAACCCGAGCGATCGATTGATGGCTGTTAACTGAACCCGATCGAGCGATTCCTTCGCTACTGCTGCTAACTGAAGCCAATTGATGGGATGAACAGTGAGCGTTGCGGGGGGTTTGGATGAACAGTGAGCGGTGGCGTTGGCTCTGGATGAACAGGACCCCGTGGTGTGGTGGAGGGCTGGATGAACAGTAGACGATGAAGGGGTGCCCTTGGAGGGGTGGATGAACAGGACCCTGTGGTGTGGAGGGCTAGATGAACAGTAGACGGTGGAGGGGTGGTTGAACAAAATCCCGTGGTGTGGAGGGCTGGATGAATAGTAGACGGTGGAGGGGTGCCCGTGGAGGGGTGGTTGAACAGGACCCCGTGGTGTGGAGGGCTGGATGAACAGTAGACGGTGGAGGGGTGGTTGAACAGTAGCCGGTGGAGTAGCGCGGGGTGGAGGCTGGATGAACAGGAGCCCGTGGAGGCTGGATGAACAGGAGCCCGTGGAGGCTGGAGGAGGTCGACGGTGGAGATGAACAATATCCCGTGGAGTCCTGTTTTGCGGTACGCCACACCCCTCCCGATGAACAAGACCCCCGTTTCGACCGTAGCGCTCCAACACAAGTCCGTTTCCTCCGTTTTGCGGTATGCCGCACCCCTCCCGATCAACAGGACCCCCGTTTTGACCGTAGGAGGTCCGTTTCCTCCGTTTTGCGGTACGCCAGACCCCTCCCGATGAACAGGATCCCGTTTCGAACGTGGCCGGTCGAACACAAGGCCGTTTCCTCCGTTCTGCGGTATGCCAGGCCTCGTTTCCATTGCCTGTTCCGTCCAATCCCTCCCGATGAACACGACGCATTCCGTTGCCTCCCGATGAACACGACGCATTCCGTTGCCTCCCCATGAACACAACGACGACGTTGTTTCTCCGTTCCGACCCAGCCATGTACACGAGCCCTCGCCGTACGTATGTGCGAGTAGGCGTTCGAGACCCCGCCCGTATGTACACATACGTGGCCGTATTTTCTTTCTTGCACCCTGGCCGCTGTACGTACGTGTAAATGGTACGTCCGCGCCTCTATTACGACACGTGCGCGCCTCTACTACGGCACGTGCACGCCTCTACATCGACCATTCTGTACGTATACGTTCGCGACCAGAATGCCAACGCTACGTACGCTTCGACCAGGTGGGTCCCGACTGTCAGGCACTTCCTTCCCTACGAAGATGTAGCCGGTGGGTCCCAGCAGTCAGGGGGTGAATCGTTTTTTTGCCCGGACGCACTTCCTTGCGTGCGAAGATGTAGCTGGTGGGTCCCAGCAGTCAGGGGGAAACATTTTTTTCGTGAAATATGGTGGCCCGTTCCTTGCTGCGGCCATGGACCCAGCTGGCAGCCTCTCCACGTACAGTCCACGTCCGATGGAAGCCGTTCCTTGACCACATTGACCACGCCGCGCCGAGAGCACCAGGGCGGTGGACGACGGCGAGGCCTAGCAAGGGGACGACGCGGAGCCGAGGAGGACACGGCAATGGATGCCCACACGTAGAGGAGTACGAGGGTTCAGTGGTTCGCTGCGGTGTGAGGCTGCCGTCGCCGCAGAATAACATGGGGTGTGGGTGAGTAGAGGGATGGCCTGGCCAGCGGTGGGAGTAGTAGGGGGCGGTGACGCCTCCGCCGCATTGCAGCCGGCCACGGGAGGCAGGAGCATGAGGCACGACCGGCGCTGGTTTGGGCAGCTGGAGCAAGAAGACCAGAGGTTGAAGAAGCACTACGACCGTTGGATGGACATGGTACGGTCACTGGAGCTAGAATCGTGCATATTGACTAAGTTGACAAAGCCCTCCGTCCCCGTCAACTTAGTAGGCCCACAAGTCAGCCTGCCACTATACTGGGTCCCAGCTAACAGGGGGAGTATTCATTTTTTTGTGCGCAATAAGGAGGCACTTCCTTGCGTGCGAAGATATAGCTGGTGGGTCTGAGCTGTCAGCGGC
Organism: Triticum urartu; assembly: GCF_003073215.2. Lineage (NCBI taxonomy): Eukaryota > Viridiplantae > Streptophyta > Magnoliopsida > Poales > Poaceae > Triticum > Triticum urartu. The sequence goes on from NC_053028.1 coordinate 584,414,537, forward strand.
GGTAACATTTATTTCGCGAAATACAGAGGCCCTTTCAGTGGGTCCCTGATGTCAGGTGGAGGAATCATTATTTTGCGCATAATAAGGAGGCATTTCCTTGCGTGCGGCCGTGGACCCAGCTGTCGGCCTCTCCACGTAAAGTCCACTTCAGATGCATGTCGGTCGTTGACAACGTTGACCAGGCCGCGCCGAGAGCACCAGGGCGGTGGACGATGGCGAGGCCTAGGAAGGGAACGACACGGAGGTAGGGAAGACTCGGCAGTTGTTTCCCACACGGAGGGGAGTACGACTGTATGCGGGTTTACTGGTTCGTCTGCCATCGCCGGAGAATAACAGCAGGTGTGCGTGAGTAGAGGGATGGCTAGGCCAGCGATGGGCGTACGGTGGGGCGGTGAGGCCTGCGCGGTAGCATAGCCGGCCGCGGGGAGGAGGGAGCAGGCAGTCCCGCCGGCGCCTGTTTGAGTGGCTGGAGCAGGAAGAGCAGAGATTGAAGAAGCACGACGGCCGTTGGATGGCCATCCAATAGTCACTTCTTGTTCGTCAACCTTTTTTTAGGAAAGCCTCAAATCTGTGGAAAACAACATACATCCCATTTGCTAATTTTTCAGGTTTTTTTGGAGCCCATATTCTTTTTGTTAGCATTACAGCCCATATTGTGGCCACGGTTAAAAAATTATATGAAATTTTGCATATTTCGGTGCGGTCCAAACTGTTTTTAATCCCAAAATTTCGACTCACATTCAAACTGATTTTAAAAATAAATGTGTATCAATATAAAATCCAACAAATTCTCCACGCATAAAAATTAATGTAATTTAAAATCTCGAAATGGAAGAGAGATATTTGAAACTAATTGCTGGTTTGATGTGTTTTAAAAATGTACAGCCCATTTCTCCTTACTGATGGGCCATTTTCTCGGCCAGCCGAATGAAGGCTCTCCTCATCTTGAAAGATTTGCAGCCCAACACGCCTGACAAAGTGACTTACTTGGCAAATCACAAAAAAACTGGGCTGTGGCCGTGGACCAGCTGTCAGTCCATTTGTTTTCTAGTCCATTTGGTGGGCTGGGTGAAACAATGATGTAGCATCTATGCAGCCCATTTAAATCCCATTTGCATTTTTCTCGAAAGCCGCGGACTTGCTGGGCTGGGTGAAAATATCATATTGGGCTAGACGGAGAAATGTTATAAAAATTTAAACACATGATTGCACGTCAGTAAAATCTTTGCAAGCTTATGTACGCAATCACTAGGAGTTAACTTGCCAAGTTATATATAAACAATTATTATTTTTATTTTGTAAGAACTTTCAACTTACGAAATAAAATATCATTTTAATTTGATGAATTAATAGTACGTGGGGTATTATTATTTTTTAGGCTAGACGTGGGATGGTTGTGTTGGTTCTAGGGGAAAGTACTAGGAGAAAACTCAGTTTACATCAAAAAAGAAAGTGGGAGAAAATTCAGAGACCTGCTGGGTCCACCTGAGGAGGGGAATATGTTGGGAGGAAGGAGATTCAAAGCACGGCAGCTGAGTGAACTAGTTTTTTTACGGACAAGTGAACTAGTTTACATACGTAAGCAAATTGCCACTAAAAAAGCAATCAGGTTAATGGGTTCTTAAAAGAAATATTTCAGACAAAACAGATAATTACGACACATAGGCTAATGCATGAAACACTCACATGATAAAGGTGCTTATAAACAGATAAAGTACAACATCTAGACCTTCCTGGCACACTTGATCATGACGCTGCGGCTGTTCGTGTACTCATCGGTTACGGGAAGCAGACACACCCTCATGTCCAAGATCTGCATGTACATGTCATAGCATGCGTATGTGCCCTTGGCCGCATAGGTTATGTAGGCTATATTCAGAGGTACCTCCCACATGTTCAGGTCGTCTTCTTTCATGTCGGCATATCAGGGGTCAATGATGGTCTCGACGAGGTCAACCACGGAGTCCTTCTCTTGCCTGTTGCTGATGATCTTGTATTGCTTCTGGATGTCGACATGCTTGTTGCACCAGATGGCCGAATCGTCGCGTTCTTCCTTCTCTCCACCGTAGCGAAGGTGCAATCAGCGCTGCCGATGAAACGGGCGAACGCTCCAGAACCTGGTGGAGCCATAGGACTGAGGCGAGGCAGAGCTTCACTGAGTCTGTATCATTGGTGTACATCACATTCAACTTGGTGCAGCCATAGGACTGAACGGCGAACTCAAAGGGGAACTCCTTGCTGAAGTCCATATCCAGCAGGCTCACCCCTCGGATCGCCATTGGAGTCTCTTCGAGTGAACGAGTGTGTAGGCGGCGGTAGCAGTTCATTTTTCAGCTCTTGGGGAACTGGATTCAATAGTAAGCTGAGTGTGTACATGCGACAACAGTTACTACCCCTCCCTCATCCACTGCACGCCCGGCAGAAGATGCACCCTCGGCCGCACGTCGGTTGACTAGCGGGTCTGTATTGGTACTGTAATAATAGGAGTTAGTGGTCACTTTACTTAAATTTAATTAGCTTTAATAGAAATTTGTACTTAAAACAAGCAATGCATTCGCTCGTTCTATTAGTGCCACAGGATCAACATGCACAACAATTAGAATTATTATTCTCAGGACACACACGATCATCACATTTGTCGCACTTTCACAAAAGATAATACTACCGAGTTTGAACTGTTTGTTATGGTTGTTGTCCTCTGCATCATCATGCCGTATTTCCCAGCTTGCAAGATTCAGAACCAACAAATAAGATCCAAATAATAAGTACAACAAAGATGCCTACACATCTCATTGATTCCCAGCTTGCAAGATTCAGAAGCAACAAATAAGATCCAAATAATAAGTACAACAAAGATGCTGTCGGGTGGTAGGTGCGACATATGCCAACGGGTGGCTTATCATTGTGGGAGCCAGTAAGACATCGCCGGTGCCTGGAAGCGGGATGAGGCGAAGACATGCATGCCGGCAAATCTTACCCAGCTTCGGGGCTCTCCGTGGAGATAACACCCCTACTGCTGCTCTGCGGGGTCTCCACATGATCGCTAGATGAACAAGTAGCTACACGATGCTCCTTGAGCTGTTTTGTGAGGAGAAGAGGTAGAGCACGGCTAGCCCTCCTCCCATCTCTATGTGGTGTCTAGAACTAGCTTGGATCAACCCTTTGCATGGGTGTTCTGGGGGGTTTATATAGGCCTACCCCCCGGGGGTACAATGGTAATCCGGCTGGGCGTGGGGCCCAACCGTCTGTGTCTACACTCGCCGGCTTCTGCGCCGGCTGCTGGGGCCCGCCGGCTGCTGGGTCCCGCCGGTTGTTGGCTCCTTGGTCGATAGGCAGGCCCCACCGTCCAGGGCCTTATCAGTGGCTGGTCACTGTTGCTCAATCCTAGTGACGAGGGCTTCACCGAGGTGGGCGTGGCTACAGTGCCGCCGTCCGGCGGGTGATCGCTGTAGCCTCACCGCGTCTTGTCTCCTTAATGGGGCATCTCCTTTGAGGGAGGTGGCAAGCCGGCTGTGGAGAGCCGACTCTGTCGTGGGCCCACTGGGGGAGGCCTGGCCGCCTTCGGATGTCTCTCTGCCTGAAGGGGCCCACCACCCGTGGGCCACACTAGCAGCCCGTTATGGATGGCATCAGGGTCAACGTGGCAACAGTGCCGCGCCGGACGGTTCATGGTCACCCGTACGGCGCACTGTGCCAAGCGTGCTCCGGGATTCGGGGGTCGCAGGCTTTACTGTAGCCACGCCCCGTCACATCGCCGTTATGTGGATGCAGACTTCGAGGGTACGATCTTGACCGCTTCGTGTGAGCCGGCTTCTTGGAGTCGGCCTTCTCACAGCCGGCTTCTGGGAGCCGGCCCTCCCGCGGCTTTCTTCATGAGGGCTAAAGTCAGGTCGCCTTCCGATAGCCGGCCTGGGAGACAGCCGGCAAGGGGAAGGCGGCCCCATGTCTTGGATTCTTGAGGGCCGGATCGGCTCGTAATTTTTTCAGAAGAGTTAGGGGGAGCCGGCTAGTCTACCCGTGGTCATTTACTCCGACAGTAGTCCCCGAAGCTGATCGAACTTCGAGGCTGACAAAGGGACGAGAAGCTTGGTCAGCTTCCTATCCTGAGGGGCTGGCTTTGCTTGTGCGCGCCGCCTTCGGAAAGCCCCGTTCCTCGTAGGCGGGAATGCGGGTCGGCCTGCGAGCTGACCGCGCACCTTCACGCGGGCCACGTGGCAAGGAAATCCTGCCAACGCACGCGCGCGACGGGACGCCGCCGCAGGCCCGGGCCCGCCACTCCTAGGCCTCGGCCCGAGAGCGGATCTTCTGCGGCCCACACGGACCGCTCGCCTTCCCGCGGTGGTTTTATTACGCCATCAGGGCGTAGTAATCGCGGGACGTGGGGGAGTGGGCGCAGTTGATCCCCACGTTCCCCCACGCCACGCCTCCTCGGCTCCGCTGCGCGGGTCTATAAGTAGGGGGAGGAGGGGGAGCGGCAGAGGCTCGCACGCTCTCCCTCGCTCCGCCCCTTCTCGCCTTCCTTCTTCTTCCTTCCGCCGCCGTAGCAACCCATTGCCACGCCGTTCCGCCACCGGACCTCTCGGCTCCCTCGGTCCCGCCGTAGCGGGGTCGTGCACGTCTCCACCGTCGCATCGTCTTGCTCCTCGCCGCGTCGCTCCCATGGCGCTGTGAAGTTCGTGGGATGGCTCCAACGTCCACGAGGACCACATCGAGTTCCTCCGCCGGACGTGGCGCCTGCCGGGCGAGAACTTCGTGCTGGTTCGTCAAGCGCTGGCAGGGGAGATTTCGCCGGCACCGGAGGAGACCGAGCGGGTGATCTTCCGCTCGCACTGCCTGCGCGGCCTCGACGTCCCGGTGAGCGGATTCCTTCGAGCCTTCCTTGAATTCTACCACCTCCAGCCGCATCTCCTCACGCCCAACGCGGTGATGCTGCTGTCGGCTTTTGTCACCCTGTGCGAGGGCTTTCTTGGGGATCTCCCCACGCTCGAGCTCTGGGGGGAATTCTTCCAGAGCAAGCTCGGCACCGTCGTCGCGGGCGTGCTCGCCCCCTGCGGAGCCTTCATTGCCATGAGGCGGGCGAGCGAGAACAATCCGTTCCCGCCCGTCCTGCGGTTCCAGTCGGTGAAGCTCTGGCAGAAATCCTACTTTTACGTGAGGAACGTCGCCCCGCAAGGCAACTACGTCAACCTGCCGGCTTACATAGCCGGCCCGCCGGCTGGGAGGCAACCTTCGTGGAGCTACCGGGCCAGGTGGCTGTCCCAGGCCGGGAACGCAGCCGTCTCCCGGCTCCGGGTGATGATCCAGTCGGAGGGCCTGACTGGAGCCGACTTAGTGGCCGCCTTCGTGGAGCGCTGGGTACTTCCGCTCCAAGGCCGGCCTCACATGATTTGCCAGATGAGCAGCCGCTTCGACCTGTGCTGGCTGAGCACCAAGGAGATGCCTCATACAGAGGTGTCTTACATGGTGAACTACATCTCCAACTGCAAGCTCGCCAAGGACTGGCGATACAGCAAGGAGCCGTATTCTCGCGCCAACCCTCCGCCTTCCGTAAGTTTTTCTTCTTTTCTTCCTTTTTGTAGCCGGCCTCATGATAGCCGACCTTTGATCAGTTGGTTTGCCTTTAGGAGAACCCTCTTCTTCCGCTGACAGCCGGGGCTGCAGGGGTAGAGCGCCAACTCCTCCCCGACCGCACGGTGGACGACGCCAACTCCTCCCCGACCTGGGAGCGGCCGCCATGGAAGACGCCATCGTGGGGGAAGGAGACGAGGCCGGAGGCGCGGGGCTTGAGGCCGACTTCGAGGACTGGCCGGACGACGATGAGGTCGAAGCCGCCCCGCACCGCCAGCCAGCGCCTGATCATTAAGGCACGGGCCTGTCTGCCGCGTCAGCTGCCCGTGGCGGTGCGTAGAAGCGCCAGGCCGCGTCAACCTTCTTCGACAGCCGGCCGAAGAAATCCATGGCTTCTACGACGGCGACCAAGCGGGATGAGGCGGCCGTGAAGGCGGCCCGCTTCTGCAAGGCGGTGAAACAGCCGCAGGCGATCTCGGCGTAAGTCGTCGAACGCCTTGTGTATATATATTTGTTGTTGTCCTTTTCGATTGAAGCTCTTCTAAACCTTTTTTTGCTCGCTGGACAGGGCACCGCTTTCCCTTGAGCGGGGTCTTGGCGGCTCCGTAGTCGGGCCGACTGGAGGGTCTTCAGGCTCCCGCCGCGTGGAACCCCGCGCCGACCTTAGGGAGGCCACGGAGCGGAACGCATGGGAGGCGTGGGAGAAGCGGGAGGCGGCGGAGCGAAGGACCGCCCAGGCGGCGAAGGAGCAGGCCGACGCGGCGGCCAAGGCCCGGGCGGAGGCGGCAGCCGCGGAGACGGAGGTGGAGGCCTCGCACAACCAGCCTCCGCTGCTCGTCGTTCCCCTCCGCGCCGTGGCCCCCGACATCCCCGTGCCCCCGTTGGAGGAGGTCGACCAAGACCCGCCAGTGATGGAGAGGAGGGAGGACCACGTGATCTTCGTGGAGGGGGCACCGCAGGCGGTGCCGACTGGAGCGGGCTAAAGTGGCCAATCATCCGCGGCGCCAGAGCAGCCGGCCGGGGGCGAGCCGGAGGCAGGGGCCGGCCTCGAGGTGCAGCCGGCATTGCGCCGGCGCGCAGGGGGAGGCACCTCCGCACCGGAGCCGCACCGAGCTGTGGGCGCCAGCTAGACGGCGCAGGCCCTGGAGGCGGCCAGCGTCAGCACGTCCGAGTGGACTCCGAGCGGGGGGACGGGCGAGCTGAACACGGCGGCCCAGGAGGTCCGGAACCGGCTTCAAGCCCAGGCCGCCTTGATGCAGCGATACACCCAAGAGTTCCTTGCGACGTGGGCTGTCATCTAGGTGAGTCTTCTGGCCTTGGTTGTTTTGCTCTTTTTGATTTCTTTCGTGGGGGCGCGTCAGCACACCCACTGGGTGTAGTCCCCGAGTTCCGAGTCGGCTGTTGCGCAGGCGGCTTGGAATTTACTAGGTCCTGACAACTGTCTTATCCTCGCCTCCTATCTGATCTTCCAGGAGTATCATATCCTCCGCGCTGCTGCCTTCAACTCCCAGGCTCAGGAGCTGGGCCGGAGAACCGAAGACCTGACCAGCAGCCGGAGTGCGTGCTTGGTTTCGTTCATCTCCTGTGGGGGCGCGTCAGCGCACCCACTGGGTGTACTCCCCGAGATTTGGGCCGACTACTGAGCAGCCGGGTCGGATCTTTCTCGGCGACTTCTTCCTTACTGATTTTTCCTTTGTCTTCATGCTTGCAGGAGCCAATGCCGACTTGAGGGGGCAGCTCAGCGGGGCCCAGGCCGCCCTTCGCGCCAAGGAGGCCGAGTACAACGCCTTGGTCCTGGAGCGTGACCGCCTGGCCAAGAAGTTGGCCGACCAGGAGGAGAGCCACAAGGAGGCCCTGAAGAAGGCGCAGGACAGCGAGGACGCCTTGAAGGCAGAGTTCGATACCGAAGCGGCGGGCTGGGCTGAGGCGAAGCAGACGCTGAGTGAGGGCTTCGGTCGTATCGAGGATCTGATCGATGGTAAGCCGCCTTCTTCACTCCTTGCTTGCCCCTTGATCCCTGATTTGTGTTCTGACTTGTGCTGCTTTTTGTTCTCTGTGCAGACTACTTTCCCGGCTACTCCGTCTTCACCACCCAAACCATCGAGGCCCATCGCGAGGCGCGCCGGCAGGCGGGGGCTGAAATCGCGCCGGACGCGAGCTGGACGCTTGAGGAGCAACTCTTGGCGGTTCAAGCCCGGCTTCAGCCGGCTCACCGTATGCTCCGCCGCCTCCAGCGCGCCGGGGCGCAGGTGTTGGCCGCCCTCTGGCCAGGCGAGAAGATTCCCCGCACCCCGAGTCGGACTGCCGACTGGCTGGAGGTTGCGGTTGGCCGCTTCGAGGCCTGGAAGGCATCGGCAGCCCGGCTGGGAGCTGGGCGGGCGCTGGAGTTCGTCCGGTCCTGGTATCCCGGCTGAACCTGGTGGCTCGGCTGAACCTGGACCAGCTGCGCACCTGGCGGCTGGAGGCTGACAAGGAGATGGAGGAGGTGCGGCCGGCTATCGCTCAGCGCGCTTCGACGATCGCCGAGTGCACTAACATCAGCGTCTTCGCTCCTGAAATTAATGACGACGGCGTTGCCCAGCCGGAGGAGTGGTTCGGGCTAGACCCGGGAGCGGGTGAGGACTTGGCAGAGGAGATCGCCTCCAGCGATGAAGGCGAAGACGACGAAGGAGAGGAAGGCGAAGACGTTGAGCCGGCCGGTGAAGCGGCCAGCCAGCCTCAGCCTGACCGTGCTTCCAGCAACGAGGCGCGTGCTAGCGCGCCCTCTGCGGGAGGCGGTGATCATGCCAAGGTTCGTCAGCCGGCCAGTCCTCCAGCCGGCACTGCCGTCTCCACCGACCTGCCCAACTCGCCAGTCGCTCCCCTGGCTTAATCTGCCGTCCTTGTTTTTACTACTTGTTATCCTTTGAACAATTTTTATTAAACTTGCGCAGTTCCACCCTTTTGAAGGTCTTTTGTGTAAATATGATTGTGTGCGTGTTTGGTTTCCATTCGTGTATGCTTTTTATCCTTAGGTTGTTTCCTTTGCCGCCTTCCCCTTTTGGGAAGGCAAGTACTCGAGCTTTCTTAGATTGAAGCGAGGTGAATGGAAGCCGGCCGGCCGGCTACTCTGGTAGTCAGTTTGTGGTGGGAGAAAAACCGGCTTTTGTTATATTAGTCCGTTAGTCCCTAGCCGTTTTTCGTGTGGGCATCCTTTCCTGCCTTTAACTCTTGCCAGCCGGACAGCCGGTTCTTCGAACTGCGACTTTTGGCAAGAGAAGGCTTGGGTGCCGGCACACTACTTGTCTGGCGGCGGGTAGGACTTTTAATATAACTCTAGGCGGCCAGTCCCCGGGCCGATTAGTCGAAGCCGGTGCCGGACGAAAAAAAGTAAATGTGATGACAAGGTCATAAGCATGATATTCTTCATTCATAGATAAAAGATGGCAGTCCTCGAGCTCTCCTCGGGGGGCCTATTGTCTCGTACTTAGTACAAAAGTTAGCGTGATACATACTGCATTTCAACTGTAAAATCTTCGGAGGAGGTTGGCGTTCCATGGTCGTTCCGACTCCTTGCCGGAGTCGTCTCTCTTTCGTGCCTTCGGCTTCTGCGCGTCGATCAGGTAGTAGGAGTCGTTGCCTAAAGCTCTGCTGATGACGAAGGGGCCCTCCCAAGGGGCCGAGAGCTTGTGCTGGCCGGCTGTTCGCTGGATCAGCCGGAGCACAAGATCGCCCTCTTGGAAGGATCTTGGCTTGACCTTCCGGCTGTGGTAGTGGCGCAGGCCCTGCTGATAGATGGCGGACCGGCTAAGGGCTAACAGCGGGCCTTCTTCCAGCAGGTCAACGCCGTCTTCTCGTGCTTCCTTGGCCTCCGCCTCCGTGTACATGGTTACCCAAGGCGAGTCGAACTCGATGTCAGTTGGGATGACCGCCTCGGCACCATACACGAGGAAGAAAGGAGTGAAGCCGGTTGACTTGTTTGGGGTAGTGCGCAGACTCCAGAGGACGGCCGGCAGCTCATCGAGCCAACAGCCGGCCGAATGCTCCAGTGGGACGACCAGTCGGGGTTTGATGCCGGAAAGGATGAGGCCGTTGGCTCGCTCGACCTGTCCGTTTGACTGCGGGTGGGCAACGGACGCCAAGTCCAACCGGATGCCTTGCATTGCGCAGAAACATGCCAAGGCTCCCTTGGCGAAATTCGTGCCATTGTCGGTGATGCTGCTGTGTGGCACGCCGTACCGAGTTGTTATTTCTGCGATAAATGTCACGGCAGTCGGCCCATTCAGCTTCTTGATCGGCTTTGCCTCAATCCATTTGGTGAATTTATCTATAGCGACAAGCAGATGTGTCATACCGCCGCGCGCCGTCTTGAATGGGCCCACCATGTCCAGTCCCCAAACGGCAAAGGGCCAAGTGAGGGGAATGGTCTTGAGTGCTGAAGCCGGCATGTGTTGCGTGGAGCTGAAGAGTTGGCACCCTTTGCAATGTTTAACTAACTCCTTGGCATCATCCAAAGCAGTCGGCCATAAGAAACCATGGCGGAAAGCTTTGGCGACGAGTGATCTTGAGGCCGCATGGTGGTCGCATTCTCCTTGGTGGATGTCTCTGAGGATTGCAATGCCCTTCTCTTGCTCGACGCATCGTTGGAGGACTCCAGTGACACTGCGCTTGACGAGCTCTCTGTTGACGATAGTGTATGCTCCGGCTCGGCGTTGGACTTGTCTTGCCTCTGTTTAGTCAGCCGACAGATCTTGGTTTATTAGGAAGTTGAGGATGGACTGAGCCCATGATGGAGCTGCGACTTCCTCTATTGCCAACACGGCTACTGCGACCAGGGCGGGCGGGCTGGGTGGTGAAATGCTGGAGTCGGCCGCCACCTGCTGTGTTGGTGTAGTCTCCGGGCCGACTACCGCAGTCCCCGAGCCGGGTATGGCAGTCCCCGGGTCGGGCGTAACTACGGAAGTCCCCGAGCCGCCTGCTGATGTCCCTTGGCTGACTATCGAAGTCCCCGGGTCACCCTCTTGGTTCTTCGAGCCGGTCCCGGCTGTATCGGGGTCAGGCGGCACGAATATGGAATCGGACTCTGGAGACGGCTTGATAGACGGCTTGAGGAGGCGTTGTAGAGAGACACCGGTTGGTATTGCTTGCCGAGTGGAGCCTATTCGAGCCAGGGCATCAGCTGGCTCGTTGTCGGCTCACGGTACATGGAGGAACTCGCATCCTTCAAAATACCCACTGATCTGCTGAACGAGGAAGCGGTATCTTGCCATATTTGCGTCCTTGGCATCCCAGTCGCCGGATGATTGCTGGACCACCAAGTCCGAGTCGCCATAACATAGGATCTGGCGCATGCCGAGCTCTTTGGCAAGCCGGAGCCCGTGTATGAGCGCCTCGTACTCGGCCACGTTGTTGGAGGAGGCAAAGTGAATTTGCAGTGTGTATCTGAGCTTGTCGCCTTTGGGAGAGGTGAGGATGACGCCGGCTCCCAAGCCAGTGCCCCTCTTGGACCCATCGAAGTGCATGCGCCAATGAGTGGAGTCGGGAGCTGGCGGCAGGTACTGGGTCTCGGCCCAGTCGACGAGGAAGTCGGCCAATGCTTGGGACTTGATGGTGGTGCGAGGCTGGTAGAAGATCGTGTAAGGGGCTAGCTCAATGGCCCATTTCGCCACCCGGCCGGATGCATCCCGGCTGCCTATGATCTCGGCCAGCGGGGCGGTGCATACGACCGTGATGGGATGCTCTTGGAAGTAGGGCTTCAGCTTCTTGGCGGCGAAGTAGACGCCATAGCACATCTTCTGGTAGTGCAGGTAGTTCTGCTTCGAGGTAGACAGCACCTCGCTCAAATAGTACACCGGCCTCTGGACCGGCTGGGCTCGGCCCTCTTTTGGGCGTTGGACTACGATTACGATGCTGACCACCCGGCTGGTTGCGGCAATGTAGAGGAGCATGGGCTCTTCCTCAGTCGACGCCGCCAGGACAGGCGGCGTGGCCAGCATCTTCTTCAGCTCGTGAAAAGCTTGGTCAGCTTGGTCATTCCACTCGAAGTGAGTGGTCGTCTTCATGAGGCGGTAGAGGGGGAGAGCTTTCTCTCCGAGCCAGCTGATGAAGCGGTTCAGGGAGGCCAAGCATCCGGTGAACTTCTGGACGTCTTGAAGTTTGGTGGGAATCGCCATTCTCTCAATGGCCTTGATCTTTACTGGGTTGCATTCGATGCCGCGTTCGGAAACCAGGAAGCCTAGGATTTGGCCGACTAGCACTCCGAACACGCATTTCTCGTGGTTGAGCTTGATTTGGAACAGGCATAGGTTCTCAAATGTTTCCTTGAGGTCTTCCATCAAGGTGCCGCGCTTCTCCGTCTTCACCACAATGTCGTCTACGTAGACGTGGGCATTTCTGCCGAGCTGCTTGAGGAGGCACTTCTGCATGCAACGTTGAAAAGTGGCACCGGCATTTCTCAAGCCGAATGTCATAGTCAGGTAGCAGAAGGCTCCGAATGGCGTGATGAAGGCAGTCTTCAGGCGGTCTGCCGGATTTAACTTTATCTGGTGGTATCCTGAGTACGCATCCAAGAAACTCAACAGCTCGCATCCGGCCGTGGAGTCTATCACTTGATCAATCCTTGGCAGGGCAAAGGGATCTTTGGGGCAGGCCTTGTTGAGGCTCGTGTAGTCTATGCACATGCGCCACTTGTTGTTCTTCTTTAGCACGAGGACCGGGTTGGTGAGCCATTCTGGAAAGAAAACTTCCATAATGAAGCCGGCTGCCAGAAGCTGGGCTATCTCTTCTCCTACAATCCTCCTTTTCTCCTCTGACAGTCGGTGGAGGGGTTGTTTGACTGGTTTTGCTTCTTCTCGGACGTGTAGCTTGTGCTCGGCGAATTCCTTCGGAACACCCGGCATGTCCTTGGGGGACCATGCAATGATGTCCCGATTCTCATGGAGGAAATCGGCGAGCTCGCTTTCCTATTTGCTGTTTAGGTTTGCCCCGATGATGGCAAACCTCTCTGGGTGCTTGGGGTCAAGAGGTATGTTCTTCGTCTCCTTGGCCGGCTGGAAAGATCCTTGGGTATCATACTCCTTGGGATCGGGGGACAAGGCCGACTGTTTGCCGGCCATGGCCATGACTCGGTCCAACATCTTCTTTTCTTCGGCAATCACAAGGGACTCGGCCAGCCGGCTGCTGGCTGCTGCGCACTCGGAAGATTTCTTGTAATCGCAGGTCGACCAAGCAATGCAAGGTAGGGGCTCTCCAGGTCCACCACCTCAAACCAGATCGCCTCCCAGCGGAAATGCTCCTTGTCCCAAAAGAGTACATCAATCTTGATCTTGCCAATGGGGGCGCAGGACAGGCCGGGTACGATGCCATGGAACACAGTCCGAGTAGGCATGAGTTGCTTCGTCTTGACGTTCAGCTTCTCCAGGGTGTCACGGTACAGGATGTTGATGCTGCTCCCGCCGTCTATCAGTACGCGGGAGAAACGTGCGGCGCGTCTGTCCGTTGCAAGGGTGGCATCCAGAACCAACGCATAAGAGCCAGGAGATGGCATCACCTCTGGGTGGTCGGCCCGGCTCCAGCTGATAGGTTTTTCTGACCAGTGCATGTGCTCGGCAGGGTTGGCAGCGACCATGCTGACCTCCTGGTGCTCTCGGCGTCTGCCGCGCCGGTCTTCGGGCTGGCTTGTAAAGACGACATAGGCGGCATGCTCGTCGAGGAACTCATCGTGCACGGCTCTGACTGCAGGCCGAGCGGTCAGCGGCTGCGGAGCCGGAGGTGGCGGACCGGCAGGCGGCGGCAGCGCGAGCCCTTCGCCTTTGGATATTCGGGTGAGCCAATGGTACAACCGGGTTGTGTGGTTGGACGGCTTCACGCCGCTGTGGAACTTGCATGTGGCGTCGAGAGTTTGCTTGTAGGAGAAGGCCGGCTGCCAAGCCGGCATGCCGCCCCTCTGCTTCTTGGGTCCGGGCCGCCCTTCGAGCTGCTCGTCTTCGAATGTGGCCACCTGCCGACTGGTGGAGGGCGGCACGGGGCCTTTGCGCTTGTGGTCGTTCTGGTGTGGGCGTCGGCCGGAATCCCTAGCCGGCGTCTTGGGCGCCGGGTTGAGTACTTTCCCGGATGTGTCTACCCGGATCTCGGTCTTCATTGAGGAGTCGGCGATGGCGTACTTGTCCGCTATGTCCAGAACCTCGTCGAGGGTAGTCGGCTCGTCGCAAAGAAGCTTGTGCTTGAGGAGGGTGCCTTCTCGGCACCCGGCAGTGAAGTATTCTATGGCTTGCACCTCGTGCACCCCTTCACAAGAGTTGCGGAGCTCGGCCCAACGCGTAAGGTGGTCGCGAGTGGACTCGGAGGGGCCTTGTAGACACAAGGAGAGCTGTCTGGGCTTGGGAGCCCGCTTGTAGGTGCTGGTGAAGTTGCGGACGAAGGCTTCTGTGAAGTCTAGCCAGCTGTTGATGATGTACGGCTTGAGGCTGTTGAGCCAGGTCCACGCCGTGCCTTGCAGCATGAGGGGCACGTACTTCGTGGCAACACGCCTGTTGCCGTTTTCTATGCTAACCACCGTGGAGTAGTCGATCAACCAATCTTCCGGCTTCTTGGGGCGTGTCTCTTGGGAGTGAGAACCCTTTGGGGAAAGGCTCGTCGCGGATGCGGGGGCCGAAGCAAGGCGGATCGACATCGTCTTCTTCTTCCAGCGCCAGCGGTCGATCCGATGGCGGGCTTTGTTCTCGCCGACTCCTTCGTGGCGACCTAGTCGGCCGCTGAGAGTCGGATGCGCAACAGTCGGTGGGGTGGGATATCTCTCCCCACGGGGCCGAGGCGGAGGCGGGTTGCCCCGCCACTCCACGACCCAGGGGTGGCCTTCTCCGTCTCGCTCGATGGAGATTTGGGTTCGGCTTCGGCTGGCAGCCGGCTCTTTCTCGCGCCGCGCGCAGGTTTTACCCGCAGTCGGCGTCCGGGATGTCGCTCCATGATCTCGGCGCGGGGGAGGGCTTTCGGCACGGGTGTCGGCTTCGTGCCGCTGTGCGGCCGCATCGATTAGCTGCTGGATGCGTCTGGTCATGTGGGGGAGTTCTTCGGCCCCCAATCCGTCTAGCTCGTCTACGGCCGCCTGGGCGGCATGCAGGTTCTCGAGTGGAGTAGCATAGACTGGGCAGTCGACTCCTAGCGTGTCGGCGATGGCAGCGCCGCGCTGCCTGACAATGCCGGCCCAGCTGGGCCCGCCTAGGGGCGGCGTGCCAAAGGCAGCGCGGTCGGCTTCGCGCCGGTGGACCTCAGTGAGGTGTCTCATGGAAGCCAGCTTCCGACCCTCCGTGAGGAGGGCGAGGCGGCGAGCCTCCAGTGCTTCGGCATCGGCATCGGCCGGGAGGGGGATGGTCAAGTCGTGGACCGCCACATGCGGGGCGTCGTGGGCGCTCTCGTCGGAAGCGTCGCCATGGCCGATGACCATCACCTCGGTGGTGACAGCGTCGCAGCCATCAGCCCGGGGAAGCGGGTCGTTGTAGATCGTGACGTCGGTGGGGAAAGTGTCGAGTGAGGCCGTGTCGGAGTCGACAGGCATCGGATCGGTGGAGCCGACCGACTCCAAGTCCACAGCAGGCCCGCCGGAGAGGTGGAGCTGGCCGAGGAGGTTGACGAGGAGGTCGGTGCCCGCGTCGGAGGCGAGCTCGTCAGAGATGAGGGTCTTGTCAAGGAGATCGGCGAGGCCGCTTGCTGCACAGACGTTGGTGACGCCTTGCAGCGCGTCGTGGCAAGCGCCATCGGGCGTGCCGGGCTGGCTACGCTTGCTGGGGAGGAAGAGGGTTCCCGTCCAGAAAAGGTCTCCGGACAACGGTGCACCTGGCCCCACGGTGGGCGCCAAATGTCGGGTGGTAGGTGCGACATATGCCAACGGGTGGCTTATCATTGTGGGAGCCAGTAAAACGTCGCTGGTGCCTGGAAGCGGGATGAGGCGAAGACATGCACGCCGGCGAATCTTACCCAGCTTCGGGGCTCTCCATGGAGATAACACCCCTACTGCTGCTCTGCGGGGTCTCCGCATGATCGCTAGATGAACAAGTAGCTACACGATGCTCCTTGAGCTGTTTTGTGAGGAGAAGAGGTAGAGCACGGCTAGCCCTCCTCCCCTCTCTATGTGGTGTCTAGAACTAGCTTGGATCAACCCTTTGCATGGGTGTCCCGGGGGGTTTATATAGGCCTACCCACCGGGGGTACAATGGTAATCCGGATGGGCGTGGGGCCCAACCGTCTGTGTCTACACTCGCCGGCTTCTGCGCCGGCTGCTGGGGCCCGCCGGCTGCCGGCTCCTTGGTCGACAGGCAGGCCCCACCGTCCAGGGCCTTGTCAGTGGCTGGTTACTGTTGGTCAATCCTGGTGACGAAGGCTTCGCCGAGGTGGGCGTGGCTACAGTGCCGCCGTCCGGCGGGTGATCGCTGTAGCCTCACTGCGTCTTGTCTCCTTAATGGGGCGTCTCCTTCGAGGGAGGTGGCAAGCCGGCTGTGGAGAGCCGGCTCTGTCGTGGGCCGACTGGGGGAGGCCTGGCCGCCTTCGGGTGTCTCTCTGCCTGAGGGGCCCACCGCCCGTGGGCCACACTGGCATCCCGTCATGGATGACATCAGGGTCAACATGGCAACAGTGCCGCGCCGAACGGGTCATGGTCACCCGTACGGCGCACTGTGCCAGGCGTGCTCCGGGATTCGGGGGTGGCAGGCTTTACTATAGCCACGCCCCGTCACATCGTCGTTATCTGGATGCAGACTTCGAGGGTACGATCTTGACCGCTTCGTGGGAGCCGGCTTCTTGGAGTCGGCCTTCTCGCGGCTGGCTTCTCGGAGCCGGCCCTCCCGCGACTTTCTTCATGAGGGCTAAAGTCGGGTTGCCTTCCGATAGCCGGCCTGGGAGACAGCTGGCAATGGGAAGGCGGCCCCACATCTTGGATTCTTGAGGGCTGGATCGGCTCGTAATTTTTTCAGAAGAGCCAGGGGGAGCCGGCTAGGCTACCCGTGGTCATTTACTCCGACAGATGCCTACACATCTCATTGATTCCCATCTTGCAGGATTCAGAACCAACCCATTAGAGCCTTTTGATAAAGTGAGTATCAGGATTAAATCCATCTTGGCTAGCCATGTCATACAATCGAAGAACTTGGCGAATGCTCTTGACCGTCACAACGTCTGTAGTTGAGTATTCCTGTTTGCACAGCATGTTTCCACAACACAAACAAGGAGACATGAGAGCATGATTTCGCTTTAATAGCGGCCTCCTCGAACTCAACCTCCAGCTCTACATGGATGAGGTCTGCCTGGAGATCCATGATTCGATTCACGCGCCTTTTTCTGCAGTTCACCTGAAATTAAGCAAAGATTGCATCATTCAGCTAGCAAGAAGTACTTGCTCTTGTGAGCTGCCAGGTTCTTCTTTAGTAGTTGCACTAAAATTGAGGAACATTAAGGTTGGCTGTCCGGCTCATCTAAGGTACAGCTATAATTTTCTTATCCTTTTGTGCAGTTCCACTAAAATAAAGTGCCATTGTGGTGACAGTGACGGCTCCATCTTGCAAAGGCTAATAAAATGTTGCACGAGATTACCAGCAGAACTTGACGGAGATTTTGGAAACTCCAATCACCATTTTGTGCAGTTCCACCAAAATTGAGAGATGTTGCCCACGTGACATTTTAGTTGAACTGCACAAGACACTCATTCCAAAAAAAGTGTTTTCTGTAGTTCACCAAAAGGTCACAATAGCAACAAGGTGAAATGGATATCCCTATCTGCACAAAAAGTTAAAAAGCAAACATTTGCTGGTCAATAAGAATATACGAAACATATACAAAATGAAAAGAAGCATCTTAATTATGTTCATAGCAATCACACAAGGCCAATAGAAATTTTAAAATGTCAGCGATGCTTCATGTTACCAGAAGCATTATGATCAACAATGAGATTCCTCAAATATGGGATTACTTTAATGGCGGCATTGCTTGTTTACCAGACACAGTAAATAAATAGCAGCTAAAGAGTTGGTTTAAGGGCATGGGACCGTGGGGACACCAGGACACTCAGCAGCGTAAAGGAGCAACTTACTTATCATACTGGGGAAAACAGTAGGAGTGCCATTGTACTATGTGAGGGCATTAAATCTCATCCTGGAGACCTTTTATTATGTGAGGGCAGCAAATCTAATCCTGGAGACCTTTTACTATGTGAGGGCAGAAAATCTAATCCTGGAGACCTTTTACTATGTGAGGGCAGAAAATCTAATCCTGGAGACCTTTTACTATGTAATGGCAGCAAATCTAATCATAGACATACTCTGTTGACTTGTCCACCATCCGCAACTTTCTATCCTTTTTTCAACCAATAATAGATCTGTTCCTTATCCAGTTTGTACTACGTTTTCCCATTATTTCCCTTTTCAACCAAGAGACCGGTTGGGTATCCGGTCTCTACTACTTTCACCATATTATTTCCTCTTTGAATCAAGTCCTAGATTCATGCTATAACTTTCCCCCTTTCTTCGTTGTTCGAACAAAGCCCTAGATTCGAATGCATGAAGTAGCTTTACCACTAATAATACTAAAAATTTAGGTGGCTTTGGAGGAGCTGATGAGAGTAGAAAAAGATGCACATGCAGACACGCGGGGAGCTGGGGCAGTAGAGCAAGGCCGCTTTCAAAGAACTTATACCTGAGGGTCGCCGGGATGTCGGTGGCGGCAGGTCGGATCTACGGACAATACGGCGGGGAGGAAGAAGGGTCGGAGGACCTCCCGAGCCGGCCATGTGTCGGAGAGAATGGCACGAGCAGAGGATCTGGCCCCTCTGGCAGCTGTGGGTTTCCTCCCTCGGCGGCGATGACCGCGTGAACGATGCACCTTTTAGTCCTCTACACACACCGGCCGAAGGGATCCGACCGGATCTGTGACCAGCGGTGAGCAGAGAGAAAATGTCGCTACCGCTGTCTTGTTTATATCTGGAGAGGATGAGAGAATGAAGAGAGTAACCCTAGTAAAGCAAGCGCTCTGGCCCCTACGTCCATATATAGTGGAGTAATTATCTTTTTTCTCTCCACAACAAGCATTTCAATTTGTGTACATGGCATTAAAGAAAAGAAACTCTCTATTTAAGGTGACTACTGTACGACTCCTACTTACTACTAGTAGTACTACAGTATTGTTCACTTGTGCTCCCCGCCCCTCCATTCATTGAACAACCCGACGGGTGAATAAACATACAGTAAGTACTGTATTTGTATAAAACGAACAAGCTCGAACTGTTTTCGCGTAGTTAAAAGTTGAGGGCGGGGCTTTTCCCAGTCAGTACGCGCGGCAGTTTTCGGGTAGGGCCAGAAGACTTTTTTTAAAACTTCGAGACGGCCACATAGCATGGAGCCTACCCCAACAATTTTAAGCTTACAGGCACGGTGCACGCTATCCTAGACTACTATACACATGAAACTGCCACACGAGCGTCCGGGCTGCGCTTGGCTCTTCGCCTCTTCGGGAAGTCGAACAATGATGGAATACTACTGCACTGGAGGAGTACTACAGTACGCTTCTGGCCATCTGACACCGATTGAACTGTTGCATGTCCACCGCGTGCGGGAGGGAGAGCGCGTAGCGAAAGCTTCTCCTAGTCTTGCCAGCCACCACGCTCATGGGCGAGGGAGGGACGCTCCTGCCTTTGCGTGTATGACAGGTGGGCCCTACAGGTGTGTGGCCAACCTGTCATACAGCCAAAGGCATGTGCAGTTAAGTCCGCGAGGGAGAGGATAATCAAACTTCTCGTTGATGTACGAGTTGACGCGACACATCAAAGCACTGCACTCGATATATTTCTATAATTTGCGTGTGTGACTCCCAGATGCAGAGGCCAGGGGTCATCATCCTCCTTCTCGAGAAAAAATAGACGCGTGTGTGAGAGGACGAGTGTGTGCATGCACCTCTTCTCTTCCTGTATAACATACTACTAAACTCAGAGTACAAGTTTTTGTGGGTGGCACGATGGTGCGTGCGAGAAGTCCCGAGAGATAGGTTTAATGCATTAATTGCAATGCATTTATGCATAAAGTACATGCATTGGTCAATTTTCTCTTAATACTTGCATGCAATGAGTTAATGCACCTTGGAATCTGAACATGTGTTGGGGACAACCAAATTGAGCCTTATAAAATGGAAAAGCTAAAATTTTGAGATAAGCCCTATAAAACCGGAAAGGAGGGAGTAGAAAAAGAAGTACTCCATCCAGGAATAGTGCCGCACTTCGAAACTAGAACCGTCAATAAATTTTGAGCTTGCGGCACGTCACATTCCAAATTACTCCATGCTATATTGAATTGCAAACCTGTTCACACCGATCACAACCTAAACGGTTTCCCACTTAGGAGCGTATTAGTACTTGGTTATAAATACTAGTATGCCAAGATGACTGCACATTCCTCCTCAACTCCTCATCCACAAAAACAAACAAGTCATTCAGCATCCTTCCCTTGTGTGTGCCATGGCCAGCGTGAGTTCTGGGTCGAGAGATTGCCACCAGGGAGAGGCGAGCATGGAAGCGGAAGCACGAGAGATGTCCCGCCTCGCTGCGAGAGCAGCCGACATGTCCCGCCGCGCGGAAGTAGCAGCACAGAGGTCCCGCCGTACCGCTGAAGCAACACGGAGGTCCTGCCGCACCGTCGATGCAGCAGACTGGTCCGGCCGCGCCGCGGAAGCAGCAGAGATGTCCCGCCGCGCCATGAATGTAGTAGAGATATCCCTCCATGCCACGGCGGCCTGGGAAAATTTCTCGCGGGCACGCGACGACTGTTACAGGCGCATGCATGCGATCGTCCATAGCCAGACGGATCAGATCTCCTGCTCGGCGAGGTTGCAGGACGACATGATAGCCTCGTTTGAACAGGCTGCCGGCGTCATCCGGCAACTAAGGGAGGGCAATGAGAGGCTCCAGGTCGAGCGCGACCTGCTGAGGGAGAAGATCGTCCGAAGTGCAGACCTGCAGGAGGAGACTAGTGCCTTGTTGAAGAAACTTATGGACGAGAATGACATGCTCCGCAACAAGCGCCAAAGGCTGGTGGAGGAATCCGTGGATGTTCTCAAGCAGCATCTTGAGGACACGAAAGAGCTCATTGCCGCTCGCCGCGGAGACTAGTTTCCTGGTTTCTTTGATGTAATAATCGGTTTAGGATGTGGATTGTGTTGTCCGTTTTGAAATGTTGGGTTCTAGCGCGGATGTTTGGCCTTTGTTGGCCTCTTGGGATGTTGCGATTTCAATCTGGTAGCTTTTAGTCCTTCGTGTTAGGATGGAGTTGTGCTGAACTTCTTGTGAATTGTGGTGGTTTTCAGTAATGAAAATCGGAAGGGGCAAGCCCTTCTTTGATCAAAAAAATTTTAATCATCCTTATATATTCACCAGTCTAGCTATAACTCGCAGTAGATGCTATATAGGTCCCTCGGATCTTACATCAAGATCTGTGCTTTAAGATTTTCTTTTTTGTCTCTTAAATCTCAGTCGAGTGAGACATAGCCACACCATTAAACAGAGGCTCGGGCACCATTAATGGAAACCTTGGGAGAGAGGTGGACGGTAGATGGGGGTCAAAAGGCTCTCCTCCCGATAAGCACGCATAGGGGTCTGATCGCACGCCTCTCGTACTCAAATAGCTACCCTGCACGTCGCCTCCTAGCTAATAAAAAAGGGGACGCCTGGCGGCACGTAAATGGTACTAGTAAGTAGATCACCCATGGTTTCAATAATACTTGTGTTTCCGATTGTAACGTGACAACACTTCTTCCAAAATGACTTTGTTGATTGTTAATGTGTGCGCCTTCGCAAATCGGACTGCAAATTTACCACAGCATGTTGGTGCCATGTCATGGCACCAAGCCAAGTTTCATTTTTTTCATGCGTGTTTTGGATTTATAGGAATTAAAAAACTAAGTTTCTCAATGTTTCCAACCCAGCCACGACGCCCAGAATTTTGAATTTCATTCCATTTCTTGCATGGAACCTAGAAATTTACCCGAGGACACACATGAGATTTTTCAACCAACTTTGGTGCACTGGAACATGTGCTCGTATTTCAAATTTGAATTATGCACACAAAGGTGACACGTTCCCTCCCAGAACCACGAGCCTTCTTGAGAGGAGCTCCGATTTGCAAGAAGCTTATACCAAAATTTGTCCCTATTTGGCCAATTTTTTTACCACGGCATGGTACTACCATGACATGACACCATGCCAAGTTTCATGATTTTAAAAGCAAGTTTCTCAACGTTATCGACCGAGCCATGATGCCCAGATGTTTGAATTTTATTCTCATTTTTTGCATGGGACCTACTCCCTCCTTCCATCTATATAGGGCCTAATGTGTTTTTCAAGACAGCCTTTGACTATTGACAACATTAATAGCACATGAGATGTATACTATGCAAATTATATTATTGGAAGCTCCTTTGACATACAAAATTGAAGGTATGCTTTGTGTAAGTTGCATGTCATATATTATTGCTCTAACGTTTGGTCAAAGTTAGCCTCGAAAAACGCATTAGGACCTATATGCATGAGAGGATTCGACTTCGAGAGAACGTGTTTGTTCGAGAGACACCGAGGAAGACTACTATATATCGATGGTGCATGTAGGCGGGAATTAATCTAAGGGATGGTCTTATTGGTTTCGGGGATATAGGGGAAGAGTGAGAGGCGGGGGGGGGGGGGGGGGGGGGGGGGGGGGGGTAGCTAGAAGGAGATTGTTAAGTGTGAGTGTGTGTTTTACCCATCTAGGCGGAAGTTATGTGCACAAAAGAGGAGAATGATTAGATGTGGCGTTAGGATTGACGGTAATTAACTACGTATGGAGACATATACACCTTGAACGTGCATGTGTGAGAGGTATACATGTAGACGTGGGATGTGTGTGTGCGCGCGCGCCCGCATGATCGAGATAAAAGAAAGAAGACATAAGTCATAAGATCAACGACATGGGAGAGACGGATCGGTATGACAATATGCATGCATGTGAGAATGCATGGAAGAAGTCCCGACAATTGAGCATGTGTTTTTGTCTTTAAGAGATGGTGGCGTGGGCTGGAGCATGCATCTATGGAAAGCAGAGGGAGTGAGGCGCAACGATTGTGCAAAAGAGACCAACCTGTAAATGCATATGTATGGAGAGACATATATAGTGTGGGTGATAGTAAGCAAGACTCCGTGCGAGAAAGAAATCTTGACGGAGAAACTACAGATAAATACAGAGATGGAGATGCTAGCTAGAGGGACATCCGCTAGTTTGGGTGTTGGAGATGACCGTCGGGTGGTTCAAAGGGTGAAGTTATATATGTGTCTAAGAGGGCACTTGACTGCATGTAGAGAGAAACATATGTAGTGTGCTTGATAGGAATCAAGAGTGAGGGCGAGAAAGAAGGTTGATGGAGAAACAGATAAATAGGAAGATAAATATGCTAGCTAGTGTGCGTTAGAGATAGGAATTGAGTGGATCAGAAGGCTGGGGTATGTGTGTGGGTGTGAGAGAGATAGAGAGAGGGTGCATGTGAGTCACATACAAACAGATATCAGAGAGAAATGAGATCCAGAGAGATGGAGTTTTGTGTCTGCGAGAGAGAAAGATATTTCACAACAAGAGTGATAGCTAGAGAGACATACGAGGGAACGCAAGATATCTCTAGGGAGAGAGGGTGTGTGTGAGCGACATACAAGAGAACAATGGAGAAATATGAGACCCTGGGAGACAGAGTTTGTGTTTGTGTGTGAGAAATAGATATTGGTGAGGAAGAATCGTAGGTTCTCATATCTAAGGAGTGAAAGACATCTCTGTATGAGGGGTGTGCGAGTGGCACACATGGGAATAGTAGAGAGAAATGAGACCCCCCGGGAGACAAAGTTTTGTGTTTGTGTGAGAGAAAGAGATTCCACATGGAGAATCATAGGTAGAGACACTTAGCAGGGAGCGAGATATACTTAGAGAGAGATAGAGTGCTGAAGGTCGAGGGAGAGAGTACCGTCAGTGTGTTACCAAGATAAAAGATCATTGTCGACATACAGGTAGCAGGAGAGATACCTGAGAGACGATGAACGCGTATAGGTCCAGAGAGATAGTCCTATATAAATATGAGTGATAGCTATATGAGACGAATATCTGGATTAAAGGGGATTCAAATATTTAAACTGGAGATCACGCCATCGATAATATCATAACGCAAATTGGTGTATCAAACATGCATATTCATTTGAATTTGGGCACACATGTAATGTTATATAGTTTATCAATATTGGTGATCCATAGATTCTTCAATTACAAAAAATGATTGGTTTATATGCAATTAATGTCTAAATGGGATTACACTATATGTTGCGTGTGTGAAACACATTATACATGTTTGAGAAGTAAAAAAACCCGCATGAAACACACATTAATTGGAAACAGTAGGCGAGGAATGCATACATTGGATTTCAACATAAAGTGGTTTCAAATATTTGAAAATCCAAATTGATGGATACAACCTTATGAATCTGAGATCATGCCATTTGTAAACCATATTTATGTATAAATGGTGTTGTGCTTTTGAAAGTATATATAAAAAATGATGTATATAGAATGTAATTCCAATTGAAAATGGATCCTGCCCGAAAAAAATAGAATACAAACGGGATTCGAATTGAGTTGGCACGGTAAACGTGCACTCTGCAAAATTTGAACGAAGCGGGGAAAGTCGCAGTAACCGCTCGGAACCAAAATCTGCGAGATGGAAATCACTGCTGCCTATCCCTGCCACGCTACGCCTATATGCTGGATTTCTATAGGTTGCGATAGGGGTAGGTTTCTAATTTCACCCAAACGTGATGTAACCGCCTCTTACCCGGATTCATACACGGTGGGTGCCAAAACAAAGTGTGTCCTCGGCCAAAATCGACTCCCTCCCCGATTCATATTCATAAACGGTGGGCGCCAAAAACAAACTGTCGTCGGCAAATATTCGGTGTATGCGAGATTACCGTCCTATCCCCAACCGACTAGTGTTGCTGTGATGTAGTAGAAATTTGAAACGGGGGCTAAGTTTGTAAATTTCCTCGCATTTGAGACAAGCGCACCCTGAATACATGGTTCCCCCCTTCCTCTCTACCTCCCTTTTCCCCATTCGTACTCCATGGGCGCCAAAACACCCTCTCCACCCCACCCTCCTCCGTCCGCCGCCGTCCGCCACCCCATCCACCGCCGTTCTCCTCCACCATGCCGGAGCTGATACCCCGACGCCACCGTCCATTACAAGAGATCGACCTCTCTCATCCACGGCTTCGGACCAGGATCCTTGCGTCCCGTCCTCTCGCTTCATCCCCGCCGTCGTCAACCTTGCCGGCGCCGCTCCTACGACCGTCTCGTCCACCGCGCCCCGCCGCCACCGTCTACTCTCCTAGATCTGCTTCCACGCTGCCGACAGCCATTGCTACCGCAGCACCTTCAAATTCTCAGAAGATGCGTAGACGGCGCCGCACCAGAGGCGGTACTCTTTCGTATCTTCTCAACTTATTTATCGCAGCAAGAAAATAGATCGCCACTGCTTTACTCTGATTTCTTGTCTTGGTTGCGAAGTTGCCTTTGTCCGGTTTGCACCTTCAGATCCGCCATGGCACGCTCAACACCATACTCGTAATGCTTATGGTTTTCCCCTTTTATATTCCACACTAGTTAAATCACAGTAGACTAAATTTCAAAATTGGGTCAGTCGATTTTTCAGAGCTCGCCGGAGTTCGCCGGTGCGATCAAAGGGGCTCGGGTGGTTATGGGGCCTCGCCGAACAAAGAAAACTCGACGTGGGTGGGGGTTGGGGTGGGGGTGGCGGGTGGGGTGGCGGAGGAACACAGGCAGTGGGGGCCGGTAGTCCGGCCGGCGGCCCGTGCGGTGTTCTGTATGGGAAGAAGAAGGGTTATGAGACGTAGGATCTTCATCCAACCGCCTGAAATGGTCGAGAGACAGCTAGGAGTTGCATTCTTAATGCGCCCTAGTTCATCATGTGTAGGCACTGTACAACCAACATTTTATTATCGAAAATCTGCTTGCTCTTCTTTACCATGTTCCTCTTCCGTTCTTCTTTAATATGTACTCTCTCTGTTCCTAAATATAAGTCTTTGTATAGATTCCACCATGGACTACATATGGAGCAAAATGAGTAAATCTACACTCTAAAATGTACCTGGATACATCTGTATGTGATCCATAGTGGAAATCTCTACCAAGACTTATATTTTGGAATGGAGGGAGTATGATAGTAGTACAGTATGTTCCTTGTACTAAAGATGAGCAGGGACATTTGCAGTGTAGAGGTCTATACGGTCGGTTGTGATGGACACTTTGAGCCTCTTTGATTCGTAGGATCTTGTAAACATAGGAATAGGATTTGTAGTGGCCTGCCCACTTGAATCCTATAAGAATAGCAAGGAAATGCGGGGAGCTGTGTCGCCTTTGAGAGTTACATTGATATTAACAGTACCACACCTTCACTTGAAGAGAGCTGGTATCCGAAGCCTTTCTAGCCGTACCGGCAATACTAGCACATATATTCCAGCAAGTTCCACTTTGCTGATTTTACTCTAATGCTTAAGGTTTTCCCGTTATATCTACACTATGATCTATGTAGCTGCTTTGTGTCGCACTAGCAGTAGTCCACTCTTGAAGCTAAACACTGCAATGACTTACAAAATTGGCACCAAGGCATTGATTGCCATTCTGGATGCAATGAAACTCATACGCTCCCCACCTGTTGATTCTTGTTCAGAATATCATCCTAATGACTATTCTAACCTCGAGGAGTCAAAGGTAGATGGCCTGTCCTGTTCACCCATCAAGGTGCATGTTCTAATTTGGCAATGTTTTATTGATTGCGGGTATCTTGCATATGTTGTCTTGCATTTCTTCTACTTTGTTGCACCGCCATGTGCTTAGTTTACTCATCATATATGTTGAGATGCCATGCCCATCCATTATCAATACATATTCCATCTGTCATCATACCATGTTTTCCCACTCAAATGTTGTTCTTGTGCATCAGACATCAAAAAGGAAGAGGGTGATTGCCGAACCTGAAGGAGCACCAGCAAAGTCCTTGAAAAACGTGGTGGTGCCGGAGAAATCAGACAGCACCCCACTTATATTGGCTGTACAACCAGTGACACAAAACGTAGGACCGACTCCAGCAGACTATAGCCATACTTCACTGGCCACACCACTAGCCCCACCACATAGGACCTGCACTCCAGCAAAAGGTATACCGATTTCATTTGCCATAGCACTAGCTGTACCGTAGAAAAATCCCACTCCAGCAAAAAGTACACCAAGTCCACTGGCCGAAGACCTATCCCAACTGCAGAGACGGCCAATTCCTGCAGATTGGAACCCCATTCCATTTATTCCTAGTTTAAAAGACAATGCTTTCAATGTTGTTAGGGACTACGTGCATATATTCCCATCATGGGTAGATTATTCTAAAGAAAACACCATTTTCACATCTTCCTGTCCAACTTACGTGGAAGTGCTATTATTCATGGTTATTATTTTCCTGTTTTCTGCTGATTGAACATATGAATGATTTACATTACATTGTTGTAACTAGGCGAGGGTCAATCTAGATAGTCATGACGAGCAAAGCTTGCTTGTGCTTTTCAAAGAAGCATTGCAGCAGTATCAGTGTTACCTGAGGAAATCACACTTTGATGGCAAGTCTATAAACGAATTTCCGGTGAAGTCTCCTGTGCTAAATTTAGAAGACATTGAATGGAAAAACCTTTTTATGCATTGGTCTCATTCCCAGGATGAGGTACTGTCTATGAAATCACATGACAATTTGAACTTCTACTTTTCCGCATGTTCCTTACGGATCTTTTTTGCAGGAAATCTGCTCAAAGAAGAATTCCGGTTTGACAAGAATGACAGGATATCGCAAATATGCTGCCCGCTGCTTTGCTCTTGTTAGTACCTGTTATCCTATATCACTGTACTTGCATACATACCTGGTTCATTATGTGACAGCAGTATGCATGATAGCTTGCTTATCAATTGTTCGCTCCAAATTATCTGATCTGTATGAATGGTTACATTAGTGTAGAATATATCCAATGCCAATGTTTTTTTAGCTCTGCATTGTTCTTGTAAGTACATGCTGTCCTTTTGCCTGTATCGATGCACTTACATTTATAACTACTTGTTTATGTAGCATCACTCTTCATCTTATTTTAAATATTCTCCATTTTTTCGTATATTATCACATCTATATTTATTCTTAACAAAATGTACAATAAAGGCAATGCTTTTGAAGAAGATTCTGTGGTAAACTTCTTGAATTGCCCCCCCCCATCAACATGGACAAGGCCTTTACAGAGCCTGTCTTCACCAATAATGTAATTTTGTCCATCTCAAGCCTTCAAACTTTGTTGTATATATTTGGTTAGGCATGACTGCAACAGCTGTTTATTTTTGGTGTTTGCATCAAATTGCTCGTTTAAAGTTTATTATGTAGTTCATAAACAAAAGTTTGTCCTTTCTTAATTTAAGTTTTTAGTTGTACAACCAACTTCCTGCTTCATACCATGTAAATTAAACTATAAAGAGCAAGTGATCTTCTTTTGCACTGCATGTATGCTTCTGTTCTTCATCTGTAATCCAGTGGTGTGGTGAACCTACCCACCACAGCACAATGTCATAATTATGAAAAATGTCATATCATTCTACTATTATTTAAAATGTCTCTTTATTTGCCAATATGAAATGGTATAAATTGACACCACACTAACCATTGATACTTATGAGTTCTTGATCTGTAATCCAGTGGTGTCGTGAAGCTACCAACTCCTTCGCAATGTCATTTCCTGCCATGTCTTGACCTGAACAATACCATATTGTGTTAATGCAAATTTAAACCGTGTCACTTTATTCGTCAGTAAGAAATGTGATGAATTGTCAGCACTGATACTTTTATGTGCAATACGTGTCGTATGTCTGCTTGTTTATCTTTTAGAGTGAGGAAGATATAAGTGTTGAAGAAGCGCAGTCTCATCATCTTGCTCAGCTGCTTGCGCAGCAGCTCCCCAACAGGGCTAACCTATCTTGAACTCTATTGAAGTGATGTCGGTTTTGTATATTATTTTGTCGGCGTGTTTATTTGCACTGGTGGCGATCTTTGATGCCCAGTGTCTGTAATCTGCTGTCTGCTTGTGCTTTATTATCATAGTGGCGAACTTTGATGCCCAGTGGATGTAATATGCCGTAATTTATTTATTGTATAGTATAGGTTTTTCCTTATTCATGATGCTGAAGTTATTTTACTGTATATATATCCTGTCTTCGCAGTAAACCGGCCAAACCGTAAAATTACGGTACATATTGGGCCGTCATGCAATCATGATGTAGGTTGGGCCTGAAACGTGCCGATCAGCTCACGGGCCGACAGCAGCCCGAAATGAACCCCGCCCCATGATTGTGCGAATCAAATCACGGGCTTTTAACAAGCCGAAAAATTGTCTCGATCCTTGTTTGGCCCAATCAGATATTGGCTGCGAGCAGGCCGGATGCAAACCGGGCCATAGTTAGGCCCAACTATATGACGGGCTTTTAACAGGCTGAAATTAATATCAGGCCAAAATGTTAAACGGGCCCTTAACAGGCCAAAACTAATATCAGGCCGAATTACTAAGTGGGCCTTTGGCAAGTGGGCCCAAAAGCATAGTGTCAAGTTGACGGGCCGAATCCGATATGGGCCATAATTAGGCCCAAAATCTCTTAAAGGGCCGGACCTGATCTGGGCCGTAATTTGGCCCAGAACGTGGTAGGCTTTTAATGGGCCGGATCTCATATGGGCCACTATTAGGCCCGGAGCGTGGGAGGCCATTAATAGACCGGATCAAATATGGGCCGATATTTAGGCCAAAACATGGCAGCCAGTTAACGGGCCGGCCTACTAGGGTCCTCGAAATCTTGTGGGCCTATAGCTGGGCCGGCCCATTAATGTCGGCGAAATCTCATGGGCCTTTAGCTGGGCCGGCCCATTATGATCCGCAAGAATTTTGTGGGCCTTTACCTGGGTCGGCCTATTACGGCACACGAAAATCTTGTGGGCCTTTACCTGGGCCGGCCCATTATGGCCCGTGAAATCTTGTGGCCTTTAGCTGGGCCAGCCCATTATGATCCACAAAATCTCGTGGGACTTTAGCTGGGCCGGCCCATTATGGTCCGCAAAATCTTGTGGGCCTTTAGGTGGGCCGGCCCTTTTAAACTTGTTGGGCCGTGCCACGTGTCAACGTATCATAGGCGCATTCTGTCTAGTGAGTGGATGACATCTGTCCCGACGATGAGTCGACACGTGTTTCCTCTAGCCAATGATGATTTTACATGTGGAAAATCCCCATTGGTCGGGGCTGTTAACGGGTTATCGGATCCAAAACCCGACCCGATAGCTTAACGGCGTTCCGTTATGGTGGATGCCACGTGTCGGTCACCCTTGACGAAAGCACTTCTGTGACGCGTGATTTATCGTCATGGAAGTGGACACTTCCGTGATGATAATTTTGGTAATGTCATGGAACACTTCTACGACAACACATGTATGACTATCTTGATTCTGTCATAAATTTGTCATGGATGTACATGCATGACAAAAAAAGCAACCTACTGTGACAAACATGTATCATCACGGAAGTGTAATTTTTTTGTAGTGTAATTGCTTGTTAGTATGCTTGAAGTATTATTATTTTTATGTCAATATTAAACTTTTGTCTTGAATCTTATGGATCTGAATATTCTTGCCACAATAAAGATAATTACATGGATAAATATGTTAGGTAGCATTCCACATCAAAAATTCTGTTTTTATCATTTACCTACTCGAGGACGAGCTTGGGGATGCTGATTCGTATCCAATGTATCTATAATTTTTTAGTGTTCCATGCAATTATATTATCAACCTTGGATGATTTATATGCATTTATATGCTATTTTATATGATTTTTGGGACTAACCTATTAACCTAGAGCCCAGTGCCAGTTTCTGTTTTTTCCTTGTTTTAGAGTATCACGGAAAAGGAAAATCAAACGGAGTCCAGTTGACCTGAAACTTCACGGAACTTATTTTTGGACGAGAAGAAGCCCATGGAGTATCGGAGTTGGACCAGGAAAGTCCCGGGCAGCCCACGAAGGTGGGGGGCATGCCTACCCCCGTGGGCGCGCCCCCTGCCTCGTGGATAGCCCGGAGGTTCACCGACGTACATCTTCCTCCCATATATACCCATATAACCTAAAAACTTCAAGGAGCACAATAGATCAGGAGTTCCGCCGCCAGAAGCCTCTGTAGCCACCGAAAACCAATCTAGACCCATTCCGGCACCCTGCCGGAGGGGGCAATCCTTCACCGGTGGCCATCTTCATCATCTCGGTGCTCTCCATGATGAGGAGGGAGTCGTTCTCCCTTGGGGCTGAGGGTATGTACCAGTAGCTATGTGTTTGATCTCTCTCTCTCTCTCTCGTGTTCTTGAGGTGGTACGATCTTGATGTATCGCGAGCTTTGCTATTATAGTTGGATCCTATGATGTTTCTCCCCCTCTACTCTGTTGTAATGGATTGAGTTTTCCCTTTGATGTTATCTTATCGGAATGAGTCTTTAAGGATTTGAGAGCACTTGATGTATGTCTTGCGTGGGATAGCCGTGGTGAAAATGGGGTATTCTATTGATCTACTTGATGTATGTTTTGGTGATCAACTTGCGGGTTCCGTGACCTTGGGAATCTATGCATAGGGATTGGCACACATTTTCGTCTTGACTCTCCGGTAGAATCTTTGGGGCACTCTTTGAAGTTCTATGTGTTGGTTGAATAGATGAGTCTGAGATTGTGTGATGCATATCGTATAATCATACCCACGGATACTTGAGGTGACATTGGAGTATCTAGGTGACATTAGGGTTTTGGATGATTTGTGTCTTAAGGTGTTATTCTAGTACAAACTCTAGGGCTGTTTGTGACACTTACAGGAATCGCCCAACGGATTGATTGGAAAGAATAACTTTGAGGTGGTTTCGTACCCTACCATAATCTCTTCGTTTGTCCTGCGCTATTAGTGACTTTGGAGTGGCTCTTTGTTGCATGTTGAGGGATAGTTATGTGATCCAATTATGTTATTATTGTTGAAAGAACTTGCACTAGTGAAAGTATGAACCCTAGGCCTTGTTTCAACGCATTGCAATACCGTTTGTGCTCACTTTTATCATTAGTTACCTTGCCGTCTTTATATTTTTAGATTACAAAAACCTTTATCTATCATCCATATTGCACTTATATCACCATCTCTTCGCCGAACTAGTGCACCTATACAATTTACCATTGTATTAGGTGTGTTGGGGACACAAGAGACTCTTTGTTATTTGGTTGCAGGGTTGCTTGAGAGAGACCATCTTCATCCTACGCCTCCTACGGATTGATAAACCTTAGGTCATCCACTTGAGGGAGATTTGCTACTGTCCTACAAACCTCTGCACTTGGAGGCCCAACAACGTCTACAAGAAGAAGGTTGTGTAGTAGACATCATTCGTCACCACCAACCCACCTCCATCGCCAATTCCATGATGATCCCCACCGGGAGTGAGTAATTCCTTCGTAGGCTCGCTAGTCGGTGAGGAGTTGGATGAGATTCATCATGTAATCGAGTTAGTTTTGTTAGGTCTTGATCCCTAGTATCCACTATGTTCTTAGATTGATGTTGCTATGACTTTGCCATGCTTAATGCTTGTCACCTTGGCCCCGGGTGCCATGATTTTAGATCTGAACCGTTTATGAATTCATCATTATATCCATGTTTAGATCCGATCTTGCAAGTTATAGTCACCTACTACGGTTATGATCCGGCAACCTCGGAGTGACAACAACTGGGCCCACTCCCGGTGATGACCGTAGTTTGAGGAGTTCATGTATTCACTATGTGTTAATGCTTTGTTCTAGTTCTCTATTAAAAGGAGGCCTTAATATCCCTTAGTTTCCAATATGGACCGCGCTGCCATGGGAGGGTAGGACAAAAGATGTCATGCAAGTTCTTTTAATAAAGCATGTATGACCATTTACGGAATACATGCCTACATTATATCGATGAACTGGAGCTAGTGCCATATCGCCCTAGGTTATACCTGTCTCATGATGAATATCATCCAACAAGTCACCGATCCAATGCCTACGAATTTATCCTTATTGTTTCTGCTAAGTTACTACTGCTATCATCACTATTGCACTTGCTACAAACTACTGCTATCACTGTTACTGTTACCGTTGCTACTGTCACTACTTTCAAAACTATCAACGTACTTCGCTACTGATCATATTGCTGCAGATAATTAATCTCTAGGTGTGGTTGAATTGAAAACTCAGCTCCCCTTATGACGAATCTAGAAATTTGGGTTGAATACTCTACCCTCGAAAACTGTTGCAATCCCCTATACTTGTGGGTTATCAAGACCTTTTTCTGGCGTCGCTGCCGGGGATCATAGCTATACTTGTTGAGTCACTTGGGATTATTATCATATTATCACTATGAGGAATCTGAAGGATCCAAAAACTAATATTTATCCCTCTAAGATGAGGGGAGGTAAGGAACTGCCATCCAGTTCTGCTTTAGATTCACCTTCTATTATGAGTAAACTTGCAACACCACCACATGCTATTAATCCTGATATGTCGCAAGTTATTGATGATGCTACTTCTGCTATGAATGATGCTTATGATGATGCTAGTACCTTCCTTGATAATGATGATGTGCCACTTGGTGAATTTCTTGATAAACAAATTGCTAGAGTTATACAACATGATGTTGA
Source organism: Triticum urartu (assembly GCF_003073215.2). Taxonomy (NCBI): domain Eukaryota; kingdom Viridiplantae; phylum Streptophyta; class Magnoliopsida; order Poales; family Poaceae; genus Triticum; species Triticum urartu. The sequence goes on from NC_053028.1 coordinate 584,447,926, forward strand.
ATCGGATGATGAGCTTGAAACTGAATCTCCTGAAACACCTGCTAGAACTAGCCTTCCTAGATATGAATGACCTAAGATACCTAAAGGTTATGTTATGAGTGAAGAAGAAACTAGAGATATTTTTGCTTGTAATGATAGAGATGATCTAGAGAAATTACTACAAAAGTATAAAGAAAAATCTCTGAATGATAGAATGAAATGTGATCCTAAGTTTGCTACTTCACCTATCTATATTGATGATAAGGATTATGAATTCTCTGTCGACCCAGAGTTAATTACTTTGGTTGAATCTGATCCTTTCCATGGTTATGAAACTGAAACTGTTGTGGCGCATCTTACTAAGTTGAATGATATAGCCACCCTTTTTACTCATGATGAGAAAACTCGTTATTACTTTATTCTCAAATTATTTCCTTTCTCATTAAAGGGTGATGCTAAATATTGGTACAATACTCTTGCTCCTGGTTGTGTGCGTAGTCCCCAGGATACGACTTATTACTTCTCTGAAAAATATTTCCCTGCTCATATGAAACAAGCTGCCTTACAGGAAATATTTAACTTTGTGCAAACTAAAGAAGAGAGTCTCCCACAAGCTTGGGGGAGGCTTTGCCAGTTGCTTAATGCTTTGCCTGATCATCCTCTTAAGAAAAATGAAATACTTGATATCTTCTATAATGGACTAACCGATGCTTCTAGGGACTTCCTAGATAGTTGTGCTGGTTGTGTTTTCAAGGAATGAACTATTGCTCAAGCTGAAGAATTATTGAATAACATATTGAAAAATTATGATGATCGGACTATTCCTGAACCACTGCCTGAACCCACTCCGAAGAAGAGGGGTATATCATATCTCAGTCCTGAATATATGCAAGAGGCAAAGAAATCTATGAAGGAAAAAGGTATTAAAGTTGAGGATGTTAAAAATTTACCTCCTATTGAAGAACTACATGGGCTTAATACACCACCACTGCCTAAGGTGGTAGAGGTAAATTCTCCTATGAAGTTTAATGAAAATGATAATCCTCACAATATGCATCCTAGTCAATGCCTTTATGAGTTTGAAAACTACATTAGAAAACAATATCACTTCAATGCAAATGGTATGAAACAATTGAAATATAATTCTAATATGATTGCTCGCTTGAGTGACTTATTATTTAGAATATCAAATGATGTTATAGGTGTTGGAAAACATGCTTCTATGGTTCAAACTCAATTAGAACAAGTTGCTAAATCTCAAAGGGAATTGCTTGATGAAATGAATCATAATATGCATGACTTTGCTGTTAGAGTTACAACTAGAGGAGGTAAAATGACTCGGGAACCACTTTATCCTGAGGGACACCCTAGAAGAATTAAACAAGATTCACAAAGAGCTAAAACTAGTGAACCTAGTCCTTCTAGGAAGAAAAGGAAAAAGAAAAATGATAGGACTTTGCACACTTCTAGTGAACCTAAAATAGAGAAACCTCCTAATAATGAAAATGAAGTTTCTATCTCTGATACTGAAACTCAATCTGGTAATGAACACTCACCTAATGAAAAAGATAATGCTGAGGTTCATGAAGACTCTCAACCAACCAATGAAAAAGAACCAGATAATGATGTTGAGATAGAACCACCTGTTGATCTTGATAACCCACAACCTAAAAATAAAAGATATGACAAAAGAGACTTTGTTGCTTGAAAACACGGTAAAGGAAGAGAACCGTGGATTCAAAAACCTATGCCTTTTCCACCCAAGTCAACTAAAAAGAATGATGATGAAGAATTTGAACGCTTTGCTGAAATGCTGAGGCCAGTCTGTTTGCGTACTCGCTTGACTGATATCCTGAAAATGCCTCCTTATGCAAAGTATATGAAAGACATCATCACAAATAAGAGAAAAATATTGGAAGCTGAAATCTCCACTATGCTTGCTAATTATACTTTCAAAGATGGAGTACCTAAAAAACTTGGTGATCCGGGAATACCAACTATACCTTGCTCTATCAAAAAGAATTATGTGAAAACTGCTTTGTGTGATTTAGGAGCTGGTGTTAGTGCTATGCCTTTTTCTTTATATAAAAGACGTGACTTGGGTAAACTCACACCTACTGAAATTTATTTGCAAATGGCTGACAAATCAACTGCCATACCTATCGTTACGTATGAGGATGTGCTCGTTGTTGTTGCTAATGTTACTATTTTGACTGACTTTGTTATACTTGAGATGCCCGAGGACGACAACATGTCAATTATCCTTGGTTGACCGTTCTTGAATACTGCAGGGGCTGTTATTGATTTCAATAAAAGCAAGGTCAATTTTCATATTAATGGTAATGAGCATACGGTGCACTTTCCGAAGAAACAATTTCAAGTGAATGGTATTAATGTTATTGAAAAATCTCCTACAATGACTATTGGAAGTTTTCAAATACCTCTACCTACTGTCAAAAAGAAATATGAAATGCCTATTGTTGGGGAAATGCAAATCCTCATTGAGGTAACTTAGTGCTTTATGAAAGTTCTTCGGTTTCATGCTAACCAAAAGTGGTTGTTAATAAGACATGATCAACCTTATTAATGGATCATTTTTAAACGGTATGAAGTTGATGAATTTAGTAAGCACTTCTTTTTGTCCCTACTTTTTACTCTCTGTTTTTATTAGTTAAATAAAATAAAATGCCATGTTTTTTTCTGTTTTCTGAATTTCCTGTGCAATAAAAAATGACCCAAAAATGAAAGTTCTCAGAATGCCCTGAAAATTTTATATGATTTTTTCCTGAATATTTAAGAATTTTTGGTGTAGGAATAACCAGAGGGGGTGCAACAGGTGGGCAAAACCCACCTAGGCGCGCCAGCACCCCTTGCATGCCCTAGGGGGTTGTGGTCCCCATGTGGGCCCCCTCACTTATCTCTTTAGCCCACATTGTCACCTACCTCGAGAAAAAAAATCACTCTTGCTCTCTCTCCCATGTTCTTGCTCATTTTGCTGCCAATTTCGATCTCTTTGCTCGAAGCTCCATTTCCGAAACTGTTTTAGGAGATTGTTGCTTGGTATGTGACTCCACCATTTGTCCAATTAGTTTTTGTTTTAGTGGTTTATACTTTGAATAAATAGCTACTCTTGGTGCTGTTATAGATGTGCTTGCATGTTGAATTCTTAGTGTTCTAAGTTGTTTGAACGCTTGTTATGGCCTCTATGCATCCCTATCAGTAGTTGCTATCAATCTTACAATGTTTTGTTGAAAAATTTTTGTCACTCCAAAATTTTCATTTTCAGAAAATTGTACGCGGACATGATGAACCAATTTGGAAGGAGTTCTTCGAGGAGATGATCGTCGGGGGAATCCTCTAGTGACAGTTTTGCCCGCCGGTCTTACATTGAACCAAGTGAAAGTTCCACGCGAGATGCAGCCACCAAAACATGCTTACGGCCTTGCGATGAATATATCATGCAGGTGGGCATCAAGGAGGAATTTGAGCAATATGTTCACAATGCCGGTCTCGGTCCTTACCTCTCAAATAAGTGTGAACAGCACCATCTTCTCACTAAATCATTTGTCAAAGGATTTAAATATTTTCCACGTGAGTCTAGGGTGTCGTTTATGCTTTATGATGAACCATTTACTATTCCACTAGAAAATTTTGCTTACCATTGCAAACTTCCATTTTGGGGTTCGCTTGATGAGCCAACAAAGGCTGAGTATGAGATTTTCTTGACTAGCCTTTGCTACGGTGAAAATAGGGGAGTAAGGCAAGGAAGAATAAAGAGCATTCATTTTCCCGCAATTCAGTACCTTGCATTATTTAACAGGAAATGCATAGTAGGCAAGCAAGACCGTAGCATACTTTGTTCGCCAAACTTGAGCCTCACTCACCCTGCTCTCATTGGTGAAAGGAATTATAACCTTGGAGCGATTATTGTATGTAGACTTCAGCATAACACTAGAAGTGGCTGGTTCTATGGTGGAATTTATACCACACGTTTAACATGAGGACTGGGTGTTTCACCTTTGCCCTTTGACCATATCCTACCCACTCGATATTAGATTTTGATTTCTTAAAGGAGCATAAGATTCTCAAGGGAAGGGCTGATAACTTCAGTTATAATTTGTTGTTTAACCAATCACATGTTGTGGACACATATTTGCCTACGCCTCCTCTCTTTGATTATCACAGCAAGGAAAGATATTTTGTTCTTGAGAGCGAGGCCCGAGCTCACAACGCAACAACGTTGGCGGCACGGCGTGCTGAGGCCTCCGCACCGAGAGCCTCCGTGAGCTACCATGCCAACTACTACCCTCAAGGCTACTGATTTACTACCAAGTTAGGCCAAAAGCCTAAGCTTGGGGGAGTACGTGTTCTCACCGACATTATATTCATGTTCACATATCATTTCATTTGTCGGTGTTCACACTTTTTCATTGTATCATCCATGCTTAGATTTTTTTTCTTGCTTTCTTCTTGTGTGTTTGAAAAACTTTAGAAAAACCAAAAAAAATTAGTTGTACTAATTTACTTTCTATGCATGCTTAGTAGTAGTACTAAAAAGAAAATCCAAAAAGATTCCCTTGTTCTTCTTTTCTTGTTGGGAGCTTTCCCGTGTAAATAGTTTTTCTCGTTTTGTTTGCTTGTTGAAGAAAACCAAAAACTCCAAAAATATTTCAGTGTGTTTCTACGAATTTCTTTTCTTTTATTCGAGTTGTACCCAGGATAAGACCACGATGAAAATGTTGAGTGTCTCTCACATGAAAAACTGTTGAACTAATAAGAGCCCATTTTACCTTGTCTTCTCCTATTGAATAATATGTTTTGCAAATTCCATCTTAGTCTGTGGCACTCTTGCACTATTATTATTTTCATATCATTCGGTCGTGCAAGTGAAAGGAAATAATGACGATATTCGATGAGCTCTCCGTGGCAAATAGAAACTGCTATGAACTCGACTTGTCTTGTTTGTGTAAATATGTTTAACCTAGTGCCCATGATTCAGCCCATAATGATTAAACATGTTTGCAATGACAATTAGAGATTATAGTTTCTAATTCCATGCATAAGTAGCTGGGATTGGATAATGATTTATCTTGGATATCAACATAGCGTTAAAATGGTTGTGATGTAGTATGATGATATGGTATCCTCCTCTGAATGTTCGAGTGGCTTGACTTGGTACATGTTCATGCATGTAGTTGAATCAAAATCAACATATCCTCTATAATGTTTATGTTTATGGTGTTCATATCCTACTCATGCTAGTTTCCAATGTTATTTATGCATAATGCCTGGTCATGATTGTTGCTGCTCTCTAGCTGGCCACTTCCCAATCTTAAAATTGCTAGCCTTCACCTGTACTAAGTGGGGATTCTGCTTGTACGTGAAAAACCTTGAACCCAAAGTTATTCCAGATGAGTCCACCACACCTACATATACATGGTGTTACCCTGCCGTCCTATGTAAATTTGCATGTGCCACCTCTAAAAACTTCGAAAAAATTATCAGTTTTGTGTGCGTGGATTGTTCATGGAACGACAGGAGGTGGTCGATATCTTCCGTGCTAAGCATGTTATCCTCAGGTCGAGTGTTTATTCACTCACCATCGCACGAGGAAATGGGTGATAATAGGGATTCCCAGTCCCGAACTAAAAAATGCAAATAATTAAACAAAACACCCCTAGGACTGTTGTTGGTTTGGACGGCACCCGTTGTTTCGGACAAGCTGTGGAATGTGATTGTTGGTGGAGGGGGAGTAAACCTTTACTTTTATCGCTTGGGAACCGCCAATAGCGTGCTTAGCATGGAAGATGTAGATAACTGATGGTCATGAAGTGAATGAGAAGGGTGCATGTCTCAAAATATCATTTATATCTGTTTTAAAAATTGAGCTCTGGCACCTCTGCAAATCACTGCTTCCCTCTGCGAAGGGACTTTCTATTTACTTTTATGTTGTGTCATCACCTTCTAACAGACAAGCGCCAGAAAGTGAGTAGAGCACAGCGGTCATGATTTATGCATTGTGTGTAGCTAATGTTGTGTGCATCATGACTGGATCTTTTCTACCTTGAATTACAATATTTAGTCACTGCTTGAACTTTGGAGGTGCTCTGCATTTATGTTTTGCGGTCTCAGAAAAGGCTAGCGAGATACCACTATTGTCATATTATATCATGGTTCATTTAAAAACGTGTTGCTGTTTGAGATATCTTATTATTGCTCGCTAGTTGATTATTTCATTGACATGAATCATTATAATCTTTAAGAGTTATTGTCGACATGGTTAGTTATAATGCTGGCTGAAAACCTGGGTGCTGTTTAAGCTTATTTATGCAAACAAGAGCAAAAGAGTTCGTAAAAGTTTTTCTTTTCCACTTTCAGTTTATCAACTGAATTGCTTGAGGACAAGCAAAGGTTTAAGATTGGGGGAGTTGATACATCTCCAACATATCTACTTTTTCTCACTCTTTTCCTCTTGTTTTGGACTCTAATTTGCATGATTTAAATGAAACTCACCCCGGACTGACGCTGTTTTCAGCAAAACTACCATGGCGTTGTTTTTGTGCAGGAATAAAAGTTCTCGGAATGGAACGAACCTTTTTGAGGATTTTTTATACCAATGATAAGAATTTCTGGAGCCATGACCCACCGGAGATGGGCCATTGGGTGGGCACAGCCCACCAGGGCGCGCCCCATCTCCTCGCGCGCCCAGGTGGTTTGTACCCACCTGGTGCCCCGCTGATGACCCCCTGATACTATAAATTCACATATTTCCAGAAAAAATAAGGGAGAAAGAATTATCGCGATCCGAGAGACGGAGCCGCCGACAGGCCCTATTCTTCCTTCGAAGGGCAGATCTGGAGTCTGTTTGGGGCTCCGGAGAGGGGGATCTTCGTTCTTCATCACCACCAACCCATCTCCATCGCCAATTCCATGATGCTCCCCACCGGGAGTGAGTAATTCCATTGTAGGATCGCTGGTCGGTGAGGAGTTGGATGAGATCCATCATGTAATCGAGTTAGTTTTGTTAGGGCTTGATCCCTAGTATCCACTATGTTCTTAGATTGATGTTGCTATGACTTTGCCATGCTTAATGCTTGCCACCTTGGGCCCGGGTGCCATGATTTCAGATCGGAACCGTTTATGAATTCATCATTATATCCATGTTTAGATTCGATCTTGCAAGTTATAGTAACCTACTACGGTTATGATCCAGCAACCCTGGAGTGACAACAACCGAGCCCACTCCTGGTGATGACCGTAGTTTGAGGAGTTCATGTATTCACTATGTTAATGCTTTGTTCCGGTTCTCTATTAAAAGGAGGCCTTAATATCCCTTAGTTTCCAATATGGACCACGCTGCCACGGGAGGGTAGGATAAAATATGTCATGCAAGTTCTTTTAATAAAGCACGTATGACTATTTACGGAATACATGCCTACATTATATCGATGAACTAGAGCTAGTGCCATATCGCCCTAGGTTATACCTGTCTCATGATGAGTATCATCCAACAAGTCACCGATCCAATGACTACGAATTTATCCTTATTGTTTTTGCTAAGTTACTACTGCTATCATCACTATTACACTTGCTACAAACTACTGCTATCATTGTTACTGTTATCGTTGCTACTGTCACTAATATCAAAACTATCAAACTACTTTGCTACTGATCATATTGGTATAGATAATTAATCTCCAAGTGTGGTTGAATTGACAACTCAGCTGCTAATACCTTCAAACATTCTTTGGCTCCCCTTGTGTCGAATCTATAAATTTGGGTTGAATACTCTACCCTCGAAAACTGTCGTGATCCCCTATACTTGTCGGTTATCACGACGCTGCATGCATTGAGTTTGTTTGTGCAACAAAGGAATTGAAATTTTACAAGGATAATGTTGACCCGACGGATATGACGTATTTGAAGAAACCAACCATAGATCACGACCCCCTGTTCAAGTTTAATTCGACAGATGACACCAAGCTAGTTGACTTCGTTCCTAGTGATTCATCCAAGCAGTTCAACATTGATACGCCCATTTTGCATCATGCTTTTATATCGATACTTATTGCATTATGAGATGTTATTACACATTAGGACACAATACTTATGCCTATTCTCTCTTATTTTACAAGGTTTACACAAAGAGGGAGAATGCCGGCACCTGGAATTCTGGGCTGGAAAAGGAGCAAATATTAGAGACCTATTCTACACAACTGAAAAAGTCCTGAAACTCCATGGAAGTTAGTTTTGGAATATATAAAAAATATTGGCCGAAGAAAGCACCAGAGGGGGGCCACACACCATCCACGAGGGTGGGGGCGCGCCTGTAACATCCCAAAATTCTAAATTTTGGAATGTTATAATAAATAAATAGATTTGATTGATTGTTTGATTGATTTTCTGAAAGTGAGTGAATTCGAAACTTTTTGAAAGTTAAATGAGAGGGAATAAAAGGACTTTCCCAAACTTTCATATTTGCTTTCTGATCTCCATGAATTCAAATTCTTTTCAAATACAAAACCCTTGAGCAAAGATGATATGACTTCTTCCATTTAAATTAAATGAAAGGGTATTTAAAAATAATTGAATTTCATTTGGAAATATTTCAATTCATAAACTTCATGCAGCTCAATGATTTTCATGAGAGAAGATAAAATGACTTCTTCAAATTATATGAAATATGAGTTGGGAGTTTCAAAGAATTAAATTCCAAGTTCTTTTGAATTTATTTTCAATTTGGAGTTATTTGAGTTTTATTCAAATTATTTTTCTCCAAAAATAAAATATATGGAAATTAGGTTAACATGATTCCCTACAACAGAAAATTAGAGAGAAAAAAATTTGAAATCATTTTGGTATTTTTTTTAAATGATTTTTGTTGGATCTTATTAGAGCAGGAGCACTGTTGGAATTATTAGAATTTGTGTGTATTTTATTTAATGCTAGAAAAATGTTCATGTCGTAGAAAATATTTTTCTAGAAATTTTGATAGATAATATGCCTATATAAAGTTTTTTATTTTATCTTTGCTATTCGGTTTTCCTTCTGTTTCTATTAAAAAAACTGTACGTGCGACCCATATTTATTTATCGCCTACATGCGCAGTATAGTAGCTTCTGGCGCCCCATTGTTTTTTTCTCTTAAATAGGCCAGGCCCAGCCAGATTTTTCTTTTTTTAATTTTCTTTTCTTAGGCCGAATTTTGTAAAAAAAACTGCACCGGAGCGTGCGCGCCGGCCGAAGGCCTTTAGACTCATCCGCCTCTTTTCTTCTCTGTTTCGTATATTTTCGTCTACGTTTAGTCCCACATTGCCTAGCCGTTGACCCCTAAGTCTTTTTTCCACCAATAAATATAGACCCATAGAGCCTCCAAAAATCATCCGATTCGGGTTAAATTAATATTTTGGTTTGACTAGATTCATTTAAGAAAAATATATTTCTCCTCTCCGGCGCGACTTCTGAAAATTGTCTCTTCTCTCCCAAGTTGTCTTTTCTTTGCCTTATAAAGTAATCTTTCATTGTTTTTTTTCTTCTTATACCTATGTAGTTTATTATTTTTAGACTAATATGATAAAATAATTAGATTATCAATTAGTCTACGTATTTATACATTAGACCCTAGCCCATAGCTATTTTTTTTCCGTAAAACAGCTTGGCCCTGATTTTTCAAATAGCCATAACTTTTTACTCATTTGTCCAAATCCAACGAAACAAACGCCCACTTCTTCGTTGTGATCTCCTCTATCCAGTAATCCAACTCAAATATGTTTTTTGAAAAGTTTAAAATTTGAACTAGATCAGATTTAGATTCAAACTTCGTTTGATCATAACTTATGTTTCGTAGCTCCGTTTCAGTTGATTCTTTTCGCAAATCGAAGCTCTTGACCTAAACTTTCTGATAAGGCCAAATTCACATAATTTTGGTACTGTTAGAAATTGTTTCATGTTGCAAGAGTTATTTGCTTGGTTTTGATATTTTCCGAATTGTTTTCTTTGTTCTCTCCGATCTTTGAGTGATTGCTTATGTGTGGTTACTATTGCTTGCTTACGATAGATTGACCGGAGTAAGACGAGTAGATCTATCAAGAGTTTTGAGTCCGAATCATCTTCATCAACATTGCAGGCAAGTTCACACTTTGATCATACCCCTTTATCACCCAGTTTTTATGCATTAGTTCCAATCCTCAAACATTGCATGGTTAGGATGTGATTTTAACATGTGGGTATTGGGAAGTAGTTGATGAGGTAGGAACCTATTGCCCTGCATTCAAACCTTGGGAGTTCCTATTACGTTATGCTTATAGTGCCATGCTATGCTCGTAGACGTGGATTGGGTTTTGAGAGTATTCATGACAGATGTGAGATTGTTAATTAATGGTTTACTTAAGGTGGCAACTTAAACACACATCTGGGTGGATTGAGGCACCTGGGTATTCTAGGATTGCCTGTCTAGGCACCTGGGTAGACCAAGATTGCCTGTTTTTTTTATGGACCGCCACCCAGGCTCAAAGGGATCATGAGATTTTTCATACTAGAAACATCCGTGTGCAGCCACAAGCTATTATTGGCTCTAGCATAGTTGATTAAGTCGTGCGAACTCTTACAGGGTAGACTAGCAGATGTAGGGGAAAGTAGGTGTAACGGTCTATACATCGTAAGGTGCTAGCGCTTCTGAAAGACTATGTCTCGGTCATCCGTCTTCTCAAACACCATGTAGTGCGAGAAACCAAACGGAGGCGATCGAGTCTTGTGGGGAAAAGTGCGCAAACCTCTGCAAAGTGTATAAACTAATCATGATTAGCTGTGTCCCCGGTTATGGACGTTTTGAGTATCTAGTACTTGGATTATCATGTGAATCTCATCATGTTACTTTAAATTAAGTTTGTTGGGTTTAATGATGTTATTTAATTTGGATTGACAATGCTGTCAACCATTCTCAATGTTCAACAACCACCATGATAGTTAAATAAAATTTATTCCTTTGCAGTAGGGAAAAATTGGCTTTTCAAAAAAACCTTATAACCATAGAGCTTTTCCACCAGCCATATATGCATGTAGTGATAGCCATTGTTCATCATTTCTCTATGGTGTGAATTTGCCAGTACATTCAATGTACTGACCCTCTGTGGCCGCAACGTCTCATGTTGCAGGACTTCTTACGACGAGTAAGTGATACGTTAGGGTTACGATTTCTACACTCAACTTTGCCGTTGGTGTTGATGGGAATCCACAAGCTTGTTATTCCGCTATTTTGGATTAAGGTAATAGTATCTTACGTTACTTATACATGTGATTTACCTCTGTTATAAATCCTCGAGTACTGTGTGTGTCAGCATACCAATCCAGGGATGACACTTAAGCACAGAGACTTGATCCATTCGGGTCGGGTCGCTACAGTGTCGTACCCCCTAGGCGCGCCCCCTGTCTCGTGGGCCCCCTGGCAGGCCTCCGGTGCCCATCTTTGACTATATGAAGTCTTTCGCCCCGGAAAAAAGAATAAGCAAGCTTTCGGGATGAAACACCGCCGCCACGAGGCGGAACCTTGGCGGAACCAATCTAGGGCTCCGACGGAGCTGTTCTGCCAGGGAAACATCCCTTCGGGAGGGGGAAATCATCACTATCGTCATCACCATCAATCCTCTCATCAGGAGGGGGTCAATCTCCGTCAACATCTTCACCAGCACCATCTCATCTCAAACCCTAGATCATCTCTTGTATCCAATATTTGTCCCAAAACCTCAAATTGGTACCTGTGGGTTGCTAGTAGTGTTGATTACTCCTTGTAGTTGATGCTAGTTGGTTTATTTGGTGGAAGATCATATGTTTAGATCCTTTATGCATATTAATACCCCTCTGATTATGAACATGAATATGATTTGTGAGTAGTTACGTTTGTTCCTGAGGACATGGAGAAGTCTTGCTATAAGTAGTCATTTGAATTTGGTATTCGTTCGATATTTTGATGAGATGTATATTGTCTTTCCTCTAGTGGTGTCATGTGAACATTGACTACAGGACACTTCACCATTGTTTGGGCCTAGGGGAAGGCATTGGGAAGTAATAAGTAGAAGATGGGTTGCTAGAGTGACAGAAGCTTAAACCCTAGTTTATACGTTGCTTTGTAAGGGGCTGATTTGGATCCATATGTTTCATGCTATGGTTAGGTTTACGTTAATACTTCTTTTGTAGTTGCGGAAGCTTGCAAGAGGGGTTAATCATAAGTGGGATGCTTGTCCAACTAAGGGCAGTACGCAAGCACTGGTCCACCCACATATCAAATTATCAAAGTACCGAACGTGAATCATATGAGCGTGATGAAAACTAGCTTGACGATAGTTCCCATGTGTCCTCGGGAGCGTTTTCCTTTATATAAGAGTTCGTCCAGGCTTGTCCTTTGCTACAAAAAGGATTGGGCCACCTTGCAGCACCTTGTTTACTTTTGTTACTTGTTACCCGTTACAAATTACCTTATCACAAAACTATATGCTACCGATAATTTCAGTGCTTGCGGAGAATACCTTACTGGAAACTGCTTATCATTTCCTTCTGCTCCTCGTTGGGTTCAACACTCTTACCTATCGAAAGGACTACGATAGACCCCCTATACTTGTGGGTCATCAAGACTCTTTTCTGGATCCGTTGCCGGGGAGTGAAGCGCCTTTGGTAGGTGGAATTTGGTAAGGAAAAATTTATATAGTGTGCTGAAATTTACTGTCACTTGTTACTATGGAAAATAATCCTTTGAGGGGCTTGTTCGGGGTATATTCACCCCGAACTGTAGAGCAAAGAGTTTCTCCTAAACCTACTGAACCTACTGAAAATGTTTGCTTTGAAATTCCTTTGGGTATGATAGAGAATCTGCTAGCTAATCCTTTTACAGGAGATGGAACATTGCATCCCGATTTGCACCTAATCTATGTGGATGAAGTTTGTGGATTATTTAAGCTTGCAGGTTTATAGCCCGAGGATGTTATTAAAAATAAGGTCTTCCCTTTATCTTTGAAGGGAAAGGCATTGACATGGTTTAGTCTATGTGATGATATTGGATCATGGAACTACAACCGATTGAAATTGGAATTTCATCAGAAGTTTTATCCTATGCATCTGGTTCATCATGATCATAATTATATATATAATTTTTGGCCTCGTGAAGGAGAAAGCATCGCTCAATCTTGGGGGAGGCTTAAGTCAATGTTATATTCATGCCCCAATCATGAGCTCTCAAGAGAAATTATTATTCAAAAAATTTATGCTCGACTTTCTCTCAATAATCGCTCCATGCTTGATACTTCTTGTACTGGATCTTTTATGATGAAGACTATTGAATTCAGATGGGATTTATTGGAAATAATTAAACGCAACTCTGAAGATTGGGAACTCGAAGAAGGTAAGGAGTCAGGTATAACACCTCAGTTTGATTGTGTTAAATCTTTTATGGATACCGATGGTTTTAGTGAATTTAGCACTAAATATGGACTTGACTCTGAGATAGTAGCTTCTTTCTGTGAATCATTTTCTACTATTGTTGATCTCCCTAAGGAGAAGTGGCTTAAATATCATCCTCCGATTGAAGTAAAAGTAGTTGAAACTATTAAAGTTGAAGAAAAGACTATCACTTATAATGTTGTTATAATGTTGATCCTATTGTTCCTACCGCTTATATTGAGAATCCACCTTTCCCTATTAGAATAAAGGATCATGCTAAAGCTTCAACTGTGGTCAACAAAAGTAATATTAGAACACCTACACCCCCTGAGAAAATTAAAGTTGAACCTAGTATTGCTATGGTTAAGGATCTCTTGTCCGATAATATTGATGGGCATGTTATTTACTTTTGTGATGAAGCTGCTAGAATTGCTAGACCTGATACTAAAAATAAACATAGACCTATTGTAGGCATGCCTGTTATTTATGTTAAAATAGGAGATCATTGCTATCATGGCTTATGTGATATGGGTGCTAGTGCGAGTGCAATACCTCATTCTTCATATGAAGAAATTATGCATGATATTGCACCTGCTGAGTTAGAAGGTATTGATGTTACAATTAAGCTTGCCAATAGAGATACTCTTTCACCGGTTGGGATTGTTAGATATGTTGATGTCTTGTGTGGGAAAGTTAAATATTCTGCTGATTTTCTTGATCTTGGTTCCCCACAAGATGACTTTTGTCCCATTATATTTGGTAGACCCTTCTTGAATACTGTTAATGCTAAGTAGACTCCAAAAAGGATATTGTTTCTGTTGGTTTAGGGGATATGTCTCATGATTTTAATTTTGCTAAATTTCATAGACAACCCAATGATAAAGAATTGCCTAGTAAATATGAAATTATTGGTCTTCCTTCTATGGACGTGCCTCCTAATGATCCTTTAGAACAATATTTGCTAGACCATGTAAATGATATGTTTATGAATGAAAGAAGGGAAATAGATGAAGTATTCTTTAAACGTGGACCTATTTTGAAACACAACCTGCCTGTTGAAATTCTAGGGGATCCTCCTCCACCCAAGGGTGATCCCATGTTTGCGCTTAAACCATTGCCTCATACTCTTAAATATGATTATCTTGATGAAAATAAGATATATCCTGTTATTATTAGTGCTAACCTTCCAGAGTAGGAATAATAGAAATTATTGAAAACTCTGAAGAAGCATCGTGCTGCTATTGGATATACTCTTGATGATCTTAAGGGCATTAGTCCCACTCTATGCCAACACAAAATAAAATTGGAAAAAGATGCTAAACCGGTTGTTGATCACCAACGACGGTTAAATCCTAAGATGAAAGAAGTTGTAAGAAAAGAAATACTAAAGCTTCTTGAGGCAGGTATAATTTATCCCGTTGCTGATAGTCAGTGGGTAAGTCTTGTCCATTGTGTCCCTAAGAAGGGAGGTATTACTGTCGTTCCTAATGATAAAGATGAATTGATCCCACAATGAATTGTTACAGATTATAGAATGGTAATTGACTTCCGCAAATTAAATAAAGCTACTAAAACGGATCATTACCCTTTACCTTTTGTTGATCAAATGCTATTAAGATTATCTAAACATACACATTTTTTCTTTCTAGACGGTTATTCTGGTTTCTCTCGAAAGAGGATCGGGAAAAGACCACTTTTACTTGCCCTTTTGGTACCTTTGCTTATAGATGTATGCCTTTTGGTTTAAGTAATGCACCTTCTACCATTCAAAGATGTATGGTTGCGATATTCTCTGACTTTTGTGAAAAGATTGTTGAGGTTTTCATGGATGATTTTTCTGTTTATGGAACTTCTTTTGATGATTGCTTAAGCAACCTTGATCGAGTTTTGTAGAGATGTGAATAAACTAACCTTGTCTTGACTTGGGAGAAGTGCCACTTTATGGTTAATGAAGGCATTGTCTTGGGGCATAAAATTTCTGAAAGAGGTATTAAAGTTAATAAAGCTAAAGTTGATGCTATTGAAAAGATGCCATGTCCTAAGGACATTAAAGGTATAAGAAGTTTCCTTGGTCATGCCGGTTTTTATAGGAGGTTCATTAAAGACTTCTCAAAAAATTCCAGGCCTGTGACTAATCTCTTACAAAAAGATGTTCCTTTTGTCTTTGATGATGATTGTGTAGAACCATTTGAAATACTTAAGAAAGCCTTGATTTCTGCACCTATTGTTCAGCCTCCTGATTGGAATTTACCCTTTGAAATTATGTTTGATGCTAGTGATTATGCTGCAGGTGTTGTTCTAGGACAAAGAGTTGATAAGAAATTAAATGTTATCCAATGTGCTAGTAAAACTCTAGACAATGCCCAGAGAAATTATGCTACTACTAAAAAAGAATTTTTAGTAGTTGTATTTTCTTGGGATAAGTTCAGACCTTATATTGTTGATTCTAAAGTAACTGTTCACACAGATCATGCTTCTATTAAATACCTTATGGAAAAGAAAGATGCTAAAGATAGACTTATTAGATGGGTTCTCCCACTACAAGAATTTGATTTGCATATTATTGATAGAAAAGGAGCTGAGAACCCCGTTGCAGACAACTTGTCTAGGTTAGAGAATGTTCTTGATGACCCACTACCTATAGATGACAGCTTTCCTGATGAATAACTAGCTGACAGAAATGCTTCTCGCACTGCTCCATGGTATGCTAATTATGCCAATTACATTGTTGCTAAATTTAGACCACACCTAGTTTCACATACCGGCAAAAGAAAAAGTTTTTCTATGATTTAAGACATTACTTCTGGGATGACCCACCCCTTTATAAAGGAGTAGATGGTGTTATTAGACGTTGTGTACTTGAGCATGAACAGGAACTGATCTTACGCAAGTGTCACTCCGAGGATTATGGAGGACACCATGTTGGAGATAGAACTGCACATAAGGTATTGCAATCCGGTTTTTTATTGGCCTACTCTCTTCAAGGATGCCTGTAAGTTTGTCTTGTCTTGTGATGAATGTCAAAGAATTGGTAACATTAGTAGATGTCAAGAAATACCTATAAATTATTCACTTTTTATTGGACCATTTGTTGTTTGGGGCTTTGATTATATGGGACCGTTTCCTTCCTCTAATGGGTATACACATATTTTAGTTGCTATCGATTACGTTACTAAGTGGGTGGAAGCTATTCCAACTAGTAGTGCTGATCATAACACCTCTATTAAGATGCTTAAAGAAGTTATTTTTCCGAGGTTTGGAGTCCCTAGATACTTAATGACTGATGGTGGTTCACATTTTATTCATGGTGCTTTTCGTAAGATGCTTGCAAAGTATGATGTTAATCATAGAATTGCATCTCCATATCATCCACAGTCTAGTGGTCAAGTAGAACTAAGTAATAGAGAGCTTAAATTAATTTTGCAAAAGACTGTTAATAGATCTAGAAAGAATTGGTCCAAGAAACTTGATGATGGATTATGGGGCTATAGAGCTGCATATGAAAATCCTATGGGTATGTCTCCGTATAAGATGGTTTATGGTAAAGCATGTCACTTACCTCTCGAACTAGAACATAAGGCATATTGGGCCATTAAAGAGCTCAACTATGACTTCAAACTTGTTGGTGAGAAGAGACTATTTGATATTAGCTCAATTGATGAGTGGACAACCCAGGCCTATGAAAATGCCAATCTGTTTAAAGAAAAAGTTAAAATATGGCATGACAAAAGGATACAAAAACATGAGTTTGATGTAGGTCATTATGTATTGTTATACAACTCTCATTTAAGATTTTTTGCAAAAAAACTCCTCTCTAAATGGGAAGGTCCTTACGTTATCGAGGAGGTATATCGTTCCAGTGCCATAAAAATCAACAACTTCGAAGGCACAAATCCGAGGGTGGAGGGCGCGCCCCCTGTCTCGTGGGCACCTCGTGTGCCCTCCGGACTCCATTTTCTTGCACGATACTTCTTTTGGTCGGTAAAAATTCATTATATAATCTCCTGAAGGCTTTGACCACCGTACCACGCAATTATCCTCTGTTTTTGCTTCGAGCTGTTTTCTGCAAGAGTTGTCAAGGCCAAGCATCATGTCGTCCCCTCCTCCAACAATGAGGGCGACGATGCTTGGCTAATGAAGATAGAGATGAAGAGAGAAGAACCCGGGGAGATCAACAAGGATGATGGGATCAAGAAGGCCACAGAGGATCAAGCTCCGGCAATAGGAGAAGAAGACATCCTTCAACCTCATTACAATCTTCTTACCCCTACCGAAATTGAAGCTTTCAAGATGATTGAAATAGTTCGTGTGCACAACAAGTATCTAACTCGTGAAAATATTCTGTTGCAAGAGCATATCATCGCACTCAAGGGCATTATTCATAAGTTGGAGCATCTCCTGTGCTCGATGCTGGATGACAAGTGATACGTCTCCAATGTATCTATAATTTTTGATTATTCCATGCTATTATATTATCAACCTTGGATGTTTTATATGCATTTATATGCTATTTTATATGATTTTTGGGACTAACCTATTAACCTAGAGCCCAGCGCGAGTTTCTGTTTTTTCCTTGTTTTAGAATATCGCAGAAAAGGAAAATCAAACGGAGTCCAATTGACCTGAAACTTCACGGAACTTATTTTTGGACCAGAAGAAGCCCACGGAGTATCAGAGTTGGACCAGGAGAGTCCTGCGCTGCCCACGAGGGTGGGGGGTGCGCCCACCCCCCTGCGCGCGCCCCCTACCTCGTGGACAGCCCGGAGATCCACCGACGTACTTCTTCCTCCCATATATATCCATATACCCTAAAAACTACGGGGAGCACAATAGATCGGCAGTTCCGCCGCCAGAAGCCTCCGCAACAACCCAAAACCAATTTAGACCGGTTTCGGCACCCTTCCGGAGGGAGGAATCCCTCTCTGGTGGCCATCTTCATCATCCCGGTGCTCTCCATGATGAGGAGGGAGTAGTTCTCCCTCGGGGCTGTGGGTATGTACCAGTAGCTATGTGTTTGATCTCTCTCTCTCTCTCTCGTGTTCTTGAGGTGATACGATCTTGATGTATCGCGAGCTTTGCTATTATAGTTGGATCTTATGATGTTTCTCCCCCTCTACTCTCTTGATGGATTGAGTTTTCCCTTTGAAGTTATCTTATCGGATTGAGTCTTTAAGGATTTGAGAACACTTGATGTATGTCTTGCGTGGGATACCCGTGGTGACAATGGGGTATTCTATTGATCCACTTGATGTATGTTTTGGTGACACTAGTAGAAAACAGGGCTTTGGTCACGGGGCAATATTCACATTAGTCCTGGTTCAGTCACGAACCGGGAATAATGTGAGCATTGGTCCCGGTTCGTGCGGCTAAGGCATTAGTCCCGGTTCACCTGAGCCCTTTAGTCCCGGTTTGAGACACGAACCGAGACTAAAGGGTGCGATGCCCTTTAGTCCCGGGTTGTGTCTCAAACCGGGACTAAAGATTAGACCTTTAGTCCCGGTTTGAGACACGAACTGGGACTAAAGGTTGCGATGCCCTTTAGTCCCGGTTTGTGTCTCAAACCAGGACTAAAGATTAGACCTTTAGTCCCGGTTTGAGAAAAGAACCGGGACTAAAGGGTGCGATGCCCTTTAGTCCCGGTTTGTGTCTCAAACCGGGACTAAAGGTCCCATTTTCAAACTCTACCCCCCCCCCCCCCCCCCCCCCCCCCCCCCCCCCCCGTGGATCGCCTTTTATCTTTTGAAAAAATCAAAAGAAAATGATAAAAACTTCAAAAAATAAAATCCTTCGAGAGGTAGTTATATTACTACATCTACTAGTTAGGAAAATTTAAAAACTTAAATTTGGACAAGTTTGGCAAAAAGTGTAGGGAAAATGTAAAACGGCTATAACTTTTGCATACGATGTTGGAAAAAACCGTATAATATATCAAAAAATTTAGCATGAAAATCCGCATCCAATGGAGACCGCCTACGGCCTGTTTGCAATTTTTTACAGTCCTCAAATTCTAAAAGGGAAAAAAGATATGCTCAAATTTCGGTTTTTTTTGAATTTTTGTTAAATCTGGTCAAACTATGGTCAAACTACTTATTCAAGAAGTATTAGTGTTACTAAATAATTATTCAAGAATATTAGTGTTACTAAATAATTATTTTCAATTTTTTTGAATTTTGGTCAACTATGGTCAAACTATGGTCAAACTGTGGTCAAACTACTTAATCAAGAAATATTAGTGTTACTAAATAATTATTTCAGTTTTTTAAATTTTGGTCAAATCTGGTCAAACTATGGTCAAACTGTGGTCAAACTAGGGTCAAACTGTGGTCAAACTACTTACTCAAGAAATATTAGTGTTACTAAATAATTATTGATTTTTAGAACAATAGTTTCAAACTCAAACAGTGAAATGTGTGACTTCATGCTCAAGCTAAATTCCTGAGGGTTAATAGGATTGACATCTTACTATTGTCAGGAAAACAACAAGTGCAGACTTGGAAATGAGGGAGAATAAAACCCAGAAGTTAAGCGTGCTCAGGTTGGAGTAGTGAGAGGATGGGTGACCGTTCGGGAAGTTAGATTATTTGGAATGATGAGGGCTGATTAGAGATTAAAGGTTAAATTGAGCAGTGATGAGGGGTGATTAGAGATTAGAGGTTAAAATAATTCAGAAATTTGAAATTCAAAAAAAAATTCAATTTTTTTTAAAAAAAATCATAAAATTTCCTTTAGTACCGGTTGGTGTTACCAACCGGGACTAAAGGTGGACCTCTAGGCAGCGGCCACGTGGAGGGCCTTTAGTCCTGGTTCCAGAATGAACCGGGACTAAAGAGATTAAAGGTTAAATTGAGCAGTGATGAGGGGTGATTAGAGATTAGAGGTTAAAATAATTCAGAAATTTGAAATTCAAAAAAAAAATTCAATTTTAAAAAAAAAATCATAAAATTTCCTTTAGTACCGGTTGGTGTTACCAACCGGGACTAAAGGTGGACCTCTAGGCAGCGGCCACGTGGAGGGCCTTTAGTCCTGGTTCCAGAATGAACCGGGACTAAAGGGGGAGGCTTTAGTACTGACCCTTTAGTCCTGGTTCCAGAACTGGGACTAAAGGCCCTTATCAACCGGGACTGAAGCCCCTTTTTCTACTAGTGTGATCAACTTGCGGGTTCCGCCCATGAACCTATGCATAGGGGTTGGCACATGTTTTTGTCTTGACTCTCCGGTAGAATCTTTGGGGCACTCTTTGAGGTACTTTGTGTTGGTTGAATAGATGAATCCGAGATTGTGTGATGCATATCGTATAATCATACGCACGGATACTTGAGGTGACATTGGAGTATCTAGATGACATTAGGGTTTTGGTTGATTTGTGTCTTAAGGTGTTATTCTAGTACGAACTCTAGGATAGATTGAACGGAAAGAATAGCTTCATGTTATTTTACTACGGACTCTTGAATAGATCGATTAGAAACGATAACTTTGAGGTGATTTCGTACCCTACCAAAATCTCTTCGTTTGTTCTCCGCTATTAGTAACTTTGGAGTGACTCTTTGTTGCATGTTGAGGGATAGTTATGTGATCCAATTATGTTATTATTGTTGAGGGAACTTTCACTAGTGAAAGTATGAACCCTAGGCCTTGTTTCAACCCTAGGCCTTGTTTCAATGCAATACCGTTTGTGCTCACTTTTATCATTAGTTACCTTGCTGTTTTTATATTTTCATATTACAAAAACCATTATCTACTATCCATATTGCACTTGTATCATCATCTCTTCACCGAACTAGTGCACCTATTCAACTTACCATTGTATTGGGTGTGTTGGGGACACAAGAGAGTCTTTGTTATTTGGTTGCAGGGTTGCTTGAGAGAGACCATCTTCATCCTATGCCTCCTAAGGATTGATAAACCTTAGGTCATCCACTTGAGGGAAATTTGCTACTGTCCTACAAACCTCTGCACTTGGAGTCCCAACAACGTCTACAAGAAGAAGGTTGTGTAGTAGACATCAAGCTCTTTTCTGGCGCCGTTGCCGGGGAGGTTAGCGCTTGAAGTATATCTTTAGATCTTGCAATCGAATCTTTTTGTTTCTTATTTTATCACTAGTTTAGTCTATAAAA
The DNA here is from genome assembly GCF_003073215.2 of Triticum urartu. Lineage (NCBI taxonomy): Eukaryota > Viridiplantae > Streptophyta > Magnoliopsida > Poales > Poaceae > Triticum > Triticum urartu. Next base: position 584,469,446 of record NC_053028.1, read on the forward strand.
GAAATTTAAAAAAAATGGAACTAAGGGTACCTCATATGCTTCATCTTTTTAATATCTATCATGAAAATAAGTATTCCGATAATTGTGCTCAAGTGCTAGAGGAAGAATGCATTAGAATGTTTGGCACTAAATCTTTGAATGATGAGCATGATTGCAATGTTGTTAGTATGAATTCCCTGAATATCTATGATGCTAATGATATGCAAAGCCACAAGCTTGGGGAAGCTATGTTTAATGAAGATGATATTTGTAGCCCCCCAAGTTTTGATGTGCAAATTTATTATGATGAAAGCATGCCTCCTATCTATGATGATTATTGTGATGACACGTATGCTTTAAAGAATAATGATAACAATGAAACTTGTCATCTTGATTTCAATTTTCAATCCCATGATAGTTATTTTGTTGAGTTTGCTCCCACTACTATTCATGATAAGAAATTCGCTTACACTAGTAAAAAGGGGGCTTTGGTCCAGGCCGGTTAAGCCCATTAGTCCCGGTTCAGTCCAGAACCGGGACCAATGGGTGCATTTATCCCGGTTCGTGCGGCTAAGGCATTAGTCCCGATTCACCTGGGCCCTTTAGTCCCGGTTCGTGCCACGAATCGGGACTAAAGGGTGCGATGCCCATTAGTCCCGGTTGGTGGCACCAACCGGTACTAAAGGTTAGACCTTTAGTCCCGGTTGGTGCCACCAACCGGGACTAATGGGCTTTGAGGCATTAGTACCGATTCATGGCACGAACCGGTACTAAAGGTCCCATTTTCAAAACTCCCCCCCTGTGGACCGCCTTTTCAGTTTTAGAAAAAACAAAAGAAAATGATGAAAATGTCAATAAAATAAAATAAAATAAGTTTCCCATGTGATATGTGGTCTAGTTGTTGGGAAAATTTACAAATATGCATTTCGACTTTATTTACAAAATGTCTCTTGAATTTGTAAAATGGGCATAACTTTTGCATACGAACTCGGATTAAAAAGTTTTTTATATGAAAAATCATCTACTCGAAAAGTTACATCCGATGGAGATGGCCTATGGCCTGTTTGCAAATTTGTAGAATCCTCAAATTCCAAAAGGAAAAAAAATTATGATCAAATTTCAGTTTTTTTAATTTTCATTAAATCTGGTCAAATTATGGTCAAACTACTTATTCAAGAAGTATTAGTGTTACTAAATAATTATTCAAGAATATTAGTGTTATTAAATAATTATTTTAGTTTTTTTGAATTTTGGTCAAATCTGGTCAAACTATGGTCAAACTGTGGTCAAACAATGGACAAAATACTTATTCAAGAAATATTAGTGTTACTAAAAAATTATTGGTTTTTAGAACAATAGTTTCAAACTCAAACAGTGAAATGTGTGACTTCATGCTCAAGCTAAACTCCTGAGGGTTAATAGGATTGACATCTTACTATTGTCAGGAAAACAACGAGTGTAGACTTGGAAACGAGGGAGAATAGAACCCGGAAGTTAAGCGTGCTCAGGCTGGGGGAGTGGGAGGATGGGTGACCGTCCGGGAAGTTAGATGATTTGGAATGATGAGGGGTGATTAGAGATTAAATTGAGCAGTGATGAGGGGTGATTAGAGATTAGAGGTTAAAATAATTCAGAAATTTGAAAATTAAAAAAAATAAAAAAAATTCAAAAAAAAATCAGAAAATTTCCTTTAGTATCGTTTGGTGTTACCAACCGGGACTAAAGGTGGACCGGCCACGTGGAGGGCCTTTAGTCTCTGTTCTGGTTTGAACCGGGACTAAAGGGTTAGGGCATTAGTACCGATCCTTTAGTCCCGGTTCAAGAACCGGGACTAAAGGCCCTTACGAAGCAGGACTAAAGGCCCTTTTTCTACTAGTGTTATGTGGAGAGTAATAAAATTTATATGTTTGTAGATCATGAAAAGAATGCTTTATGTGATAGTTATATTGTTGAATTCATTCATGATGCTACTGGAAATTATTATGAGGGAGGAACATATGCTTGTATGAACTGCAATAATATCAAGTTTCCTCTTTATGTGTTGAAAATCTTGAAGTTATGCTTGTTTTACCTTCCTATGCAAGTTGATTCTTGTTCACATAAGTTGTTTGCTCACAAAATCCCTATGCATAGGAAGTGGGTTAGACTTAAATGTGCTAGTCATATTCTTCATGATTCTCTCTTTATGTTTCAATTCTTATCTTTTATGTGAGCATCATTGAAATCATCATGCCTAGCTAGGGAGTTAAACGTTAGCGCTTGCTGGGAGGCAACCCAATATTATTTTTGTTCCTTGCTTTTTGTTCCTGTTTAGTAATTAATAATTCATCTACCCTCTGTTTAGATGTGGTATTATGTTTTAATTAGTGTTTGTGCCAAGTAAGGCCGTTAGGACCTTCTTGGGTGATTGTTATTTGATCTTGCTGTAAAAAACAGAAAGTATGCGCTCACGAGAATAATTTTCAATGCTAACTAGAGAGCAATAAAATACCAATACCAAGTTTAGTAGATCATTAAACAAATTTCCTAGGATTTTCTAATTTATCAGTATTATTGGAGTTACAGAACTTTGTGTTAGTTACAGATTACTTTAGACTGTTCTATTTTTGACAGATTCTGTTTTTCATGTGTTGTTTGCTTATTTTGATGAATCTATGGATAGTAAAAGGTTTATAAACCATAGAGAAGTTGGAATACAGTAGGTTTAACACCAAGATAAATAAAGAATGAGTTCATTACAGTACCTTGAAGTGGTGTTTTGTTTTCTTTCGCTAACGGAGCTTACGAGTGTTCTGTTAAGTTTTGTGTTGTGAAGTTTTCATGTTTTGGGTAAAGATTCGATGGACTATGGAATAAGGAGTGGCAAGAGCCTAAGCTTGGGGATGCCCAAGGAACCCCAAGGTAATATTCAAGGACAACCAAGAGCATAAGCTTGGGGATGCCCCGGAAGGCATCCCCTCTTTCGTCTTCATTCATCGGTAACTTTACTTGGAGCTATATTTTTATTTACCACGTGATATGTGTTTTTCTTGGAGCGTCAATTTATTTTGTTAGGATTTGCTTGCTGGTTGAATAAAATACCAAGATCTGAAATTCTTTAATGTTAGTGAGTCTTCATATAGTTGCATAATTATTCGACTACTCATTGATCTTCACTTATATCTTTCGGAGTAGTTTGTTGTTGCTTCACTTATAGAGCACGGTGGTGGTTTTATTTTGAAGAAATAGATGAACTCTCATGCTTCACTTATGTTACTTTGAGAGTCCTAAACAGCATGGTAATTTGCTTTGGTTATGAAGTTAGTCCTAATCACTACAAAAAAATACAATTCCGTGATGATACGTGTTTGTCACAGTAGGTCGCTTTTTTTGTCATGCATATACATCCATGACAAATTTATGACAGAATCAAGATAGTCATACCTGTCCTGTCGTAGAAGTGTTCCATGACATTACCAAAATTATCATCACGGAAGTGTCCAGTTCCATGACGATAAATCACGCCTCACAAAAGTGCTTTCGTCAAGGGTGACCGACACGTGGCATCCACCGTAACGGAACGCCGTTAAGCTATCGGGTCGGGTTTTGGATCTGATAACCCGTTAACAGCCCCGACCAATGGGAAATTTCCACGTGTAAAATTCTTATTAGCTGGACGAAACACGTGTCAGCTCGTCAGTGGGTCAGATAGGCGCCTATGATACGTCGACACGTGGCACGGCCCAACGGAGGCCCATTCTTGTGAAACGGCCGGCCCCTTTGACTTGGTCAAAAGGTGGCAGGCTGGCCCATGGAAAGCCTATTAACGGCCTGTTCGCATATAGCCCATTTACAGCCCGCTAACCCAAGGCCCGTTACGCCTTATCCGAATTAGGCCCAGTAGCGTCATCTAGGCCATCCAATATGATTCCAGCCCATTTTCACTTCTGGCCCATGTATGGCCCATGACGTCTTTCGGCCCGTATGAGGCCCTATGTAACTCTTGGCCTATTAATGTCCCATGGTGAAACTGGCCCGTAATGAACAGTGTATCACTTTACACCCATTAACGGCCTGTGGTGTAACTGGCCGGTAATGAACAGTGTATCACTTTATACCCATTAACGGCCCGTTATTCCGTTGGGCCATTTCCAGCCCATGTTATCTTTCGGCCATCTCAGAGCCCATTTATTCTTGGGCTCATTTCCAGCATTCGTTTACTTATGGCCCGTTAGTGTCATTTTCTGCTTGTGGGCCAAAATCAGCCCGTGGTTACAGTCGGCCCGTTTGTGGTCCGTTAATACGTTGGGCCGTTTTCATAGCATCATCAAATACGGCCTATTAACGATGGCCCGTCACGGTCGGCCCATGAACGGACGATTCCAACTCTAGCCCGTTTACGGCCATAATGCGGCCTGTTATTGGCCCATGTTTGGCCAATCGATCATACGGCCCGTATAAGGCCCATTGATGATACGGCCCGTAGAAGGCCCGTTGTTTCTACAACCCGTAGAAGGCCTACTGTTTCTACGGCCCGTAGAAGGCCCATTGTTTCTATGGCCCGTAGGAGGCCCAATGTCACTACAGTAAATATTAGCCCATGGTTATTGTGGCCTAGTTTTAAAAAATAGGTTATTGCAGCCACTAGTTAACCGTGGAAAAAGAACTGCAATGACTACAAGCAAACAAATAAACAAGACAACAAGGAAATAAATAAGCAAGCAACTAACGCTAGGCTATCACGGCTATTACACATATTACATCCACTGGGCATCAAACTTCGCCACCAGTGCAAATATAGGGAACAAAGCAGCATATCATATACACTGGCCGTCAAAATTGGCCACCAGTGCAAATAAACGCGCCAGCAAAACAAGAGCATAACTGAAACAACTTCAGACGAGCTCAAGAAATGTTATCCTGGGTATCCACCATGCTGGCAATAAGCTTAGCAAGCTGATTAGCTTTGTCTTGTTTGGCGCTAAAATCCTCCAACGCTTGCTGTTGCACCAGAAAGTATGCATCTGAATGGTCCAGAGACTTCCGCAGTCCTTCCACTTCTTGTTGCAGCACAACTGATCAATGTCTTTCAGCTTGTAGTTGAGACTCAAGAAACCGAACTGATTCAGACAGTGAGTTTGAATAGCTTGTGCAAGCGGTAGTGGCCAGTAACTCCAACACTAAACCAAGACAGGATGTGTCACTATCCTGAACCTTATCTAAATTACTTCCTTTACCATTTCTTAATAAGGCACTCTTCCCCAATATTCTGTCAGCATTCTAAAAGAAGAAACAAGCAGACACATAACAAGTTTAGCATGTACTATAGTATATGAAACTCATTTCGGTGAACCAATTAATTAGTAAGGTGGACAGGATTAAACTACCAAGTCTTCTATTGCCAAGTACAAGTACATAATAAAAGCATCAAACAAACATATATCTATGTCCTATGGTAGCAATGGAATCTTAAATTAGAACAGTTGTTCTTCAGGTTTAGGCACTTGTTCTACATGAACAGAGTACAGTAAGACGCAAGAATATAATACTTAAAAATAGAAAATGAGCTCATAGACCTTACCACATTCTTGGTTCGGGTCCAGTACAGAACAAGGCTTTCCCAGTCATCGTCCAGTAAATGTGTCTTAGGAGAACGTAAGGGAATTTGATGAGTTTCTTTGCCGGTGAAGTACATTTTCTTCAGGTAATTCCGATACTGCCACCAAGCATTCTTGAAGATAGCTGAGGTATTAGCACAGGTCACCTCATCCTGAGTTTCCAAATCGGTCCTTCTCTATAGAGAAAAATGGGAAAATTGTTGTATTATAACCATCATGGAGGTAGGATGTATGGGACGAAGCAAAGTAATTGCCATGAATAACATTACTTACACATAACTCCTGGACAAACACTTGCAACTGGCATTTTCCTTCATCTTCAGTATAATATTTACAATATGGGAAGATACGCACATACGATTTAACAACATCAAATGCGATAGATGCTAAACTACGACTAGCTGGTTGTGCTTCCTCCATAGGAATAAGCGTACTAACTGGTGGAGTTGGGGTTCGCCATGATAGTACTGGCCCTTTGGTCACTGGAGCTGCCTTACTAACTGCTCTTGTTTGGGAGCTCTGTGGTGGAGATGGTGTTGTGTCAACAGGAACTGGGTTACTATCGGCTAGGGTTGGGGTTAGATTGGGTGAAGCTGGTTCTCTGTCCATCATAGTAGGGGTACAATCTGCGAGAGTTTGGGTTATGTGTGGTAGGGCTGGTTCTTGTGCATGCACAACCGGGGTGCTATCTCCACCAAGAGGTAGCACTGTTTTATTTGAAGACCGTGTTTTTAGTCCGCTAGATACTGGCATCACCCGCTCCAATTCAAATGGCTGATAAACAGGAAACATAGTTGAATGTACAGACATTGTATGAGAGACAGATGTAATAGATAGTGTGGAAAAAAGAGGGCATGAAATAGTTGACATGTATATTGTTTAACTAAAACGGGTAGCATGACATAATTTCACATATATGATGTGTATCTAAACTGGATAGCATAGCATAACATAATTCAAAGATATGATGAATAACTAAACAGGATCGCATGACATAATTCACCTACATGTTATCTAAGTAATCAGGATCGCATCATTTAATTCACATATGTGATTTATATGCTAAACAGAGGGCATTCGATATGATGTCTGAACTAAGAACATGGTGTTGAATATTGTGTATATGATGTCTAAACTATGCAATACAAGACACCGTATGCATGATATGAGCAGTATAACCGTGCCAAGTTAGAGCATACACCTCAGTGGGGGAATAGGACTGGTCATCTATCTCTGAATCCATCTCTAAGGAGCTATTGGGACCCAACAAGAGATCTGCTTCGACAGGTAGCAGTGTCTTCTCTGAAGGCCTTGTTTTCACTCCAGATTTTTCCATCTCCCACCCAAATGGCTGATTCATAGGAAGAGTAGTTTAATGTACAAACATTGTCGACAAATGGAAATGTAATGAAGAAAAGGACGGGCAAGATATCATTCAAATATATGATGCCTGGTTAAACAGGATGGCATTGCACATTTCACATATATTACGGCTGGCTAAAAGACATGAGACAGCATAATTCCCATATATGGTATAGAAATTAAACAGGTGGCATTACAGAACATGTCTAAACTAAGCAGATGACATATATGATGTCAAAAGTAGGCACTGCAAGGCAACATATGCATGATACGACTAACATCATCATGCCAAGGTAGAGCAAACACCTTGGGGGTAAATAGGAGTGGTCAGTGGTGTCCGAATCCGCCTCGGAACAGATATCTTCCTCTGGATTACAATCTGGAGAGGGGTGGCGAGGGTTTGCCATTGAACCCACCATGGAGCGATGTCTGCATGACATTGTATTGCCGCACAAAACTCTTCTCTTTTTCTCTACATGTTCAGCATGACTGTGTACAATATCTGACATGCATACGAAAAAAATGTGGTGAGATTATGTAAGGAGAGCATGCAGAAATTTAGAGTGATGGTAACAACTAGTGGATCGATGTTTTTCCGTTGAACCAAAATAGCCCTAATGGATCGACGTGAATGTATAGTAATAAGTGATGCAACAAGTGTACAACCTCTTAGCCATAGCCGTGTCGACCTCAGCATCATTGGGTTCGTCGCGGAACAAGTTGAGGCAGAGGTGGCTGTCGGAGGTGTGGAGGAAGATCTGAGGAAACTGTAGACGGCGACCAGGGCACTGCTCTGTTGTGACGGATTGTTCTGTCATTGGAGAAGCTTCGGTGAGCCGTAAGACGTCAAGGCTGAAGCAGCACAAGACAGACATCGTCAATCTCAAGTGGGATTCTAATAGCGTCTCCAATAGATGATGTAAAATGGATGTAAAATTAACATCACCAAAAACCACCTGACTACAACAGATGAGGTAAAAACTATTGACTCTGAACTTAACTGTCGAAACTGAAATTTACTGTGGAATCTGAATGCTACTGTCGAAACTAAACGCAATTGTAGCAGAGAGGCACTTGACATGTAGTTTAGGGAGGGCATGTAGTTCATCTTCAACCTGCACCCCCCTGAGCTGCCAGCCACCACCGGCCGAACCGCCGGCCCCAGCGCCGCCTCGCCGCCTCGAAACAACTCGCCACCGCCGCCGCGGCCAGCCCTCTAGGCCCCCCGCCCCCATCCGGAACCCTAAGATAGATAGTGGGGTACCTCTCCGGCGAGCCCCCATCCCCGCTACGGGTGGTTCTTCCTTAACTCCGGCGAGCACCCCAACCCCTGAAAATTGACTGACCCAAAAGTCGATTCAGTCGACTGAAGTGTGGCTTAATCGGAGCAGAGCAGCAACACGAGCGAGGGGGAGAGCAGCAGCAGCAGCTGGGCGAGCGAGCGATCGAGCAAGAGCCGGAGCAGCAGCAGCAGATCCGGCTGGTATGGATGCCGCCGCCGAAGGGGCCTCGCACTAGGGGACAGCCGCCATGGAGATGTCGCCCGCGGCGCTGACTTCAAGGTAGCAGCTCCATGGGGGTGCGGGATGGAGCACCGTCGGCGCCGGGAGGTCGAGTTAAGGAGAAGGTGCGATGGGATGAGTGTACAACCACTTTGGTGGCGCCGAGTAGGCCTCGACTTCGTCCGAGGAGTCGGTGAGGATGCTGCGGTTCCGGTGGAGCAGGTTAAGGAGGCGCTGTGGGGATGGAGCAGCCGCGATAGACGAGGCGATCGTCGGAGCATCTCCTTGGTGGTGGACGACGGGGCGGCTGAACCGGCGGGACGACGAGATGGACGACAGATCCTCATCCGGGGAGGTGGACGAGGGACGTCGAGTTGTTGCGCTGGACGACGTCATCGGGGAAGAGGCTCCGACTGGGCAGCGCTGACGTGGCGGGCGGAGGAGGGTGGGGTTTTGCGGCTGGAGCGGAGAGGTTATGGCGGCCTGGGATTTCGAATGGTGAAAAGGGGGCGATCGGAGGGAGTGAAGCATGACTTAGGAACGTGCTTGTCTAAAATGTAGGGTGTGTTACAAAAGTACCCCCCACCGATTTGATCTAGCGGCCCTTTTGGCTCAGGGTTACAAGGGGGATTTTGCGTGTCGGGATTTGGCAGCTGGAGGGAGTTTTCGCGCGCGTTGTAATTTCGGGATAGCAAGGCGCGGGTTGTGAAGGCTCTAGTTTTTGGAGCACGATATCTGAATTTTCGGGATATAACAAGACGCGGGTTGAATTTTAGGGACAAGCCAAACGTGTAGTAATATTGTACTTGTACGTACCAAATCAATTTGCACTTCCCTCAACCAAAAAGAAAACGAAAAAATAAAACTATTCACACCACACAAAGAGAGAGTCTTGCCCTATTTTACTATACAAATGCTATTCAAAGCTACTCCCTCCTTCCATCTATACAGGGCCTAATGCGTTTTTCGATGCTAAGTTTGACCAAATATTAGAGCAATGATATATGACATGCAACTTACACAAAGCACACCGTTAAATTCATCTGTGAAAGGTTCATTCAATGATATAATTTTCACATTGTGCATGTCCGAATATGATATAATTTTCACATTTTACACAGAGCAATGATATATGACATGCAACTTACACAAAGCACACCGTTAAATTCATCTGTGAAAGGTTCATTCAATGATATAATTTTCACATTGTGCATGTTCGAATATGATATAATTTTCACATTTTACACAGAGCAATGATATATGACATGCAACTTACACAAGCACACCGTTAAATTCATCTGTGAAAGGTTCACACTATGATAAATTCTTCAAATATCTGAATTCGCTTTTTATAATGAAGTATATATGATCTCTATTCGTCTTTTACACCCACACAACCCTCTTATCTTTGTAGCTAGAGCTAACTTTCTCTTGTGCATGCACACGCCCGCATCCCTCTCACCCTCCCTCAGCATTCTCGAGCTCCATCATGCAAATTCGTCTTTTCACTTTAGGTCGTTCACCCACGGTGTGTGTAGTCCCCCCAGCTCCTTCTTTACAGCACACATCGATCGATATGCCTCTCTAGCCAGGTCTGCCTAGCACAAACACAAGCTTCCCCTCTTCTCTTGTCACCGTCCATGCCTCACTCCCACCACTCTTTTCATCGTTCTCGTACTTGCACACTCCTCCCCCTCAATATAGTATGCCTCTCGTACCACCTCCTACATGCATCCCTCTCTCTCTATCCTTCTCATCGTGCCTCATTTGCTTCTAACACACACATGCATGTATACCGATCGATCTCCCAACATATACCTAGATCGACTTTAACTACCCCCCATTGATCGACGTACCTCACAAGTTATGTCTCTCCTTTATCTTACAAAGGGCGATTGATCTTCCTATGTAGTTACGTCTGCTTACCACAGCCACATCGTCCCCCCTCATCATTCGTGCATGCCTCCTGACCCGTCTCTCACACGCACGTGCACAGACAACAAGCATCCATCTCCTCTCTTATTGATATTGCGGGCGTGCCCTCCGTTTGTCTAGCAGGCATATCCCACCATTTGTTAGAAGCAACTGCACTACCACCCCCTCCAACACTCTAGCTCTGTCTCTCTCCCAACCTTATTCATCTCCTGCACATATGCATGGCTGCCGATCGATCTCCCTTAATACAAGAGGCAGCTCGATCTCCTTAATACATGAGGTAGGCCTCTCTCCTCCTCCACACATATACCAGCCATTGTACCTCTATAGTTAATTGGGCCTCCCTCTTCCCCCACCACACACCAATAGTCCAGCACTGCAGGTAGGTATCCATGCCACAAAGACAAACTGCACATGTCCCATCTCACGTTCCAGTAGGCCAGCCACTCTATATCTTTGACGTGGGCACACACAAATTCGATGGCACTCTTTATCGGTCGTGCGTGCGCACACACACACACACACATCATCCCTCTCTTCGATTCTATGGGACACCTCAAGCTAATGATACCTCCACTCTCTTCTTGTGGATCGCCCCCTCTATATATATGTTATATCTAGGACTCTATTTCACACACATTGCATATGTTAAATTTTTTGATTGACCCCCCCCCCCAAAAAAAACTCTCAAGAGCCCACACACTATATCTCTCTAGGTTTGTATCTCACTCACACAACCCCACGTAGGTGGTGTACGTATACAAGAAGAGAATAGGTGCACCGTGCACGTACTCACGCTTCGTGCCCAGCCACACCCGTGCAGGTACACAGTGGAGCTCATTTCTCCGCAGAAGCTGAATTTGTTTTTGAAACATCAAGTGGCTAGAGACTCGAAAACTTATTTGCCCATTAGTTACTATCAGGGCGGTGGATTTTAGTTTGTACGATAATGCTGCATCCACCTAAAGTAATGAAAGTTCTTACATAAACTTCCTAGCAATTCCCTCTTTGTAGGTGCAGCATTACTCCTAACATCTGTAATATCAGTTTGAAACTTGTAATATTGCCGTGTCCTATTCCAGCGTTTTCAAAATCCTGTGAATCAAACAGGTCCTGAGTTGGTCATGATGTTGTGCCTCCCATCTTTCACCAATAGCCGTCGGATCTAGATCTGACGCATACAAACCAAGCTTCTCCATTTTTGCAAAAAGATGCCCGCACTTGTTCCCTATTTACAAACAACTCCTTGTCTCTCACAATCTAGGAGTAGAAGGCCATGGAAAAATCTGGCGCGATGGCTGCTACCGGAGCCATCCACCCCCAATCTTGGTGTTCCGTGCAATGCACGGGCATCTATGCATGGGAAATTATGTCGAACAGGGATGGTTGTAAGCAAGCTAGCTCTACCGCCATGATGATAGTGACTGCAGATGGTGAGGCTGACTATGGTATGACGAACACGGCGCCTATACTCAGGTGTCATCTCCGGCGTAGGGTCTTGTCACTTCACTATGAGGAGCAGCACGTAATAATTTGACCAATGGGTAGTACAGTGCTAGTACTCCTACTACTACATTGGTAGTACTACTAGTAGTACTAGTAGCACCACCGTCTGGATTTAGGAGTACTACCACGTCCACCGGCACCGAGGAACATCTCCAGGTAGTATTGCTTGAGGCCGCCAGGGCGAGGGGCCGCTTGGACGGCAGCTTCGTCTCCTTGTTCGACGAGGTCCTCGTCGGTTCCTTGACAAGTTCACCGTCGTCAAGAAGCTTGCGGACGACTTTGACGTAAGCCTCCAGCCGACGCACCCAGGCTCTGCGATGCCCGCCACCCTCCACGACCACTATGGTAACAACCTCTTCGACGCACTGGTGGCCCTGCGACTGCCCGCCGTCGCGCCGGAGAATGTCCACCTCGAGGTCGCACTCGCCGCGCAGCGCCTGGCGCAGCAAGACACCATCGACATAATCACCCATGTCTATGCGCAAATCATCCACAAGGACTACTACATGCAAGAGGAGGACGATAGGACGCTGGCCTTCTTGGAGCGCAGGGCAACCTTGGACGGCACTGTTCAGAAGCACGTTGAGCTCGCCGCCAACGCCGCTGCTCCTCACACGTCGGTTGGTTACCCGACGCACTAGGGCGTGAGGATGTCGTTGAACATTGAGGGATCCGTATGCATTTTTATCTTTCCGTCAAATCCATGTAGTAGTATATGATACTATAGTAATTATCTTGTCGAATGGCTGAGAAAACAGGAGGGAGAAGAGATGGCTGTAGCATGGACTCCAAGAAAATTGGTGTCGGATGGGACTCATGTGGGTGGCGTGTGCCGTACTACTAGACATGAATGCTACTGAGTTATGGCCCATGCCACCCCACTATATCGAGGTACGTAGAACAAATTTCCTGCAGTCCATGCTCAACCCTCCTCTATCTCTTTTCTCAGCCAGCCAGCGGACTCGTGGAGCCCATCGTCTGTTTGCTCACATGCGGCCCCGCATGTTAGTGAAAACGCAAGAGGACCCACTGAACCTACACATCTTTCACCTCGACGTGCTGTTGATGAAAAACAAATCCAATAAAGATCTTCGGTGGCCGCTTTTGGAGTTACTCAAGAGTAGTAAGATTCTATTTACAGTTTAACCCAAGATGCACATCTCGTGGCGTCAACTACCACTCTATTTTCTTTCATGACATGACCTGGATGCTAGATGTCCCACGTGTTGGCAAAAGGAGGAAGAACCCGACCAAATCTTTGGTTCTGCTATCGGATGAGATTAGTGCACTTGTTGATACTCCTACTAGAATAGAGGCTAGACATGAGACTAGATGCGAGGAAGCAACGTCTACTTCTTTACACTCGAACCAGAAAGAAGCACCCAAGATGGAGCCTCCGCAGATCAACAAGGAATGCATCGAGAAGGCACTAATCCAACTTACAGGAGTAGTAAAATGTATTCTTGTGGTTCTTGTTTTCTTTGGTCTTGCTTTTCTAGTCAAAATTATCGTTGGAGTTCGTCCAAAACGGAGGTGCATTTGGGGTCGTGCGTTGGAGTTGGCCTTACAAGTTGGACCGTAGTTAAGGAAACCGACTATCGGCAAACCCCCACCTCGCCCGCCGCGCGTTGGATGAAGTTAGAGAAACAACGAGGTTGAAGAGATTGCTATAGCACGAACTCCAAGAAATAATATGGTGTCAGATGGATGTCGTGGTGGTGGCGTGTGCCGTACTCCTGGACGTGAATGCTTGTTCTGGCCCATGCCACCCTACTACTCCTACTACTTACTCCAACAAGTATATAATATACTAGTATCAAGGATTCGAGGTGCTGGTTACGTACAAAGAACACATTAACATATGGCTACAGTAAAAACACCCGCCCGACGCGCGAAGCATGTGAAGCTAGTACAAATTTAGAGAAGCGACTCGAAAGCCATTCATAAATTTAGTAAGTTTATCACAGGCATATCATTTTATTACATACAACAGGTCATCAAACCACATCGACAACGAGGATGCATTATAAATAATAAAGTTTTCACCACACAACAAATAAGAAGCCATGAAATGAACTTCAACTCAACCATTCCGCGGCGTTGGAAACGCTTGCTTTGAACCACAACTGATTCTCTGGGACAGGCCATCTGTTGTCGATCTGGAGACCAACGTAGGACCGATCATCCAGGCTGAAGCAGCCTACTATATCAGTATGAGGGTAGGGAACCACACAAATGTCTGAGGTATAGACACAGTTGCTTCTCATAAATGTGTCAACAGCAGTTGGATCGCCTTTCACCATCATCGGATAATTTTGTCCAAGGAAGAGCGAGTTTTCTCCAAGACTATCAATTCTGTGCCAGGGAGAAGGAGTTGGCGCTAGCACACTAGTATCCATCCCGAATACCATGCAACGGGTGTTGGAATAGGTCCGGAGAGTGCGACCATGGGAGACACCTGATTCCTTACCAGTAACATCATCAGTGGGTTGTATACACGCAATAAGAGGTGATCCATCGGAATTAGTTGCCAGGCGCCACAAAGTATATCGACACTGCTCGTCCTCATGCTTGTGATCATCACCATCGTCATCTCCCCCTTGGTTATAAAAATTTTCAAGTATAGGTTGTGGGATTTTCATAGGACATTGGAAACACAAGAAGAAGGTTAATTAGTAAAGGGAAACTTGCTAACCCGCATGCATGTGGATGAAACAATTATAATTACGGTGGAAGACAAATGTATTGAAACTACTAGGATGCCATGCAAAAATAGTGCCACGAGTGGTGGCAGCAAACACAAGGCCCTCGTATTGAATTGCATCAGAGTACTCATCCGTGTACAGAAACTGATTTTTGAGCAATATCCATCGAGTCGTACCACGAAGGACGGCACAAGCTTGTCGAAGATAGCAACAACTTGATAGGTGTTGTAATTCCAAGAGCGGTTGGGAACTCGACAAATAGCTATCTTCCGTAGAAGACAGTCACCATGATCGTATTTGAACGTGCGTACATTACCGGTGTGCTCAACCTTTGGGCAGTGTGCTGAGATTTTTGGAAGTGGAACCCGGTGACGAGTGTACACATTCACAAGTTCCCACTCGCAGTTGGACCCAATGTAAACAACCCAATCTCCATTTGAGCCCGCCCAAGCCTTGCCCTCGAGCGATGGCATCTTAACATCATACGTATCATTATCAAGCGGCATCAACTGGCACAGGGCGAGGCCTCGGTCGTGCCGGCGCCAGTCACCAGGGTCATGGCGAAGAAGATAGGGGAGATCAAACCGCTCCTTGACTCTTGGGTTCTTTGTAATGATGCTATTTGTTGAGTCGAGAATGAGCTTGAGCGAACCTGCAATGCTAGCCGAGGTGATGACGTCAAATCGATCAATGAGTTCCTCCACCACGTCATCTTTCAGATCGGGGCAAGAATAACGGGGTCGTTTCCGGCCTGTTCCCTCCATGGAGAAGACGATCGAACAATGGCAGAAGAAAGGGTAAAGGGCTAAAGGAAAATGGAGGAGGGAGAGGAAGAGCGTGTGACAGCAGTTCCAAATCGAGAGGGAAAGGCGAAGAGTCGGTGGACGGTTGCAAGTTTGCCACGGTTCAGGAAGAGGCGCCTCGGCCTACACGTCCGTTCGGAAATACTCCTACTACTCGCCGTCGTCTCACTGATATGTTGGAACGGGACCACATGTACTGAACGAAACTTGGTGTGTAATTTCTCGTGCAAAATTCGATCTGCCGCGTTGGCCCGAGGTGCCGCATTAGTTATCGACCTTTATTTTTTTAATGGCATGCCGATCAGTTTTGAAGCACAACTAACTGGTACTGTATGTGGAGAGGATGACAGCAGGGACCTGCCAAGGTCATGGCAGTACGCAAGCAAGTGCCTCCTTATTTCAAGCCAATAAAAAATGGCTCCTCCTACTGGATTTCTGACATCTGGGTCCCATGCCATTGTCAACGTAGTCAATAAACGAGAGAATTGCACAACAAGCGGCTGACACCAGGGACCCAGCAGCTCGCCTAGTTCTTTTTGTTTTGGGTTAATTTGAAAAATGCCACTCCAAATCTAGTGTATCCGAGAAATGCCACTGCAATTTCCAAACTTTGAAAAATGCCATTTCATGCCATTTCTAGTGGCATTTTTCGAAGTCTAGAGTGACGTTTTTCAAAGTTTGCAAAAATTGCAGTGGCATTTTTCAAAGTTTGGAAATTGCAGTGGCATTTTTATGAATCGCCATAATTGGAGTGGCATTTATCTAATTCGTTTTTGAGACGGAAGCAGGGTGTCAACTGGGCTGTGCGGGACACTCTGGCCTGTCAAGACAGCCTTTTCTTTTATGTTTACCACAGACCAGCCCAGTAGTTTTTTCTTTCTGAAAATGGCTAGCCCAGTTCTTTTGTGATTTGTCAAGTAAGTCGCTTTATCAGTCCTGCTGGGCTGCAAATCTTTCAAGACGAGGAGAGCTTCATTCGGCTGGCCAAGAAAATGGCCTATCAGTAATGAGAAATGGGCTGTACATTTTTAAAACACATCAAACCGGCAATTATTTTCAAATATCTTTTTTTTTCATTTTTAGATTTTAAATTGCATTGATTTTTATGCGTGGACAATTTATTGGATTTTATATTGATATACATTTATTTTTAAAATCACTCTGAATGTGACTCGAAATTTCGGGATTAAAAATAGTTCAGACTGCACCGACATATGCAAAATTTCGTATAATTTTTTAACCATGGCCACAATATGGGCTTTAATGCTAACATAAAGAATATGGGCTCCAAAAAAACCCATAAGAACTAGCAAATGGGCTGTTAATTATTTGAAATAATGGCAGATGGGTCGTATGCTGTTTTCCATAGATTTGAGGCTTTCCACAGATGGCCTGTATACTGTTGGATGTCCATCCAACGGCCGTCATGCTTCTTCAATCTCTGCTCTTCCTGCTCCAGCCACTCAAACAAGCGCCGGCGGGACTGCCTGCTCCCTCCTCCCCGCGGCCAGCTGTGATGCTGCGCAGGCCTCACCGCCCCACCGTACTCCCATCACTGGCCTAGCCATCCCTCTACTCACCCACACCTGCTGTTATTCTCCGGCGACGACAGACGACCCAGTAAACCCTCTTACAGTCATACTCCCCTCCGCGTGGGAAACAAAAACAAAGGCCGAGTCTTCCCTGCCTCCGTGTTGTTCCCTTCCTTGGCCTCGCCGTCGTCCACCGCCCTGGTGCTCTCGGCGTGGCATGGTCAGCTTGGTCAACGACCGACATGCATCTGAAGTGGACTGTACGTGGAGAGGCTGATAGCTGGGTCCATGGCCGGACGCAAGGAAATGCCTCCTTATTACGCCCAAAATAATGATTTCCTCCACCTGACATCTGGGACCAACCGAAACAGCCTCTGTATTTCACGAAAAAAACGTTACCGCCGCTGACAGCTCGTACCCACCAGCTATATCTTTGCACGCAAGGAAGTGCCTCTTTATTACGCACAAAAAAATGAATAATCCCCTGCTAGCTGGGACCCAGTATAGTGGGCCTACTAAGTTGACGGGAACGAAGGTCTTTGTCAACTTAGTCAATATGCACGATTCTAGCTCGACTGACCGTACGATGTCCATCTAACGGCCATAGTGCTTCTTGAACCTCTGGTCTTCTTGCTCCAGCCGCCCAAAGCAGCGCCGGTCGTGCCGCCTGGTCCTGCCTCCCGTGGCCGGCTGTGCTGCCGCGAAGGCCTCAACGCCCCCATACTACTCCCACCGCTGGCCAGGCCATCCCTCCACTCCACCCACCCACACCCCCTGTTATTCTGCAGCGACGGCAGCACAGCCGAACCAGTGAACCCTCGTACTCCTTTCCGCGTGGGCATCCACTGCCGCGTCTTCCCCGGCTCCGCGTCGTCCCCTTCCTAGGCCTCGCCGTCGTCCACCACCGTGGTGCTGTCGGCGCGGCGTGGTCAATGTGGTCAACGACCAAATTCCATCAAAAGAATACTGTACGTGGAGAGGCTGACAGCTGGGTCCACGGCAGCCGCAAGGAAGTGCCTCCTTATTACGCGGAAAATAATTATTCCTCCACCTCACAGCAGGGACCCACCGGACGCCCACCAGTATATCATGAAAAAAATGTTTGCCCCTGACTGCTGGTACCCACCCGATGGGCCATCGTATTTCGCGAAAAAACATTCCCCCTGGTATCAGCTCAAACCCACCAGAAGTGCCTCCTTTTTACGCACAAAAAAATGAATACCCCCTGCTAGCTAGGACCCACCTTAGTGGCAGGCTGACTTGTGGGCCTACTAAGTTGACGGGGACGGAGGGCTTTGTCAACTTAGTCAATATGCACGATTCTAGCTCCAGTGACCATACGATGCCCATCCAACGGCCGTAGTGCTTCTTCAACCTCTGGTCTTCTTGCTCCAGCCGCCCAAACCAGCGCCGGTCGTGGCTCGTGCTCCTGCCTCCCGTGGCCGGCTGTGATGCGGCGGAGGCCTCACCGCCCCCTACTAATACCACCGCTGGCCAGGCCATTCCTCTACTCACCCACATACCCTCTTATTCTGCTGTGACGGTAGCCTCACACCGCAGCGAACCAGTGAACCCTCGTACTCCTCTACGCATGGGCATCCACTGCCGCATCTTCCCCGGCTCCGCTTCGTCCCCTTCCTAGGCCTCACCGTCATCCACCGCCCAGGTGCTCTCGGCGCGGCGTGGTCAACGTGGTCCAGGAACGGCTTCCATCGGACGTGGACTGTATGTGGAGAGGTTGACAGCTGGGTCCACGGCCGCAGCAAGGAAGTGCCTCCTTATTACATGCAAAATAATTATTCCTCCACCTGACAGCGGGGACCCACCAGACGGGGCACCAGTATTTTGCGAAAAAAATCTTTTCCCCCTGACTACTGGGACCCACCGGATGGGCCACCGTATTTCATGAAAAACGTCCGCCCCCACTGTCAGCTCGGACCCACCGGAAGTGCCTCCTTATTACGCACAAAAAAATGAATACTCCCCCGGCTAGCTGGGACCCACCTTGCTGGGAGGCTGACTTGTGGGCCTACTTAGTTGACGGGGACGAAGGGCTTTGTCAACTTAGTCAATATGAATGATTCTAGCTTCAGTGACCGTATGATGTCCATCCAACGGCCGTAGTGCTCCTTCAACCTCTGGTCTTCTTGCCCCAGCCGCCCGAAGGAGCGCCAGTCATGCCGCATACTCTTGCCTCCCGTGGCCGGCCGTGCTGCCGCAGAGGCCTCACCGCCCCCTACTATTACCACCGCTGGCCAGGCCCTGCGACGACGGCAACCTCACACCGCAGCCGAACCAGTGAACCCTCGTAGTCCTCTCCGCGCGGGCTTCCACTGTCGCGTCATCCCCTTCCTAGGCCTCGCCGTCGTCCACCGCCGTGGTGCTCTCCGCGCGGCATGGTCAACATGGTCAAGGAACGACTTCCATCGGAAGAGTACTGTACATGGAGAGGCTGACAGCTGGGTCCATGGCCATAGCCCAGTTTTTTTGTGATTTGCCAAGTAAGTCGCTTTGTCAGGGCTGTTGGGCTGCAAATCTTTCAAGACGAGGAGAGCTTTCATTCGGCTGGCCGAGAAAATGGCCCATCTATAATGAGAAATGGGTTGTACATTTTTAAAACACATCAAACCGGCAATTAGTTTCAAATATCTTTTTTTTATTTCAAGATTTTAAATTACATTAATTTTTATGTGTGGATAATTTGTTGGATTTTATATTGATATACATTTATTTTTAAAATCAGTTAGAATGTGAGTCAAAATTTCGGGATTAAAAACAGTTTGGACCGCACCGAAATATGCAAAATTTCGTATAATTTTTTAACTGTTGCCATAATATGGGCTGTAATGCTAACAAAAAGAATATGGGCTCCAAAAAAACCTTAAGAATTAGCAAATGGGCTGTAAATTATTAGAAATAATGGCAGATGGGTTGTATGTTGTTTTCCGTAGATTTGAGGCTTTCCTTAAAAAAGGTTGACGCACAAGCACTGACTATTGGATGTCCATCCAACGGCTATCGTGCTTCTTCAATCTCTGTTCTTCCTGCTCCAGCCGCTCAAACAAGCGTCGGCGGGACTGCCTGCTCCCTCCTCCTCGCGGCTGGCTGTGCTGCCGCGCAGGCCTCACCGCCCGACCATACTCCCATCGCTAGCCTAGCCATCCCTCTACTCACCCACACCTGCTGTTATTCTCCGGCGACGGCGGACGGACCAGTAAACCTCGTATAGTCGTACTCCCCTCCGCGTGGGAAACAACTGCCGAGTCTTCCCTGCCTCCGTGTCGTGCCCTTCCTAGGCCTCGCCGTCATCCACCGCCCTGGTGCTCTCGGTGCGGCATGGTCAACATGGTCAAGGAACGACTTCCATCAGACGTGGACTGCACGTGGTGAGGCTGACAGCTGGGTCCACGGCCGCAGCAACGAACTGCCTCCTTATTACGCGGAAAATAATGATTCCTCCACCTGACAGTTGGGACCCACCGGACAGGCCACTGTATTTCGCGAAAAAACATTTCCCCGTGACTGCTGGGACCCACCAGCTACATCTTCGCACGCAAGGAGGTGCGTCCGGGCAAAAAAAATGATTTGCCCCCTAACTGCTGAGACCCACCAGCTACATATTTGCAGGCAAGGAAGTGCCTGACAGTTGGGACCCACCTGGTTGAAGCGTACATAGTGTTGTCATTCTGGTCGCGAACGTGTACGTACATACTGGTCGATGTAGAGGCGCGCACGTGTCGTGGTAGAGGCGCACACGTGTCGTAGTAGAGGCGCGCACGTAGCATGTACATGTACGTACAACGGCCAGGGTGCAAGAAAGAAAATACGGCCACGTATGTGTACATACGGGCGGGGTCTCGAACGCCTACTCGCGCATACGTACGGCGAGGGCTCGTGTACATGGCTGGGTCGGAACGGAGAAACAACGTCGTCGTCGTGTTCATGGGGAGGCAACGGAATGCGTCGTGTTCATAGGGAGGCAACGGAATGCGTCGTGTTCATCGGGAGGCAACGGAATGCGTCGTGTTCATCGGGAGGCAACGGAACGCGTGGGAGCCAACCGGCTGGGTCGGAACGGAATGCGTGGTCGTGTTCATCGGGAGGGCTTCGACGGAACAGGCGATGGAAATGAGGCCTCGCGTACCGCACAACGAAGGAAACAGACCTCCTACGTTCGGAACGGGGTCCTGTTGATCGGGAGAGGTCTGGCGTGTCGCAAAACGGAGGAAACGGACCTCCTACGGTCGAAACGGGGGTCCTGTTGATCGGGAGGGGAGTGGCGTACCACAAAACAGAGGAAACGGACTTGTGTTGGAGTGCTACGGTTGAAACGGGGGTCCTGTTCATCGGGAGGGGTGTGGCGTACCGCAAAGCGGGACTCCACGGGATACTGTTCATCTTCACCGTCGACCCCCTCCAGCCTCCACGAGCTACTGTTCATCCACCGTCGACCTCCTCCAGCCTCCACCTGCGAGTGTTCATCCACGGGCTCCTATTCATCCAGCCTCCACCGCGCGCTATTCCACCGGCTACTGTCCAACCAAGCCTCTCCACGGGATCCTGTTCAACCACCCCTCCATGGGCTAGTGTTCATCCTGCCCTCCACCGTCTACTGTTCATCTTGCCCTCCACGGGGTGGTCCTATTCATCCAGCCCTCCACAGGGTCCTGTTCATCCAGCCCCAACCGGCTCGACCGATCGGGGTCCTGTTCATCCAGAGGCAACACCACAGGGTCCTGTTCATCCACCACCACCGGGAACTGTTCATCCAACCCCCCCTGCAACACTCACTGTTCATCCAGAGGCAGCATCGATCGGCTTCAGTTAGCAGCAGTAGCGAAGGAATCGCCCGATCGGGTTCAGTTAACAGCCATCGATCGATCCCTCGGGTTCAGTAATGCGTAGCCTGCAGTGTAATCGCTCAGGTTCAGTTAGAGCCCAACGCCTCACTCGGGTTCAGTTAGAGCCAACGCCTCGCACACATGCGCATACGTGGACGAGAGAAACGCGCATCGCTCGGCCCCCGACCTCCCACCGTAACTGGGAACTCCCCGAAATTTTCCTCCCCCTCGCTTCTACCACGGTTTTTTCCGTCATGGACGGCCCGAAGAATGTCATGCAGCTGCGTCTCCGGCCTGCCCAGGACGAAAAGCCCATTTTCTATCATGATTTTTTGTCATAGAAGTAGGAGCCCACCACATCTATGATGATACCGGGTTTTGTCACAATTATCGTCATAGAAGTGTCATATCTATGATAGAAAAAAAATTCGTTCGGCCCAAAATTTCACGGATGTATCTTTTTTTTGTAGTGAATATGATGGGCATCCATGAGGGATATAATAAAAACTTTCATATAAAGTGCATTGAATACTATGAGAAGTTTGATACTTGATGATTGTTTTGAGATATGAGGATGATAATATTAGAGTCATGCTAGTGAGTAGTTGTGAATTTGAGAGATACTTGTGTTAAAGTTTGTGATTCCCGTAGCATGCACGTATGATGAACCGTTATGTGATGAAGTCAGATGATGATTTATTTATTGATTCTCTTCCTTATGAGTGGCGGTTGGGGACGAGCGATGGTCTTTTCCTACCAATCTATCCCCCTAGGAGCATACGCGTAGTACTTTGTTTCGATAACTAATAGATTTTTGCAATAAGTATGTGAGTTCTTTATGACTAATGTTGAGTCCATGGATTATACGCACCCTCATGCTTCCACCATTGCTAGCCTCTCTAGTACCGCGCAACTTTCTTCGGTACCATAAACCCACCATATATCTTCCTCAAAACAACCACCATACCTACCTATTATGGCATTTCCGTAGCCATTACGAGATACATTGCCATGAAACTTTCCACCGTTCCCTTTATTATGACACGCTCCATCATTGTCATATTGCTATGCATGATCATGTAGTTGACATCGTATTTGTGGCAAAGCCACCATTCATAATTCTTCCATACATGTCACTCTCGATTCATTGCACATCCCGGTACACCGCCGGAGGTATTCATATAGAGTCATATTTTGTTCTAAGTATTGAGTTGTAATTCTTGAGTTGTAAGTAAATAAATGTGTGATGATCATCATTATTAGAGCATTGTCCTAGTGAGGAAAGGATGATGGAGACTATGATTCCCCCACAAATCGGGATGAGACTCCGGACTACAAAAAAGAGGCCATAAAAAAGAGAAAAGGCCGAAATAAAAAAATAAAAAAATGAGAGAAAAAGAGAGAAGGGGCAATGCTACTATCCTTTTACCACACTTGTGCTTAAAGTAGCACCATGATCTTCATGATAGAGAGTCTCCTATGTTGTCACTTTCATATACTAGTGGGAATCTTTCATTATAGAACTTGGCTTGTATATTCCAATGATGGGCTTCCTCAAAATGCCCTAGGTCTTCATGAGCAAGCAAGTTGGATGCACACCCACTAGTTTCTTTTGTTGAGCTTTCATACACTTATAGCTCTAGTGCATCCGTTGCATGGCAATCCCTACTCACTCACATTGATATCTATTGATGGGCATCTCCATAGCCCATTGATACGCCTAGTTGATGTGAGACTATCTTCTCCCTTTTTGTCTTCTCCACAACCAACATTCTGCTCCACCTATAGTGCTATGTCCATGGCTCACACTCATGTATTGCGTGAAGATCGAAAAAGTTTGAGAACATCAAAAGTATGAAACAATTGCTTGGCTTGTCATCGGGGTTGTGCATGATTTAAATATTTTGTGTGGTGAAGATGGAGCATAGCCAGACTATATGATTTTGTAGGGATAGCTTTCTTTGGCCATGTTATTTTGAGAAGACATGATTGCTTTATTAGTATGCTTGAAGTATTATTATTTTCTATGTCAATATTAAACTTTTGTCTTGAATCTTATGGATCTGAATATTCTTGCCACAATAAAGAGAATTACATGGATAAATATGTTAGGTAGCATTCCACATCAAAAATTCTATTTTTATCATTTACCTACTCGAGGACGAGCAGGAATTAAGCTTAGGGATGCTGATACGTCTCCAACGTATCTATAATTTTTTATTGTTCCATGCTATTATATTATCAACCTTGGATGTTTTATATGCATTTATATGCTATTTTATATGATTTTTTGGACTAACCTATTAAACTACAGCCCAGTGCCAGTTTCTGTTTTTTCCTTGTTTTAGAATATCGCGGAAAAGGAAAATCAAACGGAGTCCAATTGACCTGAAATATCACGGAACTTAGTTTTGGACTAGAAGAAGCCCACGGAGTATCGGAGTTGGACCAGGAGAGTCCCGGGCTGCCCACCCCCCTCAGCGCGCCCCTCTGCCTCGTGGACAGCCCGGAGATCCACCGACGTACTTCTTCCACCCATATATATCCATATACCCTAAAAACTTTGGGGAGCACAATAGATCGGCAGTTCCGCCGCCAGAAGCCTCGGCAACCACCGAAAACCAATTTAGACCCGTTCCGGCACCCTGCCGGAGGGGGGAATCCCTCTCCGATGGCCATCTTCACCATCCCGGTGCTCTTCGTGACGAGGAGGGAGTAGTTCTCCCTCGGGGCTGAGGGTATGTACCAGTAGCTATGTGTTTGATCTCTCTCTCTCGTGTTCTTGAGGTGATACGATCTTGATGTATCGCGAGCTTTGCTATTATAGTTGGATCTTATGATGTTTCTCCCCCTCTACTCTCTTGTAATGGATTGAGTTTTCCCTTTGAAGTTATCTTATCGGATTGAGTCTTTAAGGATTTGAGAACACTTGATGTATGTCTTGCATGGGATACCCGTGGTGACAATGGGGTATTCTGTTGATCCACTTGATGTATGTTTTGGTGATCAACTTGCGGGTTCCGCCCATGAACCTATGCATAGGGGTTGGCACACGTTTTCGTCTTGACTCTCCGGTAGAAACTTTGGGGCACTCTTTGAGGTACTTTGTGTTGGTTGAATAGATGAATCTGAGATTGTGTGATGCATATTGTATAATCATATCCACGGATACTTGAGGTGTCGGGGGTTGGGTGCAACATATGCCAATGGATGGCTTATCATGGTGGGGGCGAGTAGAACGTCGCCGGTGCCTGGAAACGGGATGAGGCATAGACACGAACGCCGGCGTACTTTACCCAGGTTCGGGGCTCTCCTAGGAGATAACACCCCTAGTCCTGCTCTGCGGGGTCTCCGCATGATCACTAAGGCAAAGTGAATACAAGGGTGCTCCTCGAGCTTTATGCCGAAGGTAGGAGAAGGAAGGGTCGGCTCTCTCCCCATTTTAGGAACTGGTCTAGTTCTAATGGTTCCGAACCCTTTGCATGGGTGCCCTGGGGGGTTTATATAGGCCTACCCCCAGGGGTACAATGTAAAACTGTCTGGGCGTAGGGCCCAGCCGTTAGTCTCTTCGCTCGCCGGCCCTTCCGCCGACTACTGGGGCTCGCCGACTCGCGGGCCCCGCTGACTGGTCTGGTACGAAGCTGACAGGCCGTACCCGCCGCTTGAGGGTCTTGCCGGCTACTGTTTACTGTAGTCGTGCCTCTAATGACGCAGGCTTGGTCATGGGGTCGTGGCTACAGCCCCGTCATCTGGCGGGTGATCACTGTAGCCACTCCCGATCTCATCTGGTTAATGGCGCGGGGAACCCGTGGGAGGGGCAGGCCGACTCCCGGGTCCCGGCTCCCTACGGGTCCGACTGGTGGCGCTCTTGCCGTCTTCTGGACTCTCACTGACTGGTAGGGCCCGTCATCCATGGACCATACTGACAGGCCGTCGTGGACACAGGACTCCGCCCACTGTTGCTGATGTTAGGGGTGGCATGGCAACAGTGCCGCGCCAGACGGAGATCTCCGCTAGCACAGTGCACTGTGGCCTAGCCATCTCCTGGAAAAGGGGAGGGAGTGGGCTTCACTGTTGCCACTCCTGTCCCATCCCCCTGAGGAGGGCATGAACTTTGTTGGTGCCATGGGCCGACTCCCCTCGGCCGTCTTCTCTGGAAGCCGCCGGGCGGGAGTCGGCCGGCCTTGACCTCGCCTCTGGGACTCGGATGCATGTGGGCAGCCGACTGTTCCTTCAGCCGTCCTCTAGAAGGCGGCTCTTCATCTGTCGTCTCAAGGGGCGCAGTCAGCCCCGCTGCCTTGAAAGGTTTTGGGCCTCGGGTTAGCCTACCCGTGGCCCATTACTCCGAAAGTAGTCCCCGAAGATGATGAGGTGCCGCGGGCAACAAGCCGAGGAGCCTCAGCAGTTTCTTTCTCTGAGTTTTCGAGGTGAAAACCTCGATTTGCCTCTGCAGGGCCGGCTGGCGAGAGTCGGACTCACCCAATTTGATTTGTCCAAAAAATTTCAAATGCCCTGGCAGGATCCCAGCGGCGTGCTTGCTAAGCTTCCAGGCCGCCGCCCGTTTCGGGGTCGTCACGTGGCAACAAGCGACTAGGCCAGTATGGCCATCCATGTGTGCGACGGGACATGCCTATGGGCAGGGCCCGCCAGTACCGCGCCTCGGCGCGCGAGCGGATTCGCTGCGGCCGGAATGGACGGTTGAGGTTCCCGCGGAGTTACTGTGCGGAGTAACTTTGTGCGATAAACGTGGGGGCGTGGGCTAGTGGGCGCAGTAGATCCCACAACCGCCCCATCGGCTTCGCAGCCCTTGAGGCTATAAGTAGGGGGAGGAGGGGGAGCGGTGGAGCACGCGCGTCCCTCCTCCTCATTGCTTCTTCTTCTTCTTCTCTCTCGCCGCTGCACCTCAAGCTACATCGAGTGGTGCAGTGGTCCGCTCATAATGAGCTCTTCCTCCATCGTCACGCCCCCTATGGCACACTCCGACACATGGGACGGTTCGGAGGTCCACGACGATCACGTCAATTTTCTCCGCAAGACGTGTCGGCTGCCCGGCGAAGACCTCGTGCGGGTCCGCCTCGCGCAGAGGGGGGAAATCTCGCCGGCGCCGCAGGAGGGAGAGCAGGTCGTCTTCCGCTCGCACTGCCTACATGGCCTGGGCTTACCGACAAGCAGCTTCTTCCGCTCTTTTCTTGAGTTCTACGGACTCCAGCTGCACCACCTCACCCCTAACACGGTCGTGCTACTGTCCGCCTTCGTCACCTTGTGCGAAGGCTTACTCGGCGTTCTCCCCACCATCGAGCTCTGGGGGGAGTTCTTCTACTCCAAGCTCGGCACCCAGGCCGCGGGCGTGCCGGCTCTGTGCGGCGCGTTCATCGCCGTTCGAAGGTCGGGGGCCAACAACCCGTTTCCCTCCATCAAGCTGATAAAGTCGGTGAAGATGTGGCAGCGGTCGTACTTCTACATGAAGAACGTCTCCACGGAGGGTGATTGGGTCAATCTGCCGGCCTACGTAGCCGGTCCGCCGGCGGGGAGGCAGCCCAACTGGTCGTATCGGGCCAGGACGCTGACGCCCGCAGGAGCAGGCGCCGTCGCGTGACTTCGAGTGCTGACGCAGTCGGAGGGTCGGACCGGGCCGGATTTGCTGGCCGCCTTCGTGGAGCGCCGAGTGCTCCCACTCCAAAGTCGCCCCCACATGATTTGCCAGATGAGCGGGCATCGGGACCTGAGTCGGATGTGCACCAAGGAAATGCCTCACGAGGAGGTAGCCTATATGGTGAATTATCTTGCGAGCTGCGACCTCAAAGAAGAGTGGCTGTTCGGCAAGGAGCCATATTCACGTGCCGCCCCTCCGCCTCTGGTGAGTCGTTTTCCTTTTCTCTTTTCCTTTGACTCTCCTGACTTCTTCGCTGCCGAGTTCGTCTTGTCCGATCTGACCAGTCGGCTTTGGTCAGAACCCCCTCCTCCAGCCAGCAGCCAGTACCGTGGGGCTGGACCGCGAATTCCTCCCCGACCAAGCGGAGAGCAACGTTGACGACCCCGACTTGGGGGCGGCGGCCCTGGAGGATGACGCCGAGGGAAGAAGCGGCGCAGCGGTTGGCCCGAGACTTGGGGCCAGTCTTGACGACTAGCCTGACGATGACGAGGAGGTCGCCCCGCGCCACCAGCCGGGAGCCGGCCAACCGGGCGCGAGCTCGGCCGCCGCGCTGGACGCCCAAGGCTGTGCTAAGAAGCATAGGGCCGGGACGAGCCTGTTTGGCAGCCGGCCGGAGAAACCCCAGGGCTCGGCCGCGACGACCAAGCGGCCGCAAAGGCCAACCGCTTCTGCAAGGTGGTGAAGACGCCACAGCTGATTTCGGCGTAAGTGCTACCTCCCTTTGCACCTTCACATTTCTTCATTAACTCTGTCTGAAATTCCTTTGCTTTATATTCTTAACTTTTAATGCCCCGCTCTCTCTTGAGAAGTCGACCGCTGGCTCCGTCATGAAGTCGGCGGAGACCTCCTCCACCACCTAGCGGCTTGATCCGGCCGCTGACCTCCGGGAGGCGACGGAGCGGAACGCGCGGGAGGCATGCGAGGAGCGGGAAGCCGCCCGCCAGAAGAAGGCGAAAGCCGACAAGGCGGAGGCCGCCGCCCTGAAGAAGCTGGCGGAAGACGAGGTCGCCGATGCGGAGAAGAAGCGCGCTGAAGAAGCCGCACAGCACCAGTCGGTGGTGTTCGTCGTCCTCCTGAACTCTGCACCACCAACACCGGAGTTCACAGTGCAATCTGGGGAAGTTGGCGACGAGAACCCGGTCATGGAGAGGGACGCCGACGACACCGCCACACCGGATGTAATCGTGCCGCCACCGCCGCCCTCCGGGAGCGCACCAGGCAGGCAGCTGGCGGACCCGCCGATGCCGCCAACTGAAGGCGTGGTGGCAACAGGCATGACTCTCGAAGTCGGCACACCGACGCGCCGCCGTCTTGCGAAGGCGGCCTCGGCAAGGCGCCCTCTGGAGACCGGCGCCACGAGCTCCACGATCATGGATACCTAGGTGACGAGCGCCGCGTCAACCGGGTGGGTGCCGGGAGGCGGGACGGGCCCGTTGAACCGGGCGCTTTTGGACGTCCAAGCTAAGCTCCGAGCCGACGGTGACGCCATCAAGGAATGCACCAAGGCGTATCTGGCGTTGCGAGCAGCCATTCGGGTACACGTCCTTCCTTTTTTTGCTTTTGTTTCTTGTTCTTCTTTGTGGGGGCGCGCCAGCGCACACACTGGGTGTAGTCCCCGAGTTTCGGGCCGGCTGCTGAGCATGCCGCTCGGAACTCTAATCTGTGAGTTCTAAGTACCAATATTTTTTTTATGCAGGATTGCCACAATCTTCGCGTGACCGCCTTTAACGCCAACGTTGAGGAGCTGGCCAAGCGGACCGCCGACTTGTCGGACAGCCGGGGTGAGTCCTCTTCCTTCTCTGTGGGGGCGCGCTCGCGCACCCGCAGGCTGTAGTCCCCGAGATTTGGGCCAACTGTTGAGAAGTTGGGTCGGATCTCCCCGGGGACCTTTTGTCTTCGCTTGATGATTCCTTTCTTCGCAGGGTCGCGCTGGCGCACCCGCGGGCTGTAGTCCCCGAGATCTGGGCAGAATGCTGAGCAATCGGGCCGGATCTCCCCGGCGATCTTTCTTCCTTGTTGACGACTGACACCCCTCCTTCTTCTTCTTCAGAGGCTAACACCGCCCTGCAGCAGCAGCTGGGCGAGGCCAACACCGTGTTGCGTGTCAAGGAGGAGAGTGCGGCCGGCTGACGGAGGAGCGTGACCGGCTGGCTACACAGCTGGCGGAGCAGAAGGAGCTGCTCCAGAAGGCCCAGAAGAAGGCGGAGGACAAGGAGACCGCCCTCCTTGCCGAATTCGCATCACAGCGCTCCTCCTGGACCGACACGGAGACGACGCTTGTCTCCGACTTCCACGCAATCGAAGATCTTGTCGATGGTGAGCTTCCCCTCATTTTCCTTTTCTAAGCTGCCGGATGCTAGTTGAGTCGGCCTCTAGTTCTTAACCTTGCTCTTTGTTCTTATTTCTTGGTAGACTTCTTCCCCGGCCATTCGGACGCCGCCAATCAAGCCATCGAGGCTGATTTGTGAAGGGCGGAGGGCGGACGGCGCACAGATCGCTGGCAACGCCCCCGAACTCTTGGCGAGCAGATTCTGAGCATCGAGGCCCGCCTTCGACCGGCCCATCGGATGCTGCGCCGACTTGAACATGTCGGCACCCAGGCAATTGCCGCCCTGTGGCCGGATATGCAGGCACTGCGCACCCCAGTCAGACCGCCGACTGGCTGGAGGTAGCGGCCGACCGTCTCGAGGCCTGGAAGGGCTCTTCGGCCCGGGCTGGAGCGCGCCGGGCCTTAGAGTTCGCCAAGGCGTGGTATCCTGGGCTGAGTCTAGCCTAGCTAGCCACGTTCCGGTTGGAAGCCCAGGTAGAGTTGGCAGTCGTGGAAGACGATCTCGTCAAGCGCGCCGCGTCAATCACTGAATACACCGACACCAGCGTCTTCGTCCCAGAGCGGGCTGAAAACACCGAGGAGGCGCCGCCGGAGTGGTTCGGGCTGGACCCGGAAGACGGCGAGGACTGGGCCGTGGTGATTGACTCCAGTGGCGAGGAAGAAGGCGAGGAGGAGGAAGGAGACGAGGAGGAGGCGCCAGAGGTCGGAGCAGACGGCCAGCCCCAAGTCGACCGTGCCTCTAGCAACGAGCCGCGCGAGCCAACTGCCGCCAGAGGTGATCAAGCGGAGACCAACCAGTCGGCCGCCCCGGCAACTGGCACCGCCGACCCCTCCGGTCCTCCGAGTCCGTCCGTGGTTTCCTAGGCTGCCACTTTATCTTTGCTTTTACCTGCTTAATAGTCTCAATTGTTGGGTTTCGTAGTAATTTCAAAAATTTTCCTACGCACACGCAAGATCATGTGATGCATAGCAACGAGGGGGAGAGTGTTGTCTACGTACCCAACGCAGACCGACTGCTGAAGCGATGAAACAACGTAGAGGAAGTAGTCGTACGTCTTCACGATCCAACCGATCAAGCACCGAAACTACGGCACCTCCGAGTTCGAGCACACGTTCAGCTCGATGACGATCCCCGGACTCTGATCCAGCAAAGTGTCGGGGAAGAGTTCCGTCAGCACGACGGCGTGGTGACGATCTTGATGAACTACAGCAGCAAGGCTTCGCCTAAACTCCGCTACAGTATTATCGAGGTATATGGTGGCAGGGGGCACCGCACACGGCTAAGGAATAGATCACGTGGATCAACTTGTGTGTTCTAGGGTGCCTCTACCTCAGTATATAAAGGAGCCAAGGGGGGAGGGGGGCGCCGGCCAGGGAGAGAGGCGCAGGAGGAGTCCTACTCCCGACTCCTTCCGGGAGTAGGACTCCCCCCCAATCCTATTCCAACTAGGATTCCCCAAGGGGGGGGAAAGAGAGAGAGGGGGGCCGGCCACCTTCTCCTAGTCCTAATAGGACTAGGGGAGGGGGAAGTGGCGCAACCACCTTGGGCTGCCCCTTTCTCCTTTCCACTAATGCCCATGTTAGCCCATATGGCTCCCGGGGGGTTCCGGTAACCTCCCGGTAACCCGGTAAAATCCCGATTTCACCCGGAACACTTCCGATGTCCAAACATAGGCTTCCAATATATCAATCTTTACGTCTCGACCATTTCAAGACTCCTCGTCATGTCCGTGATCACATCCGGGACTCCGAACAACCTTCGGTACATCAAAATGCATAAACTCATAATGTAACTGTCATCGTAACCTTAAGCGTGCGGACCCTACGGGTTCGAGAACAATGTAGACATGACCGAGACATGTCTCTGGTCAATAACCAATAGCGGGACCTGGATGCCCATATTGGCTCCTACATATTCTACGAAGATCTTTATCGGTCAGACCGCATAACAACATACGTTGTTCCCTTTGTCATCGGTATGTTACTTGCCCGAGATTCGATCGTCGGTATCCAATACCTAGTTCAATCTCGTTACCGGCAAGTCTCTTTACTTGTTCTGTAATACATCATCTCACAACTAACATATTAGTTGCAATGCTTGCAAGGCTTATGTCATGTGTATTACCGAGAGGGCCCAGAGATACCTCTCCGACAATCGGAGTGACAAATCCTAATCTCGAAATACGCCAACCCAACATCTACCTTCGGAGACACCTGTAATGCTCCTTTATAATCACCCAGTTACGTTGTGACGTTTGGTAGCACCCAAAGTGTTCCTCCGGTAAACGGGAGTTGCATAATCTCATAGTCATAGGAACATGTATAAGTCATGAAGAAAGCAATAGCAACATACTAAACGATCGTGTGCTAAGCTAATGGAATGGGTCATGTCAATCAGATCATTCAACTAATGATGTGACCTCGTTAATCAAATAACAACTCATTGTTCATGGTTAGGAAACATAACCATCTTTGATTAACGAGCTAGTCAAGTAGAGGCATACTAGTGACACTTTGTTTGTCTATGTATTCACACATGTATTATGTTTCCAGTTAATACAATTCTAGCATGAATAATAAACATTTATCATGATTATAAGGAAATAAATAATAACTTTATTATTGCCTCTAGGGCATATTTCCTTCATCAATGAACTTGTTATTTTGCACAATTCCACCCACGGGGTGTATCTTGAACTTCTGTTTGAGGATTCGGCCAAGGGCCTTTTCTATGTAAATATTTACCCGCGTTCTATCTCTTCTTGCTTATTGCTCTTTGCCTTTTTCCTTTGCCGCCTTCCCTTGGTTGCCGTCTTGCCAGTCGGACAGCCGTTCTGCGGACTGCTGCTGGATTAAGTACTTAGCGTCTTTGGGAAGGCAAGTACTTAGCTGTTTAGAGTTTTTAGCAAGTTAATTTAGAGAACGGCGAGCCGGCTGCTCAAGAGTCGGTGGTAAAAGGCTAGAAACCAGCTTAAACTATGTGCACGCTTTGAGTCCTTAGCAATTTTTCATGCGGACACCCATTCTACCTTACTCCTGCCCACCAGAGAGTCGCTCTGCGATCTGCGGCTTCTAACAGGAGACGGCTTAAGTGCCACACACTACTTGTCCGGCTGCAGGAAGTCATTTCGTAGTTTAAGACGGCAAGTCCCCGGGCCAACTAGTCGTACCCGGTGCCAAGCGGTATAACAAAGAGTAACATACTCATAGGCATAACTCTTATCATATAGATAAAAGAGGGCAGTCCCCGAGCTCTTCTCGAGGGGCCCGAGGTCTTCGTACTTTAATACAAAAGGTAGTGGGTACATACTGCATTAACTGTAAAATCTTAGGAGGAGGTTTGCATTCCATGGCTGCTCCGTCTCTTTGCCAGGGTCGTCCCTCTTACGTGCTCTGGGCTTCTGAGCATCGATCAGGTAGTAGGACTCATTGCCCAACACTTTGCTGCTGATGAAAGGGCCTTCCCAAGGTGCTGAAAGCTTGTGTTGGCTGGCTGTTCGTTGAATCAGCCGGAGCACAAGGTCTCCTTCTTGGAAAGATCTCGGCTTGACATTCCGGTTGTAGTATCGGCGCAGGATCTGCTGGTAGATGCTGGATCGGCTGAGTGCCAACAGCCGGCCCTCTTCCAACAGGTCAACACCGTCTTGACGTGCTTCTTCTACTTCCTCTTTGGTGTACATGGTGATTCGAGGGGAGTCGAATTCTATGTACGTTGGGATGACGGCTTCGGCGCCATAGACAAGGAATAAGGGCGTGAAGCCGGTTGATGTGTTTGGAGTCATGCGCAGGCTCCAGAGGATGGCTGGCAACTCATCAAGCCAACAGCCGGCCGAGCGCTCTAGAGGCTCGACCAGCCGAGGCTTGATGCCGGACAGGATTAGGCTGTTTGCTCGCTCTACCTAGCCATTGGACTGCGGGTGGGCAACGGACGCTAAGTCCACTCGGATGCCCTGCGTTGCGCAGAAACGGGCCAAGGAACCTTTGGCAAAGTTCGTGCCATTGTCGGTGATGATGTTGTGCGGTATGCCGTACCGAATTGTGATGTCGGAGATGAAGGTCACAGCAGTCGTTCCATTCAAATTCTTGATTGGTTTTGCTTCTATCCACTTGGTAAACTTGTCCACCGCGATGAGTAAGTGAGTCAAGCTGTCTCGTGCCGTCTTGAATGGTCCTACCATGTCCAGGCCCCAAACAGCAAAGGGCCAGGCAATGGGAATAGTCTTGAGTGCAGAAGCTGGCTGGTGTGTCTTAGAGAGGAACTTCTAGCACCCCTTGTATTTTTGGACCAAGGCCTTGGCGTCTTCAAGAGCAGTCGGCCAGAAGAAACCATGGCGGAAGGCTTTGGCGACGAGTGCTCTTGAAACCGCGTGGTGGCCACACTCGCCTTGATGGATGTCCTTGAGAATTGCTTGGCCTTGCACCGGCTCCACACAGCGCTGGTAGACACCAGCGACACTGCGCCTTACGAGCTCTCTGTTGACTATGCTGTAGGCTGCTACCCGGCGTTGCACTTGATGAGCTAAGATCTCATAAGTTGGCAGCACTTTGTTCACTAGGAATTTGAGGATGGGCTCAGCCCATGATGGTGCTGTAATTTCTGCAACCGTCAGGATAGCGACCTGGACGAGGGTGGCTGGGCCGGGAGGTGGTGGGCTGGAGTCGGCAGTCGCTTGCTGTGTCGATGAAGTCCCGGGCCGACTGGCGCGGTCCCCCGACTGGGCTCTAGAGTGTCCCGGCCAACCGCCGCAGTCCCCGGGTCAGGTGCGACTGCCACGATCCCCGCGCCATCTGCCAGAATATTCCTGCCGTCTGCGGGGGCCCTCGAGTCGGATCCGACTGCTTCAGGAGGAGCCGGTACAAAGATAGAGTCTAACTCTTGCGATGGCTTGATAGACGGCTTTAGGAGGCGCTGAAAGGCGACACCAGACGGTATCGCTTGTCGGGTGGAGCCGATTCGTGCCAGGGCGTCTGCTTGGTCGTTGTCATTTCTTGGCACATGGAGAAACTTGCACCGCTCAAAATATCCGCTGAGTTGCTGTACGAGGAAGCGGTAGCTCGCCATGTTTGCATCTTTGGCATCCCAATCGCCTGACGACTGCTGGACCACCAAGTCGGAGTCACCATAGCACAGGATCCGGCGAATGCCGAGCTCTTTGGCCAGCCGGAGCCGCGCCTCGTATTTGGTGACATTGTTGGAGGCGGCAAAATGGATTTGCAGCACATATTTGAGCTTGTCGCCTTTGGGAGAGGTGAGGACGATGCAGGCTCCCAAGCCGGTGCGCATCTTGGAACCGTCAAAATGCATCCGCCAATGGGTGGAGTCAGGTGCTGGCGGTAGATACTGAGTCTTGGCCCAGTCGACGAGGAAGTCGGCCAGTGCTTGCGACTTGATGGCGGTGTGAGGCTGGTAGTAGATGGTGTAGGGGGCCAAATCTATGGCCCATTTGGCCACTCGGCCCGAAGCATCTCGGCTCCCGATGATCTCGGCTAGTGGAGCCGTGCAGACCATAGTGATTGGATGTTCTCGGATTCACTCCTCGAGGCTAGGAACAGTCCTTCGGCATCGAGTCAATACGCCCTAAGGGGCATGTCTCCCCTATCCAGGGATACGGCTGCTGACTCTACTATAGCAGCCTAGAACCCCAGACTGCGGGCTTTCGCTCTTACCCATTAAGGGATAAGAGCTCAGAACACTGGCTTTCCTGACTAGAGTTGTTGGAAGTAGGGCTTCAATTTCTTGGCGGCAAAGTGCACGCCGTTGCACATCTTCTGATAGTGGGGGTAGTTTTTCTTGGAGGTCGACAGTACTTCACTCAAATAATATACCGGTCTCTAGACTGGTAGTGCCTTGCCTTCCTCCTTGCGCTCTACTACGATGACTGTGCTGACTACTCGACTGGTGGCGGCGATGTAGAGGAGCATGGGTTCCTTAGGAGTAGGAGCCGCCAGGACAGGTGGAGTAGTCAACATCTTCTTCAGTTGGAGAAAAGCTTCGTCCGCCTTGTGGTTCCACTCGAAAAAAGCGGTCTTCTCCAGGAGCCTTCTCGCCCAGCCGACTGATGAATCGGCTGATGGATGCCAAACAGCCGGTGAACTTCTGTACGTCCAGCAGTCAGCTGGGTACCTCCATCCTCTCGATAGCCTTCTTCTTCATAGGGTTGCACTCTATGCCGCGTTCAGAGACCAGGAAGCCAAGCAGCTGGCCGGCTGGTACTCCGAAGACGGAATTCTCTGGATTGAGGTTGATTTGAAATCGGCGCAAGTTCTCAAAGGTCTCCTTGAGGTCTTCAAGCAGTGTTCCATGCTTCTCTGTCTTCACCACCACATCATCCACGTAAACGTGAGCATTTCTGCCGAGTTACTTGAGGAGGCACTTCTGCATGCAACGTTGGAAGGTGGCGCCGGCGTTCCTCAAGCCGAACGTCATGGTCAAGTAGAAGAAGGCTCCAAACGGTGTGATGAAGGCGGTCTTCAGCCTATTGGCCGGGTTCAACTTGATCTGGTGATATCCCGAATATGCATCCAAGAAACTCAACAGCTCGCATCCGGCTATGGAGTCTATCACTTGGTCGATCCTTGCCAAAGCGAACGGGTCCTTGGGACATGCTTTTTTGAGGCTAGTGTAGTCAATACAACATTCGCCATTGCTTGTTCCTCTTCAGCACAAGGACCGGGTTGGCTAGCTTGCACTACTAGGAAAAGGCTAATTAGTAGCGCACCTGTTTTGGCCATTAATGGCGCACTACAGGTGCGCCACTATTAACACGCCACTAGTAACAAGTACTAATGGCGCACCCCTGGTGCGCCACTAGTATCCCAGATAATAGTGGCGCACTTGGCAGTGCGCCATTAATATGTCCCCTGGTGTGCCATTACTATGCCTCCTAAGGGGCCATATTTACCTTGTGCTCTGGGTTACTAATGGCGCACTTCTAGATAATGCGCCACTAGTATGTTTATTGCAGTGCGCCACTGAAGTGCAGTATGGTGCACCACTAGTATGAATATTAGGATTTTTTTTTCTTTTATGATATTTGCATAGGTTACAAAATATATTACTGCACAACATATAGACAACAGAACATATAAACAACAGATTTATCGAATACAATAGAAGATTAGTCTCCGAATACAATTCATCATATTAGTCTCCGAATTCAAAAGACCAAACAAAGTTAGAACATTACAAGTCTCGAGACCGCGAGTAGCGAGTTTGTCTTCACATTACAACTCGATATCGATCATCTAAACTACCATCACATAGAAGAGAGTTGCGGTCATCACGATGAGCATCATCGCGATGAAACTAGTCTTCATCTGGTTCCTCCTCCGCTCCCTCCACTCTCCCGCTAGATAGCGTGCGTATCTAGCTTCCTCCTCCACCCTAGTGGTGTACCCTTTGTAACTGTTACCGCTAAAACGGTGAACCTGTCTCTGACACTCCTCCTAGTCGTCATAGACTCCGGGAACCTCACCCTTGTACACGACATACGACGACATCTCTATGCACTAGACAACAAACATTAGTAGCAATTCACAGACAATACATAAGAAATATATAAGTATGCAACAAAAGGATCGGAAGAGAAAAGCAACACATTAATAGCACGATTCATGGTCCAACTAATAAATACCATCGATTACATATAAGTTGAACGACTGTCCAATCCAAAGACACATACAAGTTCATTAAAGTTTAATTACAACATGCGCTAATCGATATTTCAGAACTACATAGCATCACTACTTTCGACTCGACTCAGGGACCGGAGCATGGATGAAGCCGCCGTCTTTCGTGATGGTCATGAAATCGCGATCATTGTCAGCCTGCATTTGTAGCGTTGTTTCTATTTCACTGTTGGACGGTTGATATCTGAGGTAGAACTACCCCGAGGTACGAAGGACATCTTGATGGATGATTTCCGCAAACTCCGACTGGATGCGAAAGAATTCTTGTCCGAGGTCCGCGTCCTAGATTGCTGACAAGCGTGTGGCCCAATCTTTGAGACTATTTGGTAGAAGAAGGTGATTATGGTCCTGTACGATCGCCCGAATGTGATGGAGGGCGTAGTAGGCATCCTTCTGACCACCAGGCGGCTGCTTGACACAGGGGAACATCGTTATGTGGGTGAACACGTGCTTGCCGTACTTAAAAATTGGCCTCCTGAAGGTGCCTCCAGATTTGGCGTAGCCAGGGAGAACATCATCAAGAACTTTCTTGATATTTGTGTAGTCCTTATTCGACTGATGGTCCGAGTCAAAATACGTGGCCATGGAATAGTTCGGGCTTAAGAGGGTGAGTGTACAACGTGTGTCACTGCACAAAACATGCAATGTTAGAGAGAAAAAAGAACGATCGAAATATAAGAAATCATATGTTACTGGGCGGTGAGGGGATGACTTATTCGGGAAAGTAAGGCACGAGGAAGTTATCCTTATCTGGGTTCGCTAGAATGATGCCTTCGAGGTATGAACTCGCGACTTGCCAGTCCCCAGCGCTGCCCAAGAGCTTGGCACGCATGTAGAATGGGTCGACTATCATGATGTCCGGGGTCTTGTCTCCAATGATCTGCATCTCCATACTTAGCGAAAATAGCCGAATGAGGGTGTAGTGCAGCGGATGAAGGTTAAACATAGCGTAGATGTCATCAAACCGCAGGACGATCATAGCCCCGATGGCGCTATCGACAAAGCCCTTGCCCTCTGGCACCTTGGCCACGAAAACCGGGTATGCCACATCATTCTCGGAGATACGCCACTTCTCCAAAGAAAAAACACTATCATGCAGACTCCGCATAGCACCGGTTGCAGCATTGAGCAGATTAGTCGGTAGCATCGGCCTACCCGCCACATGCACCCTCCTCGAGATATCCTTAGATGAAGGTGGCCCGTCCTGAGCACGGATCGTACTCGGTGCCGGCTGGCTCGCACCCTTGTTATTCTTTCTTTTCCGTCCCTTCTTCTTCTACTGTAATGGGATCGAGTTCTGCTCAGAGACAACCTTCTTGAATGTGTTGGGGCTGATAATATTTCGCACCTTGGCTATCTGAGGCTCGGTGAAGGCGGCAGCTGGAGGCGTCTCCTGAGAACTAAACGCCAGACGATGCGTGTTGCAACTGGGTTTCTCCGCGGTACCAGCTAGATTGTGACCGTATTTTGCAGGGTTGGGTTCTTGAGAAGGAGGCCCCAAGAATTTGTCACCGTACCCATCTTCGTTGAAGTACTTATCGACCCTGGTAAATGTACCATCCTCGTCGTCCAGATCTTCTGCCATATGCATGTCCGGATCGGCCATATGTTCATCGTCGTCGTCCGGTAGCGTTGCCGTGGTCTTGCCATGGCTTGGTGCCGGCACGACTGGCGGTGTTGTCTGTGGGGTGGTGTCCCCCGCCCCCAAACGAATCTGGCTCTCCGGCCAAAGCATGGACCAGCCTATGCAGGCGCTGAGGGTCATCACATCATCTTCGTCAGCCCCAGGGGGTCGATACGGAGGTAACAAGTTGTCGCAGCCCCGCAGCACCCGAACCAGTTGAACCCTATACATGTTGGGTGGCATCGGATTACCGTGGAACAGGCGGTTGCCCGGTTGAACGATTCTGGCCTTGGCGACATCGATCAAGTCGCCATTCACAAAGTGCAGGAGAGTGCATGGAACGTCGGCGGCGCCCTGCGAAAACATGTAGGGCGTCAGGGATGCCCAGTCACAGGCAAGGAGATGAAGTCATCGGCCGAGAGGCTTAGTTACCGTGATGGTGTCGAGCTCGGCTAATGTCGAGGCACCGCCAATGGCAGGCTTGCAAGTGACGGATGGGCCGACTGCTGCCGAGGAGCCAGCCGGCATAATCTTCCCACACCCGGGTGCATTAAGCTCCAATGCCGGCACCGACGCCAGAGACACCAATGCCGACTCCGCTGGAGACACCAATGGCGCTGCCGGCGCGTTGTGCGAGTTGCTGCCCGTGAAGCTGGGAATCAGGGGCGGCCCCTGTTGGCCGCCGGCAATCCATGCCTGCAGCCCCTCAAGCAAGGTAGGCATAATGGTGGTGATTGTCGCTCCCAGTTTGTCTCGAACTTGCTCTTCGACTATCTCCGGAATCCGCGCCACTTGTGCGTTCAGTTCTTGAACCTCGCGCTCCTGGCTTTCCGAACTGGTCTTTCTCTCCTTTCGCCCAGCGATATAGTATTCTGACCTTTTCTTGGATAAGCTTTGCCGGCCACATGACTAGCTCACGTCGACTTACTGAGCTTATCCTTGTGTTTCATTATGTTCAACGCCCTATTTAAAGTGGTGTCCCAAGGGGAGCTCTGAGACGACCCCGCGCTACTGCTTTCAGTTTCCTGTGGAA
The DNA here is from genome assembly GCF_003073215.2 of Triticum urartu. Lineage (NCBI taxonomy): Eukaryota > Viridiplantae > Streptophyta > Magnoliopsida > Poales > Poaceae > Triticum > Triticum urartu. The sequence continues at coordinate 584,509,536 of NC_053028.1, forward strand.
AGAATGTGAACCATTTAGAAAATTAGCTTCATTAATTAGAATGCAACCATATGGAGCTAATTGCGCGGGTGTGTATTCCTTACCAGAACAAGCTCAAGCGCCTTGGTCTTCGGATCCGTGGTAAGCTCCTTGGTTACCGAGTCAATCTTGTACCGGGCCCTAACATAGTTCCTGGTCTGCTTGTCGCGGTATTTATCGAAGAGGGGCGATAGGCCTTGCTCGACACGCTCCGCATCCTCCTTGTCCCATATACGTTCTGCCACTCTGTAACCGTCGGGACCGAGTTTGTGGACCCCTAAGTTCAAGTCTCGCATATCTTTCCACAGCTGACTTGATTCCGCGGTTGCGTTGCTCTCGCACTTAATCTTGAACTCCAGGTAGTCAGCTTCGCCGATCGAAGGATTTGTCTCCTTCATCTTCTCATAACTATCACCTTTTTCAATCCTTCTCTTCACCGCGGCTCTCCAAGTAGCCAGGGCCGTGCTCATCTTCGTGAGAGCGGCACTGTTCACTTTATTCCCTGAGAGGCGTGTGTTTGCAAAGTCACCGGGGAACTTGTATCGTTCGTGCAGCTTCGTGAAGAGGAGGTTGTGCAAATTTCCTCAGTCACGATGCCTTAGGTTCTCGGTGTTGATCGAGACAGTGCTCCGAAGAATGCACACGAGCCGTCCCACGTACCCCTTAACTAATTCTGGGGGCGCCGTTGGCTGCCCACTGGAGGACACTTCAGTAAATTCCTCCTTGACGGTGCCAAGCATGTTCGGGCGCCGGTCCTTCCGTTGCCTCTTCAGTTGGCTGCCATCTGTGTGTGCGCTGCCATCATCAGTGGTGGCATTCTCTGCAGCACCATCAGTGGTGTCATCCCCGACGTCAGTAGGGGTTGTGAAGTCGGGATCGGTGTCTTTCGCGGCGTCCTCATAGCGGTGAGGTTCTTACTCCATCTCCTGGGACAGTTCCTAGAATGCCTTGCCCGAACCGCCGGCCTCATCGTTGTGGGCCATGTTTCGCTCTAAATAGGAAAAAAGTTTGGTCAAAAAGTTGGTTATTGTCAAGGAACAAGATCTCTAAGTTGACCAAATAACCTAATTCTCGAGGAATGTCGCCAAAAAGTTGGCTTCGGTGTGCGGTACAAAACTGAATTTTGGAAATCTACAGAATGAACAAGCTAAGGGCTGCAAATGCCCGCAAGGCTTCAAGGGTGACGGCATAATGGCTCAGTTTTATTTAAGGGTTGGTTTGTGAGGAATTATCATGGTCTCAGCATTTAGGGTTTGTCGACACCGAGGCATCCTAAAAGCTAAGCTTTTATCATTTAAGGTTTGTGAAAGGATCGATATGATTGACTAGAGGGGGGTTAATAGGCAACTAACAATTTTTAACTTTTCTTTACCCAATTAAACTTTGCATCGAAGTAGGTTGTCTAGATGTGCAACTAGGTGAGCAACCTATATGACGCAACAACAACAAACAAACAAGCAAGCAAGAGAAGTAACACTAATGAGCTTGCACGAGTAAAGGTAAGAGATAACCAAGAGTGGATCCGGTGAAGACAAGGATGTGTTACCGAAGTTCCTTCCTTTTTAAGGGAAGTACGTCTCCGTTAGAGTGGCGTGGAGGCACAATGCTCCCCAAGAAGCCACTAGGGCCACCGTATTCTCCTCACGCCCTCACACAATGCGAGATGCTGTGATTCCACTATTGGTGCCCTTGAAGGCGGCAACCGGACCTTTACAAACAAGGTTGGGGCAATCTCCAAAACTTAATCGGAGGCTCCCAACAATACCATGAAGCTTCACCACAATGAACTATGGCTCCGTGGTGACCTCAACCATCTACTATGCTCAAACACCCAAGAGTAACAAGATCCGCTAGGGATAGGTGGGGGATCAAAAATCTCTTGGTGGAAGTGTAGATCGGGGCCTTCTCAACCACTCCCGAGCAAATCAAAAAGTTTGATTGGCTAGAGAGATAGATCGGGCGAAAATGGAGCTTGGAGCATTAATGGAGCTTGAGTGGAAGAGATGAGTCAATGGGGAAGAAGGGGACCCGCCTTTTATAGTGGGGGCAACAATCCAACCGTTGCCCCACTAAACAGCCTCGTAGAGGGCGGTACTACCGCGGGAGACAGCGGTACTACCGCTGGGTTAAGCGGTACTACCGCTCCCTTCGGCAGTACTGCCGCGTGGAAAGGAGCGTAATGGGAAAGAGGGAACTGGGCGGTACTACCACGGAGGTAGGGCGGTACTGCCGCAGCGAGGTAGGGACCTGGCAAGCCAGTGGTAGTACGCTACGGAGCGGTACTACCGCTTGTGACCCCTCAGCGGTACTACCGCTGGGTACCACGGTACTACTGCTGGGTACCACGGTACTACCGCTGGGTACCAGACAAAGCCCACAAGAAGAGAGAAGATCTCTCCATAGAAGCGGAAGGGCTGGGAGGGTGAGAAGCGGATGTGTACGTGTTGATTCCACCCAAGTGATACCAAAGCGGACCCCCTCTTGATAGTACGGTGCCCTCTATGCAACCTAGTCCACCGGAAAAGAAACGAAAGAGCTACACCGTCTTGAATGATACTCCGAGGGGACGAAATCGTCTTGTGCCACGGATGAATCTCTGAAATGCTCAAAGCACACGATTAGTCCGCAAACACATTGTCATCAATCTCCAAAACCACATCGAGAGAGATATGCCTCAACAGTTTGTCGATGCCGAGGCACCCTAAAAGCCTAAGCTTTCATCATTTAGGTTTTTATCGACCGAGGCACCCTAAAAGCCAAGGTTTTATCATTTAGGGTTTGTCGACGCTGAGGCACCCTAAATGCTAAGTTAAGTTTTCATCATTTAGGGTCTATCGATGCCAAGGCACCCTAGGTTGACTAATATATATGGGTATCTTCTAATAATATACCCTATCAAGTATGGTGCAATATTTAGAAAAATAGCCAACAGTGACATGCAAGTGCTGACAGAAAAGGGAAGGAGAATTCTAAGTTGGGCCTAATCACTTGGCTCTATTGCCACCTATGGCAGTTGCATATTAGTTGTGCAAAAAAATTTAAGAGCGGGCAGTAATGAATAATATTTAATGGATACCTCAAAAACCTAATCTAGTATCTTCATTTAACAATTTTCAACTAGAAAGTGCACAAAGTGCAACAAACAGATTATTTCATCCCCCAGAAACAATAATGATAACATTCTTTTCCTGAACTATAAACGACTCATGGTTTCGTCTGTCCACACATGAATTCAGTATATGTGTTTAGTGCAGCAAGAATAAAGGGACACCACATGTCAAAAATCTCGCATCCAAAATTTCACAATTGAGCCTAACGTGACAGTGCATATATAACCAGGCTTATGGTGCATTCTACTTTCTACCTGTCCAATCTGTATTTGTTAGACTTAACTAAGTTAACTGTTATCTGCACACCCTAATTATTTTATCTGATTAACACAAAATAGACATCTCAACACTTGCATTTGCAAATATAACACCATGAGACACTTCAACTAGGTACTTCTCGAAGGACAAACACCAAGAGACAGCAAACATATCAGCCATTGATAGAAGATTCATAACTAGTCCTTAGCTTGAGCTTCTGAACTAGTACTGGCAAACCTAGAATAATGGCCCAAAAGCTGAACTATTTGAGCTTCTGAACTAGTGCTAGCAAACCTAGAATAATGGATCAAATGTTGAACATAGAATAGATTATACCATTAGTAATAACTATGCATTGCTCACATTGTAAAAAGGCACAGAAAGAGAGCAACTGACATTAGTAATAACTATGAGTTGATATCACACTTCTATATGTATAACACAAGAGGTGATTGATCCTACTTAATTAAGTACTAAGATACCCCGGCCCATGCATTAGTCGCAAGTACCCCATATGTCCTATTTTTTATGAAAGTCATGCTAAAATTCACAGAAAATTTTAGCATGACCTTTGCTGAAAATAGGACATATGGAGTACCCGAATTTGCCAGAATGGAAGTTAATCCACATTCCGGCAAACTCAAGGGCCTCTCGGGTACCTGCAAAATCATCACGACACAATGGTCAGACAAAACCACAGAAATTGTTTTCTGTAAAAGATTATAATCATCTTTACATGTCTTTCTCAATGTGATCAATTGATGGATCAGCATATAATTCAACAACTCCACTGAAAATGAGAGCTGAAAGATGCATGGAGCAGAAACAACTCAGAAAAATCAACCTCATAAATGCCATAAAAGTAGTCTTGCAAACACTTCATATAAGAAAGCATCTCTCTTTTTTAGGGAAGAAAGCATTTCTCTATGGGGTTTAGGGTTTCTGTATGGGGTTAGGGATTGGGATAGGGAAGATGGCTATGGGGGGCTACAAGAAGAAGCGGCCAGGCGGAGGCTCCAGTCCCGTGACATCCGGCAATGGACACTCACTGTGCTAGCTAGTAACTGCATTTTGTTTTCACCGACTACATACTGTGCACTACTTAGTCACTAATTGCAGTCATGAAATTAGGAGATCCATCTATCTATGACATATAGCTAGTTGCATCACTGACTAAAATTTTGGTTCAACTTTCATGGACATGCATGCTATTTACGGTTCAGTTCACGATACTGCTAGTGAAACAAACTTCCAAAATTATTTTTTCGTTCTCTAATGCAACATTTTTCTTCTTACCTACGTGGTCACCTTCAAAACCATCTACACATAATCAACAGTTTCATTTGCAAACTTCTTTACCCACGTAAATCTAACTCATTTTCCTTACAGAATCTTTGTTCTAAAGCACCTACAAACAATCTGCAGTTATATACTTTTAACTTATTTAGCCGCATAATCTATGTACAGTCACAAATCTGATTCATTTTTATGCTTCTTGAACCAAAGAATCTTTTTTGCAACCATGCAGCTCAAATTGGCAATGATTCACTTTTTGCAATGGCAGTCAGTACAGGCAGACAAATGGTTCACCAGTGCTCCTTCTATATATCAGAGACTTAAGATGTGTGTTTAGTGTGATCGTTTCCCCAAAAGAATAAAATAGACAACAACATTTGGGGAGCAACGAGCCATCGCGGCGGAAGAGAAGAACAGAGGGATTTGTCGCCCCTCCGTACGTACCCAATGTTTCCGACGCGGAGAAGCCGACATTCCTCAGTGGAGCGGGAGCCCTGTCGCACGTGGCGTGGACGGCTGGCTGGTTGCTTCCCTCGACCTCCGGTGGCGGCAGCCCTTGGGGACGACGGCCTTGGCAATCCAATCGTAGGAGAAGAGGAAGGTGAGGACAAGGGAACATGAGGCGCAAGAACCGAGAGAGGAGGAGAAGGCAATACTGAATCGAACTGGGGCGGAATCAGGCCGGAGGGTGCTGGCGTCGGAGTAGATAGACAACGACGTCGCCTGGCCGGCGCGTCGTGTCACCGCGCAGGCCGAGGGGGGTTGTCCGTGGATGTCCCTCCTGTGGATGAGGGGGCAGGGGTGGGGCAGCTCCGAGGCTCCAAGTCTCCGGCGGCGCAGTGGGTTTGGGCGCCGCGGGTTTCTAGGGTTTCGAGGGCTGGGAAGGCGAGGGAGGGGGTGGGTGGGTGCGGTGAAGGCGAGGGAGGGGGTGGGTGGGGGCGGCGGAGCCCGGGAGCGAGGTCGCCGGTGGGTGGAAGGGGATCGGCGACGGTGGTGAGAGGCGAGGGGCGAGATGTTAGAAGGGGGAGATGGGAGAAGGGTGAGATGGACAGGTACACACCTATATATAGAGGGGGGAACGTTAGCAATGGCGCACCTTCTAGGGGTGCGCCATAAACCCCGTGATAGCAATGGCGCACCTTCCCCCAATGCGCGGTGCTCCATTACTTACTCTTTTTTTTGGATTTTTAGAAAATATTTATCAAATTTGTTACTTGAAAATATTTATGAATATGAAAAAATATCATCAAATTTATGAATGTGAATAGTTTTTTCGAAAACATTTATCAATATGAAAAAATATCATCAAATTTGTTATTTGAATTATTTATGAATATGAAAAAATATCATCAACTTTATGAATGTGAATAATTTTTTAGAAAATAGTTATGAATATGAAAAAATATCATCAAATTTATGAATGTGAATAATTTTTTAGAAAACATTTATGAATATGAAAAAATATCATCGAATTTGTTATTTGAAAATATTTATGATTATGAAAAATATCATCAAATTTATGAGTGTGAATAATTTTTTTAGAAAACATTTATGAATATGAACCATAAAAATATTCAAAAATTAAACATTTGTCATGAGTTTAAAAATATTCATGAGTTCAAAAAATATTTAAAAAATATTAAAAAATATTTAAAAAATTGGTACACCAATGGCGCACCACCTAGGGGTGCGCCATAAGTACCTTGATAGCAATGGCGCACCTTCTCCTGGTGCGGCATAATCCATTAGTAACTTTTATTTTGGATTTTTTGTTGCATTCATTTCTAAATTATTAAAACATTTATGAATATGAAAAAATATCATCAAATTTGAAAAAATATTCATGAATTCAAAAAGTGCTCATGAAATTTAAAAATATTCATGAGTTCAAAAAATATTAAAAATTCTTCATGAGTTTAAAAAAATAACATAGCAATATTAACAAATAAACACAAATAAAAATTGGTATACCAGAATAAACATAAATACCAGAATAAACGTAAATAAATATTCATGAGGATTAGATAATAAGAAATATCATTTCAATATGTCAAAATACAATCGAGAAATGAAGACTACAATTTAAATACAATCGATCTTGGCTAGCTATCTTTTCACAATCTTCTTGCCCTTCTTTTTCGCAAATGGAGTTCTTCTGTTGAACGGACGTCCTTTAGGTAGGGTGGTCCTGCTTCTTGTGGTGTATGGCACTTCATCGTTGTCGTCATGTTCCATCTTCGGGTCGCCATACTTGTCGAAGTATTGCTCATTGGCGACTCCATCCATTCCGATGATCTTCCTTTTGCCTCTCCTCACGACAACACGACTGGGCTTTGACGGGTAGATAATGAATAAGCATTGGTCCACTTGGGAAGCTAGTACACATGGCTCATTTTTCGCGGTGACGTTTGTGCCCCGGTCTTGGATTTGGTTTCGGGTATAATCATGGTGGTGAAATACCGGTCTTCTTTTAGGACGCTCTTGGCCCATCTGACACGGAACATCGGGACCTTCTCTCCAGCGTAGCTCAGCTCCCAGATCTCCTCGATCCTTTCATAGTATATGTCCTTGTCGTTATTTGTGTAGGATTCCATCGTTACCCCGGAGTTCTGATAACCATCACTCTTCATGTCCTTGTCCTCGGTGTAGAATGTGTAGCCGTTGATATCGTACGCCTCATAGGTCATCAGGTTGTGCTCGGTGCCCTGTGACAGGGCGAATATGAGTTTTTCTTCCGCGGAAGAATCCTCATATAAAGGGTACGACAGAAGCTTCTCCTTGAACCAATGCGTGAACCATGAGTTTTGCTCCTTCATTATATCTCCGTCCATCCTCTGTTGGCCTCGGTCATTGTACGTCTTCTCAATAAAGGTTTTGTGCTCTACCACCCAAGGATCGACCACATCTATGTGTTGTAGCGCGACTAGGTTTGCCCTTTCAAAGTCGGCGAGTTGACCCTCGAAGTCGACATGCATTTCGCGGCGAGCACCGCGGTGACCCCATCCAGCGAGCCTGCCGAGGTGCCTGTTGACGGGCAGACCAACGGGGTTCTCGATGCCTAGATAATTCGTGCAGTAGGAGATGCACTCTTTGGTCAGAAAGCCCCTGGCTATGCTTCCCTCTGGACGTGACATGTTGCGAACGTATCCTTTGATGACACCATTCATCTTTTCGAACGACATCATGCTATGGAGGAACGTAGGCCCGAGTTGGATGATATCCTCCACGATATGGACCAACAGAAGCACCATAACATCGAAGAATGCGGGCGGGAAGTACATCTCAAGCTCGCATAGTATCACCATGATATCTTTCTGTAGCCTTCTGAGTTGCCTCACGCCAACTGACTTCTGAGAGATGACGTCGAAAAAGTTGCATAGGCCAAATAGCATTTCACAGATGTGCGCGTCCATGATCCCACGGATTGCAACTGGAAGTATCTGCGTCATCAGCACATGACAATCGTGAGACTTCATCCCGCTGAACTTCTGCTTCGCTGAGTTTAGGTATCTGCTTATCTTCCCCGCGTAACCGTACGGAAGTTTTACTCCTAGGAGGCAGGTGAAAAACTGCTCGATCTCCTCCTGACTTAGAGTGAAGCACGCGGGAGGGTAGTCATTTCCGATCTTCTTGGCCTTTTTTCCTTTGCGACGACTTTCCGTGTCCTCCTTCACCTCATCATCATCATCATTAGAGTGAAGCTCCTCCATGATGCCCATTGATTTCAAGTCTGCCCTTGCTTTCGGACCATCTTTGGTCCTCTCTGGCATGTTGAGCAGGGTACCAAGCAGACTCTCACACATGTTCTTCGTGATATGCATGACATCAAGGCTGTGAGGCACACGGAGGATCTTCCAGTACGGCATGTCCCAAAAAACAGACCTCGTTTTCCATACCTCCAGCAGCGGCTCTGGCGCCTTTAGCTTCTTTCCCGGCTCTGGCGCCTTTTCCTTCTTTCCCGGCAGTGGGCAATCTTTCCAATTTTTCAACAGCTCGTCTATTTCCTCGTCGCTCCTCATAAGCGGGCGTCTTCGGGGTTCGGTTTCACCATCGAACTGATCCTTGCGTTTTCTCCATGAGTCATCATCACGAAGCCACCTTCGATGTCCCATGAACACGGTTTTCAAAGACCCGGGATCTCTATCTAGCTGGTGATACATTGTGTCATCCATGCACCTGACGCATCCAGAAAATCCGTGGACCACCTGCCCCGCGAAATGTCCGTAACCGAGATAGTCGTGCACCGTCATGAGCAGTGCAGCTCTCATAGGGAAATATTCTTTCTCTGCGGCGTCCCACGTATTGGCTGGCGTTTTCCACAGCATATCTGGCTCCTCTTTCAGTAGCCCCAGATACAGATTGATGTCATTCCCTGGTTGTTTCGCCCCTTCAATTAGCATACTCATATGAATGTACTTCCTCTTCATGCAAAGCAAGCGGGGAAGGTTGTACATCCACACAAACACAGGCCAGGTGCTATGTGTGCTTCTCTGGCTGCCAAATGGATTGACTCCATTGGTGCTCCCACCCAGCACGATGTTCCTTGGATCGTCCCCAAATTCTGGGTGTTCGAAGTTCAACTCTTGCCACTGACTCGCATCCTTAGGGTGACTCAGCATCTTGTCTTTTTTATTTATCTCCAGATCATTTCCATCATCTTCTCGCTTCTTCTCCTCCCTATCCACGTGCCAACTAAGGAGCTTTGCTAGCTTAGGGTCCGCGAAATACCGCTGCAGACGAGGAGTGATCGGAAAGTACCACACCACTTTTCGAGGAGCTTTCTTCCTCTTCTTGTATTGAGAGACGCCGCACACCGGACATATGGTAGACTCCGCGTGCTCGTCCCGATAAATGATGCAATTGTTCATGCACACATGGTATTTCACGTGCGGTAAATCCAGAGGACACACAATTTTCTTCGCCTCCTCGAAACTGGTCGGGCACTTGTTCCCCTTGGGAAGACATTCGTGCCAGAATGACATGTTCTCGTCGAAGCATGCGTCGGTCATTTTGTGTTTTACCTTCATCTCCAGAGCCATGAGCGTTACTTTCAGGCGGGTATCCTCGGGCCTGCATCCTTCGTACAATGGAGTAACCGCGTCTATCTCCAGTTGATCCAGCTTGACTTTCTCTCGGGCGGCAGCTCTTGCGTTATCCGTCTGCTTGAGAAGCAGCTCTTGAATATGAGGGTCCTGCAGACAGCCCATCGATGGTCCATCATTGTCTGCTCCGGCATCTTCATATTGATGATCATGCCCTTCGTCTACTCCAGCATCTTCCACATCATCATGTCCGCCATCTTCTACATGATGACTGTGTACTGCATCTACTTCGTGATCATGTCCTGGAGATTCTTCATCTTCTCGCCCGCCCTTTCCACGGTTGTCTTGCTGCCCTTCCTCATTTCTTGCCCGGCCCCCATGGACGACTTCATAATCATCTTCATCACTTTGCCACCAATAGCCATCAATGAAACCACGCAAGAGCAGGTGGTCCCGCACCTGTACAGAACCCGGGTCCATACGGCTCTCCAGCTTGCATCTACGACACGGACATCTTATCTCCGTCTTGTTCTTTTGAAGCATCTCGGCCTTCGCGGAGCTCAAAAACCTATTCATGATTCCTTCGATCATCGTGCGGACCATGGTCGCCTGCGGGGTAGAGCAAAACGATATTTTAGAACCAAAAAAAAAGTTGGCATGACTTTGCCTAAAAATAGGACCAAAAAGAATGCATAGTGCCAAATTCTCACTGAAATGGAAATGAATCAACATTCCGGCAAAATATTGGAAACTATCGCATTTCAAATACCGGTACCTGCAAACACAAACATATGCAACACCAAAACATATGCAACACCACAAACATACATAGATCTAGGCCATAAAAAGTGCATGTGCACGTTGTTGGAGGGAGAAAACAGTAGATCTACAACATAAAAAGAGCTTTCCCATTACTTACCTATCAAAAAAAGGAAATGTAACCACTTAATTTGGCTGAATCTATGGTGCAAATGAGGTGAGGAGGAGGAGGTAGCCGAGACAAGCTTGGAGGAGGAGGTGGAGAGAATGAAGTGGGGAAAGTGAGTGTGGTAGGTGGCTGTCCAAAATATCTAGCTGCTCTCAGGTTACCAATGGCGCACCACATAACAATGTGCCATTAGTAACCCTTATTACTAATGGCGCACCTGTTACATGGTGCGCCATTACTAGTTTTGCAAAAAAATTGTTAGTAGTGGTGCACCGTGGTTGTGGTGCGCCATTACTAGTTTGAACTAGTAATAGCGCACTATACCCTGGTGCGCCATTACTAGTTTTGAAAAAAAAAAGTTAAAAAAATGTTAGTAGTGGCGCACAGAGTGTGTTGTGCGCCATTACTAGTTAAAACTAGAAATGGCACACTATGCGCTGGTGCGCCACTATTAGTTTTGGAAAAAATTAAAAAATTGTTAGTAGTGGTGCACCATGGGTGTGGTGCACCATTAGTGATATGGACACTAATGGTGCAGCTACACATGGTGCGCCACTGCTATATAGGAGTGGTGCACCACATATGTGGTGTGCCATTAATGTCCATATTAGCTATAGCCCTTTTCTTAGTAGTGTTTGCTGGTTAGGGTCCCAGCGTAAGCCGGTGCCACCTAACACTTTCCTAGATATTCAGCATAACCCCTCAGTAAAATTGCCTATAGAGGACGATCTAGCTATTTCTAACCAGGAAGCACAATTGGTGGGAGCTCTTCATGTTATCCCTGATTGGACAGTCCCATATTTGGCTTATATGACCCAGGGCGAGTTACTTGAAAATGAAACTTTGGCCAGGCAAATAACCCGGCGGTCTAAGTCAATGACTATTGTCAATCAAGAGTTGCATCATCGTAGTGTCACAGAGGAGTTTTAGCATTGTGTTTCTCCTAAGGAAGGCTGTGAGATTCTATGAGAGATTCACGAAGGAGACTGTGGTCATCATGCCGGCTCTAAGTCACTTGTAGCAAAGGCTTTTCGTCATGGGTTTTATTGGCTGACGGCTCATGCTGATGCAGAGGATTTGGTCAGTAAATGTGATGGTTGTCAGAAATTTTCACAACAAGCTCATGTGCCGGCTCAGGAATTGAGGATGATCCCAATTGCTTGGCCATTTGCAGCATGGGGGCTTGATATGGTTGGGCCTTTCAAAAGGTCCAAGGATAAAAGACCCACCTTTTGGTGGCGGTTGACAAATTTACAAAGTGGGTTGAAGCGGAGCCAGTTAGTAAGTGTGACACGGCAACGACGGTTCAATTTATCAAAAAGCTCATTTTCCGTTTTGGCTTTCCCCACAGCATTATAACTAATAATGGAACTAATTTGTTCAAAGGTGCTATGAAAGAATTTTGTCAACGAGAGCATATTCGACTTGATGTATCATAAGTGGCTCACTCCTAGTCCAATGGTCAGGCTGAGAGAGCCAATCAAGAGATTTTGCGAGGCATCAAGCCCCGGCTTATGGTCCCTTTGTAGAGGACGTCGGGTTGTTGGGTGGAGGAGTTACCCTCAGTGTTATGGAGTATCAGTACTACCCCCAACAAATCTATGGGTTATACGCCTTTCTTCATGGTTTACGTACCCAAGGCGTGCTACCTCTTGACCATGCTTTTGTTTTCCCTTGAAGAGGCAAGGGTGATGCAGCAAAGTAGCGTAAGTATTTCCCTCAGTTTTTGAGAACCAAGGTATCAATCCAGTAGGAGGTAACACACAAGTCGTCTAGTACTTGCACAAACAAACAAGAACCTCACAACCAACGCGATAAAGGGGTTGCCAATCCCTTCACGGTCACTTACGAGAGTGAGATTTGATAGAGATAATAAGATAAATATTTATGGTATTTTTGTTGTATAGATTGGAAAATAAAGATTGCAAAACAGAAATAGCAAGTTGATATGAAAATAATATGATGGAAGATAGGCCCGGGGGCCATAGGTTTCACTAGTGGCTTCTCTCAAGATAGAAAATTCTACGGTTGGTGAACAAATTACTGTCGAGCAATTGATAGAAAAGCGCATAGTTATGAGAATATCTAGGCATCACGTCCGTGACAAGTAGACCGAAACGATTCTGCATCTACTACTATTACTCCACACATCGACCGCTATCTAGCATGCATCTAAAGTATTAAGTTCATAAGAAGAGAGTAACGCATTAAGCAAGATGACATGATGTAGAGGGATAAACTCAAGAAATATGATATAAACCCCATCTTTTTATCCTCGATGGCAACAATACAATATGTGCCTTGCTGCCCCTGCTGTCACTGGGAAAGGACACCGCAAGATTGAACCCAAAGCTAAGCACTTCTCCCATTGCAAGAAAGATCAATCTAGTAGGCCAAACCAAACTGATAATTCGAAGAGACTTGCAAAGATATTAAATCATGCATAAAAGAATTCAGAGAAGAATCAAATATTGTTCATAGATAATCTTGATCATAAACCCACAATTCATTGGATCTCGACAAACACACCGCAAGAAGAATTACATTGAATAGATCTCCAAGAGAATCGAGGAGAACTTTGTATTGAGATCCAAAGAGAGAGAAGAAGTCATCTAGCTAATAACTATGGACCCGAAGGTCTGTGGCAAACTACTCACACATCATCGGAGAGGCTATGGTGTTGATGTAGAAGCCCTCCGTGATCGATTCCCCCTCCGGCGGAGTGCCGGAGAAGGCCCCAAGATGGGATCTCATGGGTACAGAAGGTTGCAGCAGTGGAAATAGGGTTTCTTGGTGCTCCTGGTTGTTTTCGGGGTATATGGGTGTATATAGGAGGACGAAGTATGTCGGTGGAGCTGCAAGGGGCCCACAAGGGTGGGGGCGTGCCCTCCTTCCTCCTGGCGTCCTCACTTCTTTCCCGATGTCCACTCCAAGTCTCTTGGATCACGTTTGTTCCAAAAATAACTCTCCCGAAGGTTTCATTCCGTTTGGATTCCGTTTGATATCCCTTTTCTGCGAAACACTGAAATAGGCAAAAAAACAGCAATTTGCACTGGGCCTTTGGTTAATATGTTAGTCCCAAAAATAATATAAAAAGGTATATTAAAGTCAATTAAACATCCAAAACAGATAATATAATAGCATGGAACAATCAAAAATTATAGATACGTTGGAGATGTATTAAGCATCCCCAAGCTTAATTCCTGCTCGTCCTCGAGTAGGTAAATGACAAAAAGAGAATTTGTGATGTGGAATGCTACCTAGCATAATTCTCAATGTAATTTTCTTTATTGTGGTATGAACGCTCAGATCTGAAAGATTCAAGACAAAAGTTTAATATTGAAATAAAAATAATGATACTTCAAGCATACGAACAAAGCAATCATGTCTTTCCAAAATAACATGGCCAAGGAAAGTTATCCCTACAAAATCATATAGTCTGGCTATACTCTATCTTCATCACACAAAGTATTTAATCATGCACAACCCCGATGACAAGCCAAGCAATTGTTTCATACTTGTGATGTTCTCAAACTTTTTCAATCTTCATGCAATACATGAGCGTGAGCCATGGATATAGCACTATAGGTGGAATAGAATGGTGGTTGTGGAGAAGACAAAAAGGAGAAGATATTCTCACATAAACTAGGCATATCAACGGGCTATGGAGATGCCCATCAATAGATATCAATGTGAGTGAGTAGGGATTGCCATGCAACGGATGCACTAGAGCTATAAGTGTATGAAAGCTCAACAAAAGAACTAAGTGGGTGTGTGTCGGTGTCAAAACCGGCGGATCTCGGGTAGGGGGTCCCGAACTATGCGTCTAGGCTGGATGGTAACAGGAGGCAGGGGACACAATGTTTTACCCAGGTTCGGGCCCTCTTGATGGAGGTAAAACCCTACGTCCTGCATGATTAATATTGATGATATGGGTAGTACAAGAGTAGATCTACCATGAGATCAGAGAGGCTAAACCCTAGAAGCTAGCCTATGGTATGATTGTATGTTGTGATTGTTGTCCTACGGACTAAAACCCTTCGGTTTATATAGATACCAGAGAGGGTTAGGGTTACACAAGGTCGGTTACAAAGGAGGAGATACACATATCCGTATTGCCTAGCTTGCCTTCCACGCCAAGTAGAGTCCCATCCAGACACGAGACAAAGTCTTCAATCTTGTATCTTCATAATCCAACAGCCCAGCCAAAGGATATAGTCCGGCTGTCTGGAGACCCCCTAATCCAGGACTCCCTCAGTAGCCCCTGAACCAGGCTTCAATGACGATGAGTCCAGCACGCAGTATTGTCTTCGGCATTGCAAGGCGAGTTCCTTCTCCGAATACATCACAGAAGAATTTGAATACGAGGATAGTGTCTGACCCTGCAAAATAAGTTCCACATACCGTCGTAGAGAGAATAATATTTTCGCAAATCCAATTTGCTGACTTGTTTTGGCAGCATGACGTTATGTCATGGCCCGGTAATTATTCAAACTGTTTTTCTTCAACCAGCTCCACACATAACGCGAGGCGGTTTCTTGACACGTCTTGTCAAAGTAGAGATCGGGTTCCCTTATTACGGGATTCTCATCAATACGGGTGTGGTTAACCCAACCGCGCCACCAATTACGGCGCTTGGGGGATAAGCGAGTTTTACTAGGCAAGTGGGAACGCTCAGTTTTGTCCGCCCATATAAAGGGATAAGGATTCTCCTTCCTATCCACGCCTTCCTCCTCCTTTGCTCATCCGTTTTCGCACACTCGAGCTCTAGCGCCCAAGTGCGCTCTTCCCACCTCAACCTTCTCCAACCATGTCTGGAGCGGGACGCAGGTGGATGGGCTCCTCCAGCACGGAGGGAGACATCAAGAAGCTGCGTGGAGCCGGATACTTAGCCGCGAACATCACGCATCGGCTGCCCGCTGCGGGGCAGATCGTCCCTACCCCGGAACCTCACAAGAGGGTAGTTTTCCTTCACCACTTCCTCCGTGGACTAGGGTTTCCCCTCCATCCATTCGTCCGTGGTCTCATGTTCTACTATGGGCTAGAATTTCATGATCTGGCCCCAAACTTCATCCTCAACATTTCGGCTTCATCGTCGTGTGTGAGGATTTCCTCCGCATCCGGCCCCACTTCACCCTGTGGTTAAAGACCTTCAATATCAAGCTGAATGTAGTACGAGGCCAACAAGCAGAATGCGGCGGAGCCATGGTGGGCAAGATGCCCAACATCATATGGCTCGAAGGCTCCTTCGTGGAGACAATAAAGGGATGGCAATCGGCGTGGTTCTACATCACCGAGCCGCGCGACGCCAAATGGGTGGCAGCCCCTGAGTATCGATCCGGATTCCCAACACGGCTCACTTCCTAGAAAGAGAAGGGCTTGTCGTGGGGTTCATTGGTGGAGCTGGATGGACTCCAGAAATATATCCGGAGCATGGCGAGCAAGAAGCTCAAGCTTGTCAACATAGTCCAAGTTATGCTCATCCGTTGGATCCTCCCGTGTCAACATCGGGATTTTACCTTGTGGGAGTTCGACCCGGCCCAGCACCAGACTCTGAGCGAGCTCTTCGATACGATGCACAAGGACATCTGGAAGGTGCTGTTCAAGGGCGCCGACGTCCCCCCTTCTCGTAGGACATTTATTTTCCCTAGCTTAATTATGCGCGGGGTCTAATCTCCATGCCTCTGATAGGACTGGGTGGAGATGTCGGGGCAGATTAACTGTCCGGCCCCTTTGCCCGAAGATACTGCGGGCGCTCTCCTGACGGAGATGCTGACTCCGGCTCCTTACAAGGTGCCGGAGAAGACCAAGAAGGCCAAGGGGACCCGAAAGAGTTCCCGGCGCCAGGTGTTATCGGACTCATCGTCCGATAACTCTGCGGCACACTCCTCCCCCGAAGACGAGGAGGAAGAAGAAGATGCTCCCACTCCATACGGGGGTGACAAGAAAAGGAAGGCCGCCCAAACTAGGGAGGCCGAAGGGTCCAAGAAGGGGAGGACTCTCCTTCCGGACAGTTCCACCGCTGCCGACGAGGGCGAGGACGAGTGGTTGCCCCGGGCCAAGCCCCCGGGGAGATCGTAAGTATTCGTATACCAGAGCAACTCATAGATTTCCTTTATCGCACTGATTTTTTCTAACGCCAAACATAATTATGCAGGCCGCCACGAGCTAGTATCGATGTATCATCGGACGGCTCCCTGGCTCGTTGGACATGGATAGCGATCCAGTCCCGATCGCCACCAGCCCGCATCCTGCTGACGACGCCGAGGTGCTGTCTCAAGAGGCACCGGGTCGAGGGTAGACAGTCCTGGAGGCGCCTCAAGGCGACCTTCCGGACTCCGGATGCCGAGGGGACGGGGCCCCTGAGAGCTCCGAGTTCGGCCCTCAGCCGAACACTGCGCTGGAACCTCCAGCAGTTCCAGGCTCGGGCAGGCGGCCTCCTCCTAAGAGGGGCAAGACGCCTGTGCCGGTGTCCTCTGTCCATCCAGAGGCGCCGGACAATCTACTGGAAGCGCTTCGCAGCGCTTCCATCGACAAGGAGCACTGTACTGTTATGAGTGCGGTGGTCCAGAAGGTTTAGTCCGCCAAGAGCGGGTTGACTGAAGCCTGTGCTAGCCTTCTAACAGCCTTTAAGGTAAGTGTTTTAAAATTAAGTAGAAATATTACTGCATAGACAGTAGCCCCTGATGCTTTGTTCGGTGTTCACAAAGAAAAGCCGAACAGAGGATCAAATAATATCGCAGGAGTCTAATATAAGTGTGTCAATATGCATATGCAGGCTTCGCTGCTGGCGTCCGCCGCACTGACTGCGGAGGTCGCCGTACTGAAGCAGGACCTAGAGGGGTCCAGGAAAGAGCTCGGCCTTGCCAAGAGGCAGCTCGAGGAGAACAAGGGCAAGTAAGACCCTGTCTATAGATATGTATATATGAAAGAAGATGCGATTGCAAAATGACAGGATCAACGTATATTTGCCAGGGGCCACGACCGAGGTGGCGACCCTGAAGCAAGTGCTGACCAAGGCCGAGGATATAGCGGCCAAGGAGCGCGCCGAGCGAGAGAAGCACGAGGCTCGGGTGGGTGAGGTGCAGGAAGAGCTCCAGACTCTCATGGCGAAGCACGAGGCGTTGGAGCTTGACTCAAAGACGCAGGAGTCTGAGCTTGCCGCGGCCCTCGAGAGCGCAAGAAGTGCCAAGGCCGAAGCACAAAAGGCCCTCCAGGAGATCGACGCAATGAAGAAGATAGCGGCGGGTAAGGGTTTCTATATGCAAAGCAAGCATGTAAAAGTAAATTACCGATTACTTACCCAAATCCGGAGCTCTCCAGGAGCATTCGCAGATTTTCCCCGCAGTGTGTCCGATGCCGCACAATTTTACCAGGCCGAGGATGGAAGCTCAATGGAGAAGCTGTTCTGGTCTCAGTATGCTGAGGCCGAACACCCGGTGCCAATGAGCGACCAGCTGAAGAAGATGGTCGAGCTACATAAGGCGGCCGATCGGGCCATGAAGAGCTTTATAGTCTGGCTGTGGCCTGGCGACGCCCTTCCGAACAGCTTCTTCGGCCTGGTGAGGCGGCTTGTGGATGCCTGCCCATGGCTAGAGGTCGTCAAGCGATCTGTCTGCATTGAAGGTGCACGCCGGGCTTTCGCCCGTGTGAAATTGCAGTGGGTCAAGCTAGACGCCGTGAAGCTGATCAAGGAGGGGCCGCCGGAGGGCAAGGAGCACCGCCACCCTGAGATGTACTACGAGGGTGTTCTGCCGGGTGCCCGTCTCATCGCAGATGAGTGTTCAAAAGATGTAATATTTGAATGAGACTTGCTCATTTTATCCAGTATTTATGAAAACTTGTTTCATATGCGCTATGCAATGCTTGTTTGAATTTAAAATATTACCTTCTGTTTGGCTGTTTATCCAATCTGTGAGATGGCTAGTCCTCGGCTTCTGCCCCTGCCACGAGTGCTGGGGTGTTCGGGATAAACCTGAGCACTCTTGTTCCCATGTTTGGGTCCTTCGAGGGAGGTGCTCAGCACAGCGAACAAGGCAACCGGACTAATAATGCTTTATCACTCTCACTTAGCCATAGAATTCTATAATTTTAAATTTCGGCGAAGCCCCTGGTATTCGGAAGGCCGAATTTGGGGCGCGATACATGCCTTTAAGCCGGACAGGGCCGGCCCCTCGCTCTAAGCGGCATAAGTCTTTAGGGACTCGAAAATGTTGCCGAACATCGACCAGTCTCTCGCCTTATCATGACAGTCAGTTTTAACTTTCTCTACTGAGGTGCTGAACCCAGCAGAACCGGGGCACAATCGTAGTAGTTCTCCTAGCACTACCTTAGCCGATAGAGCAGAACGTAAGGTACCAAAACATAGGAGCCGGGCAAACCCAACATTTGACCAAATACATGATTCGGAGCTGATGCATATGATGCTATAAGTTTGGGGTGCCGCACTTGTGAAAGTGTTCGGACTTGTCGCACCATATTGTGAGGTACGTAAGTCCCTGGTGTATTAGCCGTACCAAGGTGTATGGTTGCAAGGCGTCATTAATGAACATATATATATATAAGAATGCAATAATAGTCGTAATGTCATGCATTGTTTATTAAAAAATTGCGTTAAAGCAGAGTGATACAGATAGTGCGATAAGCAAAGAGTAGGACTATGTCCCTTCCAAGGGCAAGCTGAGGAATGATATGAAATCGAATATTTCGCTCGTTACTGTAATCAACCTGGGAATTCCGTGGTATGACGTAGATGTCTGCCTCCTTGGTTGCTGCATCATGTGTTCAGCAATAGTGCTGCCGCACAGTGTTTTCAGAGATTAAGGTCCTAAAAAAAGAAAAAATAACCAAACGAGAAGCCCCTAGTGTGGTTTAAGCCGTGTCTTGGGGCGTGCAGCAGTTGTGCCCCCCTCCCCACCTGTGCCCATGGTATTTTTAATGCGTAATTATGTACGCGCGGCACGAGTTTCACCGTTGGGCTGGGATTCACTACTAGGGAAAAGCTTATACACAGACGCTTACTAGTAGTGCTCTTTATTTATCCACACTACTACTATTTACTAGTAACGCGCTATAATGACCCGCGCTACTAGTACTATTTACTAGTAGCGCATGGCAAAGAATAACACGCTATTAGTAAATATTCTCGACCGTGCCCCGCGGACATACCGTAGTAGTAGCATGGGTTTTAAACCATCGCTATTGCTAAGTGGATATCTGTAGCGCCGGTGAAATACCCTGCGCTACCGCTAGCCTTTCAGTCCATCCCCCAGCCCGTCAACCGTCCCAGTCCACCCACTCCCACACCCAACCCACCCCTGATTCACATCCCCTCCACCTCCTCTCATCTCCTCTGCCGACGGGATCTCTCCCTTTCTTCGATCCATGCCGGGATCCTCCACCGCCCAGCCGACAAGGCCCATCGCGACGGCCAGCCTGGCCTGCTCCCCGCCGCGACATGGCGGTGGGGCGGCGCGGCGGCCCCGAGGGACCGTCACCTCATCTCAGCCCCCTCCCAATGTCCCAAGCGCGCCAGGATTCGTGCCCCTAAACCGGTCAGACCAATCGGCGGCGACGAGGAGAGAGAGAGGCCTTCACTTTCCACGGCCGACGACCGGCGGAGATGGGGGACCAGGAGGAGGAGCCGGCCGGGTTCGCGCGCGCGCGCCACGCAACGTTCCTGGAGGTCATGTCGTCCGAGCTCCCCAACGGCTACGCCACGTAGGAGGTCAACCACCTCACCCTCGCCTACTTCGCCGTCGCCGGCCTCTCCCTCCTCCGGGAGCTCGACCGGGTAAGCTGAGCCGAGATCTACCCCGCTGCCCGCCCTCTGGGCGTGTACTCTGTCCACGGTTGCACAAATTGCACGGAATTGTAGGGAGTTTCCTGAGTGATCTGTCATGTTCTAGATGTGGCTGTCCTCTTTTCATAGCTTTGGATCTCGCGTGGGTGTACTGATTATACTAGGAGATTGTATGCTTGTGCTCAGTTTATTCAAAAAAAATTCAAGCATACGCATACACATCAGTAGATTTCTGCGCTACGATGTAGAAGAAAAGGGTGGGAAATTTTTGAAAAATTTGGTTGTGGCGACTGAAATTAAGCTGCCCTGCTTTTATTTTTGAGTCAAATTGCAAGGATATGTATAGGTTCAAGGCCTACTGCCGTGGGCCTCCCCTAAGCCGCTCCCAACTCAGGTCGTCAAGGTAGCAATTTTAATTAGTTTTGAGGCTGATTTGCCCTTGCCCTGCTCAGTTGGCTTTCTGCTGATGCTACGTCTGCTGAGTCTCCTATCCATCGATCCGAGGACTTGGCACTTCCTCATATATGCCCATTCTGAACTCTAAGTTTTCCATCGGAAACGTGCAGAACATTGATATGCAATCAAAGCGAACTACACTGTAAATTTGTAGCTGGTTTGAATTCGTCAAAAAATATGCAAACTCTACTACTCTAGCCTAGTTGCAGGAGACTAAATTAGGAACTAAGTAGTGCTAGTATAATGGTTGAAACTCAATGTTGACTGATGTTGCGTTCTTTGTTTTGCATACACTCAAGTACAGATTAATTTGTTGTTAGCTTTGGAATCAATTCATCTTCATGCCTTTATTTTGAGGATGCTATCGTTAATTTTCATTGGATAGCAGATGCCAGAGTCTAGTTTAATTTTGATAGGTCTGTTTCGGGCTAATAGACAACTTTCTTTACATTCTTGTAGAGTTTTTTTGTATCAGTTATGCAAAGGAATTGCACACTGCCATGGCCATGGTGTCCTTCATCGGTTAGACCTTTGTTTTCTGATTTATGTTGATGTATTTATCGGCCCATACAACATATTGCAATTGTTGCTAATGTGATTTCCGATTGTTCCTCTTTGATATCATAGGGATTTAAAGCCCCAAAATCTATTGGTTGACAAGGAGAAGATGATACTGAAAATTGCAGATCTTGGGTTAAGTAGAGCTTTTACTATTCCTATGAAAAGCAGATCTTGGGTTAATGTACAGCGACGGTGCCGCTGTACTTGTGCTAGTCAGTGGGGAGAAAGCTAGAACCTTGGTCTTAAAGTTCTTGCAAGGACCAGAGGGTATGCTGATGCTGCGCAAGTAAATCTTACATGCCTCGTCATTAATCATTGTTGGTGAAACAAATTTCACTTGAGAATCTCAGCCCGTTTTTCTTAGTAATGAATACTGTTGGCCACATTATCTTGACTCACATAATGATATTTTTCTTTAGGATTCATGATTTTTTTCCTTTTTCTTGTTATTATGCATTACTATGAGTTCATTGTATTAAGATTCCTTGCAACTTCAGGCACTTTAGCTATTTACAAAAGGAGGGGACCGGGCCTTCTTCATGTCTTGTGGCAGTGTCTTCCTTTGATTCATTCGTGCAACAAAGAGGGGACCTGGCCTTCTTCATGTCTCGTTCAAAAATTAAGGACTAGCCTCCGGCTGTTACTATTGATGCATGTGCATGTGCTAGAAAGAAAGAAAATACCCTACGGGATTTGAACTCTGATGCGTACTAACAATTTTTCACTTTCCCGATGTGGTCGTAGGGGTGATTGACACTGACTACGACAACCTGGTGGGCGTCCATGTGATCGCGCCGCACGGATGACCATCCATGTGATCACGATGCCGGATGTCGCCGAGGTGGAGGACCTCGACGCCATCTTTCGGGGTGAGGGAGGATTCGGGTCCTCCGGCGTCTGAACTCCGAGCCTTGGTAGATAAATGTAGAGAAGTGGTCTGTTTAGGCTGGTGGTGGAACACTAGGGAAGGTAGCCACCTTCGGTTGTGTGTGTTTAATTTATTTTGCACTGGACGTGTCCCTGATTTCTATCTATGAATAATGCACGTAATTTTTATTTTTTTAATTTATAATTTGTTAGTAGTAGCGCTGGGCAAAACTACACGCTACTACTATCTAGCATAGTAGTAGTGCCTAGTATACTGGAAGCGCTACTACTATTTTGATAGTAGTAGCGTGGGTTCCAATAGTAGTAGCGCGGGTGTGCACCAGCGTTACTACTAACTTTTTAGTAGTAGCGCGGGTGCACCCACGCTACTACTAACTATTAGCTGTAGCGCGATACTAGTAGCGCGGGTACCCGCGCTGCTAGTAGCCATTTTACCTGCGCTACTAGTAGCCTTTTTCCTAGTAGTGATTGGGGTGGCCGCCGTATGGCTACACGAGCTCAGATCGCGCCAGGTGGTCTATTTGCCGATTGCTCCGAGCATGCTTGAAGGTGTCCGGGCTTTGAAGCGCCGAACTGGTTGATTGCCTTGAGAGGCTGCTTTGTGCTTCTGCTGTGAGGGCCACGGTGTGCTCCTCTGTTCGGAGGGAGCGTGCTGTGTTTACATTTACTATAATAACTCCGCGAGGTCCTCCCATCTTGAGCTTGAGGTATGCATAATAGGGTACCGCATTGAATCTAGCAAATGCGGTTTGCCAGAGCAGCGCATGATAACCACTGTGGAATGGGACTATATCGAAGATTAACTCTTCGCTTCGGAAGTTATCCGGGGATCCGAAGACGACTTCCAGTGTAATTATGCCTGTACAATGGGCCTCCACACCTGGAATGACGCCTTTAAAGGTCGTTTTTGTGGGTTTGATCCTTGGGGGGTCTATACCCATTTTGCACACTGTGTCCTGATAAAGCAGGTTCAGGCTGCTGCTGCCATCCATAAGGACTTGAGTGAGGTGGAATCCGTCAATTATTGTGTCTAGGACCAGTGCGGAAAATCCGCCATGACGGATACTAGTGGGGTGGTCCCTGCGATCGAAGGTGATCGAACAGGAGGACCAAGGGTTGAACTTTGGGGTGACTAGCTCCAACGCATATACGTCCCTGAGTGCACGCTTCGCTCCCTCTTGGGGATGTGGGTCGCGTATATCATGTTCACCATCAGCACTTGCAGGGGAAACCTCTTCTGCCCTCCGGTGTGCGGCTGCCGGGGCTCCTCCTCGTCATCGCTATGCGACCCCTTGTCCTTGTTTTTGGCAATTAACTTGCCGGCCTGCTTGAACACCCAACAATCCCTGTTGGTGTGATTGGCTGGTTTGTCTGGGGTGTCGTGTATTTAACATGAGCGATCGAGTACACGATCCAAGCTGGACGGACCCGGCGTACTTTGTTTGGATGGCTTTTTCCACTGACCGGGTTTAGAGCCTTTGAATCCGGCATTGACTGTCGTATCCTCGGTATTTTCGCTGTTAATGCGGCGCTTATGTTTGTTGTGATGTGACCTGCTATTGCCGTCCTTGGTATCCAAGGTACCATCGTTCTTTGATATGTTATTATTGCGAGCCTTGGATGTTGTGTTTGAAAGCCGCTAAGGCCTCCGCATCCGGACAGTCGACAATTTGATTTTTCTTTGTAAGGAACCGAGTCCAGAATTGCCTGGCCGACTCTTCTGGCTGCTGAATTATGTGGCTCAAGTCATCGGCGTCTAGTGGTCGCACATAAGTGCCCTGAAAGTTGTCGAGGAATGCGGCTTCCAGATCTTTCCAACAGCTAATGGAGTCCGCTGGCAGGCTGTTAAGCCAATGCCGCGCTGGTCCTTTGAGCATTAGTGGGAGGTATTTGATGGTGTGTAAGTCATCACCGCAGGCCATACGGATGTGGAGGAGGAAATCCTCAATCCATACTGCGGGATCTATTGTGCCGTCGTATGATTCAATATTTACAGGTTTGAAACCTTCTGGTAATTGATGTTCCATTACTTCGTCTATGAAGCATAAGGGGTGTGCGGCGCCTCTGTATTGGGCTATATCGCGACACAGCTCGAATGGGTCTTGCCCGCTGTGTTCAGCCCGGCCGGATTTCCTTTTACTGTATCCGGCGTGACGTTTATCGTCTCGCAGAGTGGTGCGCCGTCGTGATCCATAGATCGATCTTGCATGCTTTGCTTTGTCCTCCAATATGTCTCGCAGGTCTGGCGTATCTCCCCATGCCTTTTTATTTGAATGGCGTCGGGGTGGAGGCTGAGCTTTTGGCTGCAATGCCTCTCTATCGCGGCCACGAGGTGGCCGATCAGCCGTATCATAGGCTTCTTCCTCCAGTCGGGGTAGTAACCTGCACATTGGGTAATTCTTGGAGGGGCGCTCGAGTTTATATTCCTCGGCCGCGAGGACTTCAGTCCATTTGTTAGCTAGCAGATCTTGATCAGCTTGAACCTGCTGCTGCTTTTTCGTCAGGCTATTTGTCGTGGCCACAAGCCGGCGCTTGAAGTGCTATTGTTCAACAGGATCCTCTGGTACGGCGACTTCACCGTTGTCGAGGCTTGCCTCGTCTTCAGAGGGGGGCATGTAATTGTCAACCTCCTCCTCTCCGTCTGCCGCTCTCTCAGGAGAGCTGGCTCCTTCATCCTCCTGCTCTAAATCTTGCTGGAGGGGATTGTTGTTGTCTTCGGCACTATCCGGAGTGTTATTATCTCCTATGCCGGTATCACCACTTTTGCTTTGGCGGGACTTAGAGCGGCGCTGCTGACGTCGGCGCTTGGGTTGCTTCTTGGAGGGGTCATCCTCTGCTATCTCGTCGCCATTGCCTTCGTTGGGTGTATCCACCATGTATATGTCATATGGTGAGGTGGCTTTGCAGTGCCCTATAGGCGCTGGTTCATGTTCGTCTCCTACATCATCGTCCATACCGTCGATGTCTTCGGAGTCGAAGTCGAGCATGTCGGTTAAATCATCGACAGTGGCTATGAAGTGGGTGGTGGGTGGGCGTCGAATTTCTTCGTCGTCCGCATCCCATTCCTGTTGGCCATAGTCCGGCCAGGGCTCTCCTGACAAAGAGAGAGACCTTAGTGAATTCAGAATGTCGCAGAAGGGCGAGTGCTGAAAGATATCCGTGGCGGTGAATTCCATGAGCGGCGCCCAATCGGATTGGATTGGCAGGGGCACGAATGGTTTGGAGTCCGGAAAAGAGTCCGGCACCTTGGAGTCACGGGCTGCGAAGAGGGTTAGGCTGGTGTTCGGCTCGATCGCCGTTCAGACTGCAGCCCCTGAGGCAATGTCTAACCACCCGTCCTCGATTGGCGTAGTTGGCTCCGGGCTAAGGGTCGGAGCTGATGCGGGCGCGGCCTCTGGGGTACTGTTCGGCAGCAGGGCTAGGTCATACCCATCGTGAAAGTGCGGCGCGCCTGGCTGTGGGTCAAATCCGTCAAAGATCAAGTCTCCGCGGATGTCGGCCGTGTAGTTCAAACTTCCAAATTTGACCTGATGGACAGGGGCGTAGCTTTCAATCTGCTCCAGATGGCCAAGCGAATTAGCCCGCAGTGCAAAGCCGCCGAATACGAAGATCTGTCCGGGGAGAAAAGTCTCACCCTGGACCGCATCGCTATCGATGATAGTAGGAGCCATCAAGCCTAACGGCGACGACACAGAGGAACTCTCAATTAAAGCACCAATGTCAGTGTCAAATCCGGCGGATCTCGGGTAGCGGGTCCTGAACTGTGCGTCTAGGCCGGATGGTAACAGGAGGCAGGGGACACAATGTTTTACCCAGGTTCGGGCCATCTTGATGGAGGTAAAACCCTACGTCCTGCTTGATTGATATTGATGATATGGGTAGTACAAGAGTAGATCTACCACGAGATCAGAGAGGCTAAACCCTAGAAGCTAGCCTATCGTATGATTGTATGTTGCGATTGTTGTCCTACAGACTAAAACCCTTCGGTTTATATAGACACCGGAGAGGGTTAGGGTTACACAAGGTCGGTTACAAAGGATGAGATACACAAATCCATATTGCCTAGCTTGCCTTCCACGCCAAGTAGAGTCCCATCCGGACATGAGACAAAGTCTTCAATCTTGTATCTTCATAGTCCAACAGCCCAGCCAAAGGATATAGTCCGGCTGTCCGGAGACCCCCTAATCCAGGACTCCGTCAGTGTGCATCCAACTCGCTTGCTCACGAAGACCTAGGGCAGTTTGAGGAAGCCCATCATTGGAATATACAAGCCAAGTTCTATAACTAAAAATTCCCACTAGTATATGAAAGTGACAACATAGGAGACTCTCTATCATGAAGATCATGGTGCTACTTTGAAGCACAAGTGTGGAAAATGATAGTAACATTGTCCCTTCTCTCTTTTTCTCTCTTTTTCTTCTTTTTTTCTTTTTTTAGAATTCGTCCAGAGTCTCATACCGACTTGTGGGGGAATCATAGTCTCCATCATCCTTTCCTCACATGGGACAATGCTCTAATAATGATGATCATCACACTTTTATGTACTTATAACTCAAAAATTGCAACTCGATACAAGAACAAAATATGACTCTATGTGAATGCCTCCGGCGGTGTATCGGGATGTGCAATGAATCAAGAGTGACATGTATGAAACAATTATGAATAGTGGCTTTGCCACAAATACGATGTCGAGTACATGATCGTGCAAAGCAATATGACAATGATGTAACATGTCATAACAAATGGAACGGTGGTAAGTCGCATGGCAATATATCTCAGAATGGCTATGGAAATGCCATAATAGGTAGGTATGGTGGCTGGTTTGAGGAAGGTATATGGTGGGTGTATGATACAGGCGAAAGGTGCGCGGCATTAGAGAGGCTAGCAATGGTGGAAGGATGAGAGTGCGTATAATCCATGGACTCAAAATTAGTCATAAAGAACTCACATACTTATTGCAAAAATCTATTAGTTGTCGACACAAAGTACTACGTGCATGCTCCTAGGGGGTAGATTGGTAGGAAAAGACCATCGCTCATACCCGACCGCCACTCATAAGGAAGACAATCAATAAATAAATCATGCTCCGACTTCATCACATATAACGGTTCACCATATGTGCATGCTACGGGAATCACAAGCTTTAGAACAAGTATTTCTCAAATTCACAACTACTCAACTAGCATGACTCTAATATCACCATCTTCATATCTCAAAACAATCATCAAGTATCAAACTTCTCATAGTATTCAATGCACTTTTTATGAAAGTTTTTATTATACCCATCTTGGATGCCTATCATATTAGGACTAATTTTATAACCAAAGAAAATTACCATGTTGTTATAAAAGTCTCTCAAAATAATATAAGTGAAGCATGAGAGGTCAATAATTTCTATAAAATAAAACCACCACTATGCTCTTAAAAAGGTATAAGTGAAGCACTAGAGCAAAATTATCGAGCTCAAAAGATATAAGTGAAGCACATAGAGTATTCTAATAAATTCTGATTCATGTGTGTCTATCCAAAAGGTGTGTACAGAAAGGATAATTGTGGTAAACTAAAAAGCAAAGACTCAAATCATACAAGATGCTCCAAGCAAAACACATATCATGTGGTGAATAAAAATATAGCTCCAAGTAAAGTTACCGACGAATGAAGACGAAAGAGGGGATGTCATCCGGGGCATCCCCAAGCTTAGGCTTTTGGTTGTAATTAATTTTTACCTTGGGGTGCCTTGGGCATCCCCAAGCTGAGGCTCTTGCCACTCCTTATTCCAAAATCCATCAAATCTTTACCCAAAACTTGAAAACTTCACAACACTAAACTCAACACAAAATCTCATGAGCTCCGTTAGTATAAGAAATCAAACCACCACTTCAAGGTACTGTAATGAACTCATTCTTTATTTATATTGGTGTTAAACCTACTGTATTATAACTTCTCTATGGTTCATACCCCCCGATACTAGCCATAGATTCATCAAAATAACCAAACAACACACGAAAAACAGAATCTGTCCAAAACAGAACAGTATGTAGTAATATGTAGGTTTCGAATACTTTTGTAATCCAAAAAATTCTGAATTAAATTGGTGGACGTGAGGAATTTGTGTTTTAATTATCTGCAAAAATAATCAACCTAATCGCACTCTTCAGTAAAAATGGCAGCAAATCTCGTGAGCGCTAAAGTTTCTATTTTTTACAGCAAGATCGCAAAGACTTCCCCCAAGTCTTCCCAAAGGTTCTACTTGGCACAAACACTAATTAAAAACATAAAACCACATCTAAATAGAAGCTAGATGAATTATTTATTACTAAAGAGGAACAAAAAACAAGAAACAAAAATAAAATCGGGTTGCCTCCCAACAAGCGCTATCGTTTAACGCCCCTAGCTGGGCATTGATAATTTCAATGATGCTCACATGAAAGACAATAATTGAAGCAGAAAGAGAGCATCTTGAAACACGTGACAAACACATCTAACTCTAACATACTTCTTATGCATAGGCATCTTATAGGCAAACAAATTATCATAGCAAGCAAAAACTAGCATATGCAAGGAAGCATAAAGAAACAATAGCAATCTCAACATAACGAGAGGTAATTTAGTAACATGAAAATTTCTACAATCATATTTTCCTCTCTCATAATAATTACACACTACTAGAAAAAGGGCTATAGATGGGATTGACACTAATGGTGCACCAGACAAGCGGTGCGCCATTAGTATATACTAATGGTGCACCACCTTCTGATACGCCATTAGAGCTGAAACTACTAATGGCGCACCTGGCCCAGGGTGCGCCATTAGTATCAAAAAAAAATTGAACTAGTGCGCCTGTCCAAACATACTAATGGCGCATCCAGACACAGTGCGCCATTACTAGTTGTAACTAGTAATGGCGCACCTGTCGGAAAGTGCGCCACTAATGTTGTTTTTTTATTATATTTTTTATTCCTTTTTTTGCAAAACTACTAATGGCGCACTGTTCGACCGTGCGCCATTACTAGTTTAAACTAGTAATGGCGCACTATGGAACAGTGCGCCATTAGTATGTTTTTTTTGCAAAACTACTAATGGCGCACCACCAGAAGGTGCGCCATTAGTAACCTGGATTACTAATGGTGCATTTAGAGTTGGTGCGCCATTAGTAAGTGGGCAGCAACAAGATATTTTGGACAGCCTCTCCTACCCACACTCACTTTCTCCCCACTTCATTCTCTCCACCTCCTCCTTGTCTCGGGTGCCTCCTCTTTTTCACCTCATTTCCACCATAGATTCATTGAATTTAAGTGGTTAAATTACCTTGTTTTGATAGGTAAGTAAGGGGGAAGCTATATTTATGATGTTCTCCCTACAACAATGTGCACATGCACTTTTTATGGCCTAGCTAGATCTATGTATGTTCGTGGTGTTGCATATGTTTGTGGTGTTGCATATGTGTTTGTGTTTGGAGGTGTACCGGTATTTGAAATGCGATAGTTGCCAATATTTTGCCAGAATGTTGATTCATTTCCGTTTCGGCGAGAATTTTGGCATTAAGCATTCTTTTTGGTCCTATTTTTAGGGAAAGTCATGCCAAATTTTTTCTTGGTTCTAAAATATCATTTTGCTCTACCCCGCAGGCGACCATGGTCCGCACGATGACCGAAGGCATCGTGAATAGGTTTTTGAGGTCCGCGAAGGCCGAGATGCTTCAAAAGAACGAGACGGAGATAAGATGTCCGTGTCGAAGATGCAAGCTGAAGAGCCTTATTGCGGACCCAGAATCCGGGCAGGTGCGGGACCACCTGCTCTTGCGTGGTTTCATGGATGGCTATCGGTGGCAAGGTGATGAAGATGACTATGAAGTCGTCCATGGGGGCCGGGCAAGAAATGAGGAAGGGCAGCAAGACAACCACCGCGGCTCGGGCGGGCGAGAAGACGAAGAATCCCCAGGAGATGATCACGACGGTGATGCTGTACACAGTCATCATGTAGAAGATGCAGGACATGATGATGAGGAAGATGCCGGAGCAGACGACGGGCATGATCATGAAGATGATGATGCCGGCGGAGCAGACAATGCTGGACCATCGATGGGCTGGGTGCAAGACCCTCATATTCAAGAGCTGCTTCTCAAGCAGACGGATAACGCAAGAGCTGCCGCCCGAGAGAAAGCCAAGATGGATCAACTTGAGTTAGACGCGGTTACTCCATTGTATGAAGGATGCAGGCCCGAGGATACCCGCCTGAAAGTAACGGTCATGGCTCTGGAGATGAAGGTAAAACACAAAATGACCGACACATGCTTCGACGAGAACATGTCATTCTGGCACGAACGTCTTCCCAAGGGGAACAAGTGCCCGACCAGTTTGGAGGAGGCGAAGAAAATCGTGTGTCCTCTGGATTTACCGCACGTGAAATACCATGTGTGCATGAACAATTGCATCATTTCTCGGGACGAGCACGCGGAGTCTACCATATGTCCGGTGTGCGGCGTCACTCGATACAAGAAGAGGAAGAAAGCTCCTCGAAAAGTGGTGTGGTACTTTCCGATCACTCCTCGTCTGCAGCGGTATTTCGCGGACCCTAAGGTAGCAAAGCTCCTGCGTTGGCACGCGGATAGGGAGGAGAAGAAGCGAGAAGATGACGCAAATGATCCGGAGATAGATAAAAAAGACAAGATGCTGAGTCACCCTAAGGATGCGAGCCAGTGGCAAGCGTTGAACTTCGAAGACCTAGAATTTGGGAACGATCCAAGGAACATCGTGCTGGGCGCGAGCACCGATGGAGTCAATCCGTTTGGCAGCCAGAGAAGCACACATAGCACCTGGCCTGTGTTTGTGTGGATGTACAACCTTCCCCCCTAGTTGTGCATGAAGAGGAAGTACATTCACATGAGTATGCTAATTGAAGGACCGAAACAACCAGGGAACGACATCAATCTGTATCTGGGGCTGCTGAAAGAGGAGCTTGACACGCTGTGGAAAACACCAGCCAATACGTGGGATGCCGCAGAGAAAGAATATTTCCCTATGAGAGTCGCGCTGCTCACGACGGTGCACGACTATCTCGGTTACGGATATGTCGCGGGGCGGGTGGTCCACGGATTTTCTGGATGCGTTAGGTGCATGGATGACACAACGTATCACCAGCTAGATAGAGATACCGGGTCTTCGAAAACCGTGTTCATGGGACATCGAAGGTGGCTTCGCGATGATGAACCATGGAGAAAACGCAAGGATCTGTTCGATGGTGAAACCGAACCCCGAGGACGCCCGCCTACGAGGAGCGGCGAGGAAATAGACGAGCTGTTGAAAAATTGGAAAGATTGCCCACTACCGGGAAAGAAGCAAAAGGCGCCAGAGCCGGGAAAGAAGCGAAAGGCACCAGAGCCACTGGTGAAGGTATGGAAAACGAGGTCTGTTTTCTGGGACTTGCCGTACTGGAAGATCCACCGTGTGCCTCACAGCCTTGATGTAATGCATATCACGAAGAACGTGTGCGAGAGTCTGCTTGGTACCCTGCTCAACATGCCAGAGAGGACCAAAGATGGGCCGAAAGCAAGGGCAGACTTGAAATCAGTGGGCATCAGGCAGGAGCTTCACGCTATATATGATGATGATGATGATGATGATGATGATGATGATGATGATGAGGCGAAGCAGGACACGGAAAGTCGTCGCAAAGGCAAAAAGGCCAAGAAGACCGGAAATGACTACCCTCCCGCGTGCTTCACTCTAAGTCAGGAGGAGATCGAGCAGTTTTTCACCTGCCTCCTAGGAGTAAAATTTCCTTACGGTTACACGGGGAAGATAAGCAGATACCTAGACCCAGCGAAGCAGAAGTTCAGCGGGATGAAGTCTCACGACTGTCACGTGCTGATGACGCAGATACTTCCAGTTGCAATCCGTGGGATCATGGACGCGCACGTCCGTGAAACGCTATTTGGCCTATGCAACTTTTTCGACGTCATCTCTCGGAAGTCTGTTGGCGTGAGGCAACTCAGAAGGCTACAGGAAGAGATCATGGTGATACTATGTGAGCTTGAGATGTACTTCCCGCCCGCATTCTTCGATGTTATGGTGCATCTGCTGGTCCATATCGTGGACGATATCATCCAACTTGAGCCGACGTTCCTGCACAACATGATGCCATTCGAAAGGATGAATGGTGTCATCAAAGGATACGTTCGCGACATGTCACATCCAGAGGGAAGCATAGCCAGGGGCTTTCTGACCGAAGAGTGCATCTCCTACTGCACGAATTATCTAGGCATCGAGAACCCCGTTGGTCTGCCCGTCAACAGGAACCTCGGCAGGCTCGCTGGATGGGGTCACTGTGAGGGTCGCCGCGAAATGCATGTCGACTTCGAGGGTCGAGTCGCCAACTTTGAAACAGCAAACCTAGTCGCGCTACAACACATAGAGGTGGTCGATCCTTGGGTGGTAGAGCACAAAACCTTTATTAAGAAGACGTACAATGACCGAGGCCAACAGAGGACGGACGGAGACATACTCAAAGAGCACAACTCATGTTTCACGTGTTGGTTCAAGCAGAAGCTTCTGTCGTACCCTTTACATGAGGATTCTTCCGCGGAAGAACAACTCATATTCGCCTTGTCACAGGGCGCCGAGCACAACCTGATGACCTATTAGGCGTACGATATCAACGGCTACACATTCTACACTGAAGCCAAGGACATGAAGAGCGATGGTTATCAGAACTCCGGGGTAACGATGGAATCCTACACCGGTAACGACAAGGACATATACTATGGAAGGATCGAGGAGATATGGGAGCTGAGCTACACTGGAGAGAAGGTCCCGATGTTTCGTGTCAGATGGGCGAAGAGCGTCCTAAAAGAAGACCGGTATTTCACCACCATGGTTATACCCGAAGCCAAATCCAAGACCGCGGGCGCAAACGTCACCGCGAAAAATGAGCCATGGGTACTGGCTTCCCAAGTGGACCAATGCTTCTTCATTACCGACCCGTCAAAGCCCAGTTGTGTTGTCGTGAGGAGAGGAAAAAGGAAGATCATCGGAATGGATGGAGTAGCCAATGAGCAAGACTTCGACAAGTACGGCGACCCGAGGATCGAACATGACGACGATGATGAAGTAGCAGCATACACCACAAGAAGAAGCAGGACCACCCTACCTAAAGGACGTCCGTTCCACAGAAGAACTCCATTTGCGAAAAAGAAGGGCAAGAAGATTGTGAACAGATAGCTAGCTAAGATCGATTGTATTTAAATCGTAGCCTTCATTTCTCGATTGTATTTCATGGGCACTTTTTGAACTATCATGAATATTTTTAAATTTCATGGACACTCGATCTCGATCCCCCTCCATCTCGATCGCTATCCCACCTCGCCAGATCCGGTCCCCCTCACCGCTGAGCACCCCCCGGTCCACCGGCCGCTGCCGCCGACCCCCCGCACCCTCGATTCCCCTACTCAACGGCCGCCGCCGCCGACCCCCCGCACCCCTCTCCTACTCAACCACCGCCGCCGACCCCCCGCACCCCGCACACCTCCCCCACTCCACCGGCATTACTGTTTGATGATATTTTTTAAAAAATTATTACTGTCTTATAAAAAAATATTACTGTTGCAGTAGCCATCTTATAAAAAAATTATGACTGTCTTATAAAAAAATTATTACTGTCTTATAAAACAAGTTTGAACATATTTAAACACAAATACTAATGGCGCACCGGGGTGAGGTGCGCCATTAGTATGGATGTACTTATGGCGCACTAGGGTGAGGTGCGCCATTAGTATGGATGTACTAATGGCGCACCAGGGTGAGGTGCGCCATTAGTATGGATGTACTTATGGCGCACCGAGGGGTGGTGCGCCATTAGTATTGTGCCGCCCCTATCCATATTTCCACCCCGGCCCAAACCTATCCCCTCGCTCTCCCTCGCCCTGGCCCTCGATCCCCTTCCCCTCTCCTCTCCCGACGCCGCTGCCCCGCCGCCTTGATGCCGCCTCGACCCCGCCGCGACGTCTCCAACCACCGCCGCCCGAGGCCCCGACGTCGGCGCCGCTCTCCCCGTCGCCCCACCTCGTTGGACGCCATCGCCCCGCCGCCCTCGTCGCCGGCGGCCCGGACGCCGCCCTGTCCACACCACCGTCGCCGGAGCACCACCACCACACGGACCTCGTCGCCTCCTCCCCTGCGTCGTCGTCGTCCCCAACATCCTCCCCGCGCCCCACTGCCCTATCCCTACGGCCATCGTGAGCTCCCCCTCCTCCTCTCCCCCTCTCCCCGTCGCGCGCATGCGCTTACGTCGTTTAGCACATTAGGGTAATGCACCCCCATCCTCCCTCCCTCCTCCGAATATGTTCTTCTTAGTTATCTGAATCTATTCAAGTCTGAAACTGTTAGTGTGAGGCGTCTGCAACTGTTGCAATCTTGTTGATAAGTAAAAGATGATCTGAAATTGAAACCCCAAATCACATGATTCACAATTAGATGATCTGAATCTATTAAGCA
This sequence comes from Triticum urartu, assembly GCF_003073215.2. Taxonomy (NCBI): domain Eukaryota; kingdom Viridiplantae; phylum Streptophyta; class Magnoliopsida; order Poales; family Poaceae; genus Triticum; species Triticum urartu. The sequence goes on from NC_053028.1 coordinate 584,544,386, forward strand.
GTTTTAGACAATGGTATGATTTCTGAGTTGGACCGACCAGGAGAGATTGTTCATGATTAGTATATCCCCAAGTTCAACTGTTGCTAACTTCCTAGCTATAGTTCTTGATACATACTTAGAATTGGTCCACTGATTATCTAGGTTTGATGCACCGTATTTGTCCCAAGGTTGTCAATGGTTTTCACCAATTGATTGTGTGTTTGCATTGCCTGCTCGTGCACTTTACTTTAAATCTGAGCATCCAAGTACTTATATTTACTACAATAGATCTAAATCCAGTAATGTCATGTGTGATCAAGGCTGCATAATTATGTAGGGCTTAAGAGTTTCACTTTGATGATGATGCCCTTTGCTACTCAAGATTTTTCATATATGGGCACTGGAACTCACGCATCTATTATTTCGCAGTGAACATGTAACCTTTTCGCTTTTGCTCTGCATGTGCTTCTCAGTTTGCTAGCTATATCTCTAGGTTCTTGATTGGCTTCACTAGTTGATTGGTTGTTTGCATTGTCTGTTTGTGCTACTTTCCCCCGAGCACCCATGATCTATATCGAAGAATGTTACTTTTGAATTCTGATTATGCCGAATAGTTGTGTAGGGGTAAGAATTTTCACTTTGAAGATGCCTTTGGTGTTCTGGATGTTCCAATATGAGCACCAGAACTCAGATGTCTACTATTTGCATTGAATAGATATTAGCAGTTGACCTCTTTGCTTATGCTCTGTCTGCGCTTGTCAATTTGGAAAGTCAATTCAGTTTACCTTGTACCTTATTGATTGAGCACTTACTAGGTAATTTTAGGTTAAAATACTAGGTAATTGCCATCCGGATGTGAAGTGCATAACTAGTATATCCCCAAGTGCATCTGGTGCTACCTTCCTAGTTATAGTTCTTGTTACAGACAGAGAGTTAGTCCACTAGTTATGTAGTTTTTAGGAAAATGCTAGTAACTTGTGCTTTCATATCCTAGTTATGTAGTTTTTAGGCAAATGCTAGTAACTTGTGCTTTCATATCTCTGTATTGGTTCGTGTTGCTGTTGTAGTTCTTGAATTTGTTCAGTTACCTCCTGGTAGGTTAGATGCAGGTGATTAGTTTCCCTAGTTTAGGGTTTTCTCAGTGTATCAGATTTAATGAGTCAGCTCTGCTTTATTCCTGTGTCTATATGGTTTTCTAGTGCCTTTCACTGGATGTTTTTAAGTGTAATCCCCATGTGTTTTTAGCCCTGTATTGGTTCAGTAGGTGTTTCCTTTATTTTGTCAGTGTTAGATCATCTCACTAAATTTGTGTGTACAAGCCCTGCAGTGCGATGTATTTTAGTGTAAGCTCAGCAACTTTTGATGAATTCTCAGTGTAATATACCCCAGAATTATAGTGCAATTTATCCCATATTTTGAGTGTATTTGTCAGTGTAATATACCCTAGAATTACAGTGTAATTTAGCCCACATTTTCAGTGTAATCTCCATGATTAAATTTTCTGGTTGCAGTGCAGTTCTTGTTATATATTTCTGGTTGTTAGGCTGTTCAGCTATGCAGAGTGAAATACATGTTCAGCATGTCGATAATGATTTTGGCAGCAGTGTGAGGCAGCAGTGTGCGGCACAATTCCTTCATTAGATAATGATTTTGCAGGTACCCAGAGAGTCCCTTGAGTTTGCCGGAATGTCGATTTACTTCCGTTCCGTCAAATTCGGGTACTCGATATGTCCTACTTTCAGCAAAGGTCATGCTGAAATTTTCCGTGAATTTTAGCATGACTTTGCTAAAAATAGGACATATGGGGTACTTGTGACTAATGCATGGGCCAGGGTATCTTAGTAGTTAATTAAGTAGGATCAAGTGCCCCGACGTACTTGTGACTAATGCATGGCTTTTAGGGTGCCTCGGTGTCGATAAAAACCGAAATGATGAAAGCTTAGGCTTTTAGGGTGCCTCGGCGTCGAAAAACCCTCAATGATAAAAGCTTAGCTTTTAGGATGCCTCGGTGTCGACAAACCCAAAATGATGAGACCATGATCTTGTTCCTTGACAATAACCAACTTTTTGACCAAACTTTGTTCCTATTTAGAGAGAAACATGGCCAACAACGATGAGGCCGGGGGTTCGGGCGGCAAGGCATTCTGGGAGCTGTCCAAGGAGATGGAGGAACAACCTCACTTGTATGAGGACGCCGCCTTCCCCACCGATCCTGAGACCACTGATGGTACCGCCGAGGATGACCCCACCGATGCCACCACTGATGGTGCCGCCGAGGATGCCACCACTGATGATGGTGGCGCACGCACAGATGGCAGCCAACCGAAGAGGCAACGGAAGGACCGGCGCCCGACCGTGCTCCGCACCCTCAAGAAGGAAGTTACTGAAGTGGACTTCGACGGGAATCCAATGGCGCCCGAACGAATAGTCAAGGGGTACTCGCTTCAGCTCGGGTACATTCTCCGGAGCACCGTCTCGATCAACACCGAGAACCTGAGGCATCCTGACCGAGGGAATTTGCACAACCTCATCTTCACGAAGCTGCACGAACGATACAAGTTCCCCGCTGAATTTGAAAACACAAGCCTCAAAGGGAATAAAGTGAACAATGCTTCCCTCACGAAGATGAGCAAGGCCCTGTCTACTTGGAAAAGCAATGTGAAGAGAATGATCGAGAAAGGTGAGAGTTATGAGAAGATCAAGGAGAAAAATCCTTCGATCACCGAAGATGACTACAACGACTTCAAGATCAATTGCTCGAGCACCGCAAACTCCAAATCAAGTAAGTGGGGGAAAGAAATGTGGGAGCTGAACTTAGGGGAACACACACTCGGTCCCGGCGGTCACAGAGTGGCGGAGCCTATATGGGACAAGGAGGAGGTGGACCGTGCCGAGAAAGGCCTACCGCCCCTCTTCGATAAATACGGTGACAAGCAGACCAGGAACTTTGTCAGGGCCCGGTACAAGAAGGACCCGAAAACAAAGGAGCTTACCACGGATCCGAAGACCAGGGCGCTTGAGCTTGTTCTGGTAAGGAATACACCTCCGCGTAATTAGCTCCATATGGTTGCATTCTAATTAATGAAGCCAAATTTCTAAATGCTTCACATTCCTTCCACAGGCGACTGAAAGCAGTAGCGCGGGGTCGACTAAGAGCAACCCTTGGGACACCACTCTAAATAGGGTGTTGAATGTAATGAAGAACACGGATAAGCTCAGTAAGCCGATGTCAGCTGGTCGTGTGGCCGGCAAAGGCTTGTCGACAAAATGGTCGTCATACTATAACACTGGTGGGCGAAAAGGAGAAAAATACCAGCTCGGAAAGCCAGGCGCGCGAGGTTCAAGAACTCAGGGCACAGGTGGCGCGGATTCCGGAGATTGTCCAAGAGCAAGTGCAACAACAACTCGGAGCGACGATCACCGCCATTGTGCCTACCTTGATCTAGGGGATTAGTGCATGGATTGTGGGCGGCCAACAGGGGCCACCCCCGATTCCTAGCTTCACGGCCAGCAACTCGCAGAACGCGATGGCGGGGCCATTGGTGTCTCCAGCGGAGGCGGCATTGGTGTCTCCGACGCCGGCACGGGAGCTTAATGCACCCCGGGTGTACGTCGGCCGGCACCTCTGCAGCAAGCGGCCCCTCCGTCAACTGCACGCCGGCCGTTGGCAGTGCCTTGATATTAGCCGAGCTCGACGCCATCATCACGGTAACTAATTAAGCCTCTCTCAGCCAAGGACTTCATCTCCTTGCCTTTGACTGGGCATCCCAGACGCCCTACATGTTTTCGCAGGGCGCCGCCGACGTTCCGTGCACTCTCCTGCACTTTGTGAACAACGAGTTGGTCGATGTCGCCAAGGGAAAAATCGTTCAACCGGGCAACCCCTTGTTCCACGGTACCCAGATGCCACCCAACTTGTTTAGGGTTCAACTGGTTCGGGTGCTGCCAGGCTGCGACGAGTTGTTACCTCCGATTCGACCCGTCGGGGCCGACGATGATGACGTGATGACCCTCAGCGCCTGCCTGAGCTGGCCCCTGCTTTGGCCGAAGAGCCAGATTCGTTTGGGGGCGGGGGACACCACCCCAAAGACAACACCGCCAGTCGTGCCGGCGCCAAGTCGGCCCCATGGTAAGACCGCCGCAACGGTGCTGGACATCCCTATGCCACTGGATCCAAACATGCATATGGCACAGGATCAGAACGACGACGACGACGATACATTTGCCAACGTCGATCAGTACTTTGCCGATCATGGGTACGGTGGAGACTTCATGGGGCCTCCTTCTCAAGAACCCAACCCAACAAAAGACGTGCGCGATCTAGCTAGTACCGCGGAGAAGCCAAGTTGCAACAGGCGTCGTCTGCCGTTCGGCTCTCAGGAGATACCTCCAGCTGCCGACTTCACCGAGCCTCAGATAGGCGAGGTGCGAAATATTATCAGCCCCAACACACTCAAGAAGGCGGTCTGTGAGCAGAACTCGGTCCCATTACAGGAGAAGAAGAAGGCACGCAAAAGAAAGACTAACAAGGGTGCGGGCCAGCCGGCACCGAGTACGATCCGTGCTCAGGACGGGTCACCTTCACCTGAGGATATCTCGAGGAGGGTGCATGTGGCGGGTAGGCTGATGCTGCCGAGAAATATGCTCAATGCTGCAACCGGTGCTATGCGGAGTCTGCATGATAGTGTTCTTTCTTTGGAGAAGCGGCGTCTTGGAGAGAAGGATGTGGCATACCCGGTTTTCGCGGCCAAGGTGCCAGAGGGCAAGGGCTTTGTGGATAACTCCATCGGGGGTACGATCGTCCTGCGGTTTGATGACATCCATGCTATGTTGAACCTTCATCCGCTGCACTACACCTTCGTTCGGCTATTTTCGCTGAGTATGGAGATGCGGATCATTCGCGACAAGACCCCGGACATCGTGATAGTCGACCCCTTCTACATGCGTGCCAAGATCTTGGGCAGCGCTGGGGACCGGCAAGTCGTGACTTCTTACCTCGAAGGCGTCATTCTGGCAAACCAAGATAAGGATAACTTCCTCGTGCCTTACTTTCCCGAGTAAGTCCTCCCCTCAACCGCCCCGTAACATATGAATTCTTAGATTTCGATCGTTTTTCTTTTAACATTCCGTGTTTTCTGCAGTGACACACATTGCACGCTCATACTCCTAAGCCCCAAATATTCCATGGCCACATATTTCGACCCGGACCGTCAGTCGAACGTAGACTACACAAATGTCAAGAAGGTTCTTGATGATGTTCTCCCCGGCTTCGTCAAATCTGGAGGCACCTTCACCAGGCCTATTCGTAAGGACGGCAAGCACATGTTCTCCCACAATACGACGTTCTGCTGCATCAAGCAGCCTCCTAGCGGTCAGAAGGGTGCCTACTACGCCATCCATCACATGCGGGCGATTGTACGGGACCATCATCAACTTCTGCTACCGAGTAAACTCAAAGATTGGGCCGCGAGCGTGTCGGCAATCCAGGACGCGGACATCAGACAAGAATTCTTTTGCCTCCAGTCGGAGTTTGCGGAAATCATCCATCAAGATGTCCTTCGTTCCTCGGGGCAGTTCTACCTCAGAAATCAACCGTCCAACAGTGACATCGACACAATGCTACAAATGCAGGCTGACAACAACCGTTATTTCATGACTCCCACGATAGACGGTGGCTTCATCCACGCTCCCGTCCCTTGAGTCGAGTCAAAAGCAGTGATGCCGTGTCTAGTTCTGAAACATCGATTGGCTCATGTTGTAATTAAACTTTAATGAACTTGTAGTATGTCTCTTTGGTTTCAAGAGTCGTTCAACTTAGATGTAATCGATGCTATTAATGTCTTGCTTTTCTCTTCCGATCGTTCTGTTGCATACTTATATATTGCTTATGTATTGTCTGTGAATTGGTACTAACATTTCGTTTGGCTACTGCATAGCGATGCCGTCGCATGTCGTGTACAAGGGTATGTTGGAAATATGCCCTAGAGGCAATAATAAAAGCATTATTATTATATTTCCTTATTCATGATAATTGTCTTTATTCATGCTATAATTGTGTTATCCGGAAATCGTAATACATGTGTGAATAACAGACACCAACATGTCCCTAGTAAGCCTCTAGTTGACTAGCCCGTTGATCAACAGATAGTCATGGTTTCCTGACTAAGGACATTGGATGTCATTGATAACGAGGTCACATCATTAGGAGAATGATGTGATGGACAAGACCCAATCCTAAACATAGCACAAGATCGTATAGTTCGTTTGCTAGAGTTTTCCAATGTCAAAATATCTTTTCCTTAGACCATGAGATCGTGTAACTCCCGGATACCGTAGGAGTGCTTTGGGTATACCAAACGTCACAACGTAACTGGGTGACTATAAAGGTAGACTACGGGTATCCCCGAAAGTGTCTGTTGGGTTGACATGGATCAAGACTGGGATTTGTCACTCCGTATGACGGAGAGGTATCACTGGGCCCACTCGGTAATGCATCATCATAATGAGCTCAAAGTGACCAAGTGTCTGGTCACGGGATCATGCATTGCGGTACGAGTAAAGTGACTTGCCGGTAACGAGATTGAACGAGGTATTGGGATACCGACGATCGAATCTCGGGCAAGTAACATATCGATTGACAAAGGGAATTGCATACGGGGTTGATTGAATCCTCGACATCGTGGTTCATCCGATGAGATCATCATGGAGCATGTGGGAGCCAACATGGGTATCCAGATCCCACTGTTGGTTATTGACCGGAGAGTCATCTCGGTCATGTCTGCTTGTCTCCCGAACCCGTAGGGTCTACACACTTAAGGTTCGGTGACGCTAGGGTTGTGAAGATATGTATATGCAGTAACCCGAATATTGTTCGGAGTCCCGGATGAGATCCCGGACGCCACGAGGAGTTCTGGAATGGTCCGGAGGTAAAGAATTATATATAGGAAGTGCTGTTTCGGCCATCGGGACAAGTTTCGGGGTCACCGGTATTGTACCGGGACCACCAGAAGGGTCCCGGGGGTCCACCGGGTGGGGCCACCTATCCTGGGGGGCCCCATGGGCTGAAGTGGGAGGGAACCCAGCCCAAAGTGGGCTGGGGCGCCACCCCCCCAAGGGCCCATGCGCCTAGGGTTTGGGGGGAACCCTCGAGAGGGCGCCCCCCTTGCTTGGGGGGCAAGCCCCCCACCCTTGGCCGCGCCCCCCCTAGTAGATCGTCTACTAGGGCCGGCGCCCCCCCATGGCACCCCTATATATAGTGGGGGAGAGGAGGACTTCATACCCCAGCCCCTGGCGCCTCCCTCTCTCCCCGTTACGTCTCTCTTCCTCGTAGTATAGGCGAAGCCCTGCTACTGTGACGCCCTGCATCCACCACCACGCCGTCGTGCTGCTGGATCTTCATCAACCTCTCCTTCCCCCTTGCTGGATCAAGAAGGAGGAGACGTTCCCGTCCCGTACGTGTGTTGAACGCGGAGGTGCCGTCCGTTCGGCGCTTGGTCATCGGTGATTTGGATCACGTCGTGTTCGACTACATCATCACCGTTCTTTGAACGCTTCCGTGCGCAATCTACAAAGGTATGTAGATGCATCCAATGACTCTCGTTGCTAGATGAACTCCTAGATGATCTTGGTGAAACGAGTAGGAAAATTTTTGTTTTCTGCAACGTTCCCCAACAGTGGCATCATGAGCTAGGTCTATGCATAGTTCTTCTTGCGCGAGTAGAACACAATTTGTTGTGGGCGTAGATTTGTCAACTTTCTTGCCGCTACTAGTCTTTTCTTGCTTCAGCGGTATTGTTGGATGAAGCGGCCCGGACCAACCTTACACGTACGCTTACGTGAGACCGGTTCCACCGACTAACATGCACTAGTTGCATAAGGTGGCTGGCGGGTGTCTGTCTCTCCCACTTTTGTTGGAGCGGATTCGATGAACGGGGTCCTTATGAAGGGTAAATAGAAGTTGAAAAATCGGATTGTGGCTTTAACGTAGGTAAGAAGACGTTCTTGCTAGAACCCTAATTCAGCCACGTAAAACTTGCAACAACAATTAGAGGACGTCTAACTTGTTTTTGCAGCAAGTGGTTTGTGATATGATATGGCCAAAGTTGTGATGAATGATGAATGATCTATATGTGATGTATGAGATGTTCATGTTATTGTAATAGGAATCACGACTTGCATGTCGATGAGTATGACAACCGGCAGGAGCCATAGGAGTTGTCTTTATTCTTTTATATGACCTGCGTGTCATTGAGAAACGCCATGTAAATTACTTTACTTTATTGCTAAACACGTTAGCCATAGTAGTAGAAGTAATAGTTGGCGAGCAACTTCATGGAGACACGATGATGGAGATCATGATGATGGAGATCATGGTGTCAAGCCGGTGACAAGATGATCATGGAGCCCCAAGATGGAGATCAAAGGAGCTATGTGATATTGGCCATATCATGTCACGTTTATTATTTGATTGCATGTTATGTTTATCATGTTTTGCATCTTGTTTACTTAGAACGACGGTAGTAAATAAGATGATCCCTCATAATAATTTCAAGAAGTGTTCCCCCTAACTGTGCACCGTTGCGACAGTTCGCTGTTTCAAAACACCACATGATGATCGGGTGTTTTATTCAGACGTTCACATACAACGGGTGTAAGACAGATTTACACATGCAAACACTTAGGTTGACTTGACGAGCCTAGCATGTACAGACATGGCCTCGGAACACAGAAGACCGAAAGGTCGAGCATGAGTCGTATAGAAGATACGATCAACATGAAGATGTTCACCGATGTTGACTAGTCCGTCTCACGTGATGATCGGACACGGCCTAGTGAACTCGGATCATGTAATACTTAGATGACTAGAGGGATGTCTAATCTAAGTGGGAGTTCATTAATAATTTTATTAGGTGAACTTAATTATCATGAACTTAGTCTAAAATCTTTGCAATATGTCTTGTAGATCAAATGGCCAACGTAGTCCTCAACTTCAACGCGTTCCTAGAGAAAACCAAGCTGAAAGACGATGGCAGCAACTATACGGACTGGGTCCGGAACCTGAGGATCATCCTCATAGCTGCCAAGAAAGATTATGTCCTACAAGCACCGCTAGGTGAAGCTCCTGTCCCACAGAACCAAGATGTTATGAACACTTTGCAGACACGTGTTGACGACTACTCCCTTGTTCAGTGCGGCATGCTTTACAGCTTAGAGCCGGGGCTCCAAAAACGTTTTGAGAGACATGGAGCATATGAGATGTTCGAAGAGCTGAAAATGGTTTTTCAAGCTCATGCCCGGATCGAGAGATATGAAGTCTCCGATAAGTTCTTCAGCTGTAAGATGGAGGAAAATAGTTCTGTCAGTGAGCACATACTCACTATGTCTGGGTTGCATAACCGCTTGTCTCAGCTGGGAGTTAATCTCCCGGATGATGCGGTCATTGACAGAATCCTCCAGTCGCTTCCACCAAGCTACAAGAGCTTTGTGATGAACCTCAACATGCAGGGGATGCAAAAGACCATTCCTGAGTTGTTCTCAATGCTGAAATCAGCGGAGGTAGAAGTCAAGAAGGAACATCAAGTGTTGATGGCAATAAAACCACTAAGTTCAAGAAGGGCAAGGGTAAAAGGAACTTCAAGAAGGACGGCAAGGAGGTTGCCGCGCCCGGCAAGCAAGCTGCCGGGAAGAAGCCAAAGAATGGACCCAAGCCCGAGACTGAGTGCTTTTATTGCAAGGGAAGCGGTCACTGGAAGCGGAACTGCCCTAAATACTTAGCAGACAAGAAGGCCGGCAAAACAAAAGGTATATGTGATATACATGTAATTGATGTGTACCTTACTAGTGTCCGTAGTAGCTCCTGGGTATTTGATACCGGTGCAGTTGCTCACATTTGTAACTCAAAGCAGGGGCTGCGGAATAAGCAGAAACTGGCAAAGGACGAGGTGACGATGCGCGTCGGGAATGGTTCCAAGGTCAATGTGATCGCCGTCGGCATGCTGCCTCTATATCTACCTTCGGGATTAGTTTTAAACCTTAATAATTGTTATTTAGTTCCACCTTTGAGCATGAACATTGTATCGGGATCTCGTTTAATTCGAGATGGCTACTCATTTAAATCCGAGAATAATGGTTGTTCCATTTATATGAGAGATATGTTTTATGGTCATGCTCCTATGGTGAATGGTTTATTCTTTATGAATCTCGAACGTAATACTACACATGTTCATAATGTGAGTACCAAAAGATGTAAGGTTGATAATGATAGTCCCACATACTTGTGGCACTGCCGCCTTGGTCACATAGGTGTCAAACGCATGAAGAAGCTCCATGCAGATGGACTTTTGGAGTCTCTTGATTATGAATCATTTGACACGTGCGAACCATGCCTCATGGGTAAGATGACCAAGACTCCGTTCTCAGGAACAATGGAGCGAGCAACCAACTTATTGGAAATCATACATACTGATGTGTGCGGTCCAATGAGTGTTGAGGCTCGTGGTGGCTATCGTTATGTTCTCACGCTCACTAATGATTTAAGTAGATATGGGTATATCTACTTAATGAAACACAAGTCTGAAACCTTTGAAAAGTTCAAGGAATTTCAGAGTGAGGTTGAAAATCAACGTGATAAGAAAATCAAGTTTCTACGATCAGATCGTGGAGGAGAATACTTGAGTCACAAGTTTGGCACACACTTAAGAAAATGTGGAATAGTTTCACAACTCACGCCGCCTGGAACACCTCAGCGTAACGGTGTGTCCAAACATCGTAATCGCACTCTATTAGATATGGTGCGATCTATGATGTCTCTTACCGATTTACCGCTATCTTTTTGGGGCTATGCTTTAGAGACTGCCGCATTCACTTTAAATAGGGCTCCGTCGAAATCCGTTGAGACGACACCGTATGAATTATGGTTTGGGAAGAAACCTAAGCTGTCGTTTCTAAAAGTTTGGGGAGGCGATGCTTATGTCAAGAAACTTCAACCCGAAAAGCTCGAACCCAAGTCGGAAAAATGCGTCTTCATAGGATACCCAAAAGAAACTATTGGGTACACCTTCTACCTCAGATCCGAAGGCAAGATCTTTGTTGCCAAGAATGGGTCCTTTCTAGAGAAAGAGTTTCTCTCGAAAGAAGTAAGTGGGAGGAAAGTAGAGCTTGATGAAGTATTACCTCTTGAACCGGAAAATGGCGAGACTCAAGAAAATGTTCCTGAGGTGCTTGCACCGACTAGAGAGGAAGTTAATGATAATGATCAAGATGCTTCTGATCAAGCTCCTACTGAAATTCGAAGGTCCACAAGGACACGTTCCGCACCAGAGTGGTACGGCAACCCTGTCTTGGAAATCATGTTGTTAGACAACGGTGAACCTTCGAACTATGAAGAAGCGATGGCGGGCCCGGATTCCGACAAATGGCTAGAAGCCATGAAATCCGAGATAGGATCCATGTATGAAAATGAAGTATGGACTTTGACTGACTTGCCCGTTGAACGGCGAGCCATAGAAAATAAATGGATTTTTAAGAAGAAGACAGACGCGGATGGTAATGTGACCATCTATAAAGCTCGACTTGTCGCTAAGGGTTATCGACAAGTTCAAGGGGTTGACTACGATGAGACTTTCTCACCAGTAGCGAAGCTAAAGTCCGTCCGAATCATGTTAGCAATTGCCGCATTCTACGATTATGAGATATGGCAAATGGACGTCAAAACGGCATTCCTTAATGGTTTCCTTAAGGAAGAATTGTATAAGATGCAGCCGGAAGGTTTTGTCGATCCTAAGAATGCTGACAAGGTATGCAAGCTCCAACGCTCGATTTATGGGCTGGTGCAAGCATCTCGGAGTTGGAACATTCGCTTTGATGAGATGATCAAAGCGTTTGGGTTTACGCAGACTTATGGAGAAGCCTGTGTTTACAAGAAAGTGAGTGGGAGATCTGTAGCATTTCTCATATTATATGTAGATGGCATACTATTGATGGGAAATGATATAGAACTCTTGGACAGCATTAATGCCTACTTGAATAAGAGTTTTTCAATGAAGGACCTTGGAGAAGCTGCTTATATATTAGGCATCAAAATCTATAGAGATAGATCGAGACGCCTCATAGGTCTTTCACAAAGTACATACCTTGATAAGATATTGAAGAAGTTCAATATGGATCAATCTAAGAAGGGGTTCTTGCCTGTGTTACAATGTATGAAATTGAGCTCAGCTCAATGTCCGACCACGGCAGAAGATATAGATGAGATGAGCGTCATCCCCTATGCGTCAGCCATAGGTTCTATTATGTATGCCATGCTGTGTACCAGACCTGATGTAAACCTTGCCGTAAGTTTGGTAGGAAGGTACCAAAGTAATCCCGGCAAGGAACACTGGACAGCGGTCAAGAATATCCTAAAGTACCTGAAAAGGACTAAGGAAATGTTTCTCGTTTATGGAGGTGACGAAGAGCTCGTCGTAAAGGGTTACGTTGACGCTAGCTTCGACACAGATCTGGATGACTCTAAGTCACAGACCGGATACGTGTATATTTTGAATGGTGGGGCAGTAAGCTGGTGCAGTTGCAAGCAAAGCGTCGTGGCGGGATCTACATGTGAAGCGGAGTACATGGCAGCCTCGGAGGCAGCGCATGAAGCAATATGGGTGAAGGAGTTCATCACCGACCTAGGAGTCATACCCAATGCGTCGGGGCCGATCAAGCTCTTCTGTGACAACACTGGAGCTATTGCTCTTGCCAAGGAGCCCAGGTTTCACAAGAAGACAAGGCACATCAAGCGTCGCTTCAACTCCATTCGTGAAAATGTTCAAGATGGAGACATAGAGATTTGTAAAGTATATACGGACCTGAATGTAGCGGATCCGTTGACTAAACCTCTCCCTAGAGCAAAACATGATCAACACCAGAATTCCATGGGTGTTCGATTCATCACAATGTAACTAGATTATTGACTCTAGTGCAAGTGGGAGACTGTTGGAAATATGCCCTAGAGGTAATAATAAAAGCATTATTATTATATTTCCTTATTCATGATAATTGTCTTTATTCATGCTATAATTGTGTTATCCGGAAATCATAATACATGTGTGAATAACAGACACCAACATGTCCCTAGTAAGCCTCTAGTTGACTAGCCCGTTGATCAACAGATAGTCATGGTTTCCTGACTATGGACATTGGATGTCATTGATAACGAGATCACATCATTAGGAGAATGATGTGATGGACAAGACCCAATCCTAAACATAGCACAAGATCGTATAGTTCGTTTGCTAGAGTTTTCCAATGTCAAAATATCTTTTCCTTAGACCATGAGATCGTGTAACTCCCGGATACCGTAGGAGTGCTTTGGGTATACCAAACGTCACAACGTAACTGGGTGACTATAAAGGTAGACTACGGGTATCTCCGAAAGTGTCTGTTGGGTTGACATGGATCAAGACTGGGATTTGTCACTCCGTATGACGGAGAGGTATCACTGGGCCCACTCGGTAATGCATCATCATAATGAGCTCAAAGTGACCAAGTGTCTGGTCACGGGATCATGCATTACGGTACGAGTAAAGTGACTTGCCGGTAACGAGATTGAACGAGGTATTGGGATACCGACGATCGAATCTCGGGCAAGTAACATATCGATTGACAAAGGGAATTGATACGGGGTTGATTGAATCCTCGACATCGTGGTTCATCCGATGAGATCATCGTGGAGCATGTGGGAGCCAACATGGGTATCCAGATCCCACTATTGGTTATTGACCGGAGAGTCATCTCGGTCATGTCTGCTTGTCTCCCGAACCCGTAGGGTCTACACACTTAAGGTTCGATGACGCTAGGGTTGTGAAGATATGTATATGCAGTAACCCGAATATTGTTCGGAGTCCCGTATGAGATCCCGGACGTCACGAGGAGTTCCGGAATGGTCCGGAGGTAAAGAATTATATATAGGAAGTGTTGTTTCGGCCATCGGGACAAGTTTCGGGGTCACCGGTATTGTACCGGGACCACTGGAAGGGTCCCGGGGGTCCACCGGGTGGGGCCACCTATCCCGGGGGGCCCCATGGGCTGAAGTGGGAGGGAACCCAGCCCAAAGTGGGCTGGGGCGCCACCCCCCCAAGGGCCCATGCGCCTAGGGTTTGGGGGGAACCCTCGAGAGGGCGCCCCCCTTGCTTGGGGGGCAAGCCCCCCACCCTTGGCCGCCGCCCCCCCTAGTAGATTCCATCTACTAGGGCCGCCCCCCCCCCTTGGAACCCCTATATATAGTTGAGGAGAGGGGAGGACTTCATACCTCAGCCTTGGCGCCTCCCTCTCTCCCCGTTACGTCTCCCTCTTGTAGCATAGGCGAAGCCCTGCTACTGTGACGCCCTGCATCCACCACCACGCCGTCGTGCTGCTGGATCTTCACCAACCTCTCCTTCCCCCTTGCTGGATCAAGAAGGAGGAGACGTCTCCCGTCCCGTACGTGTGTTGAACGTGGAGGTGCCGTCCGTTCGGCGCTTGGTCATCGGTGATTTGGATCACGTCGTGTTCGACTACATCATCACCGTTCTTTGAACGCTTCCGTGCGCAATCTACAAAGGTATGTAGATGCATCCAATGACTCATTGCTATATGAACTCCTAGATGATCTTGGTGAAACGAGTAGGAAAATTTTTGTTTTCTGCAACGTTCCCCAACAGGGTAAGGTTCCCGGAGTCTACGACGACTGGAGGAGTGTCGGAGACAGGTTCACCGATTCAGCGGTAACAGTTACAAAGGGTACACCACTAGGGCTGAGGCCGAATCTAGATACGCCCGCTATCTAGCGGGAGAGGGGAGGGAGCGCTAGAGGAACCGGATGAAGACGAGTTTCATCGTGATGATGCTCATCGTGATGATCGCAACTCTCTTCTATGTGATGGTAGTTTAGATGATCGATATCGACTTGTAATTTGAAGACAAACTCGCTACTCGCGGTCTCGAGACTTGTAATATAATGTTCTATCTTTCTTCAGTCTTTTCAATTCGGAGACTAATATGATGAATTGTATTCGTAGACTAATATGATGAATTGTATTCAGAGACTAATCTTCTATTGTATTCGATGAATCTGTTGTTGATGTGTGCTGTCTATATTTTGTCCAATTATACATTTTGTAAACTGTGCAAAAAACAAAAAATTAAAAAAAACCTAATATTCATACTAATGGCGCATCACATCACAGTGCGCCATTAGTATGCCAAAGGATACTAATGGCGCATCATTAAACAGTGCGCCATTAGTATGTCGAAGTTACTAATGGCGCATCTTGTTGTTGTGCGCCATTAGTATGCCAAAGCACCTGGGTATACATGGCCCCCTGGGAGGCATACTAATGGCACACTGTTGTATATACTAATGGCGCATCTGAGGTGCGCCATTAGTATACCAGATACTAATGGCGCACCTATGGTGCGCCATTAGTAAAATATACTAATGGCGTGGCACTAATGGCGCACCACTAATCGCCATTAATGGCCAAATTAGGTGCGCAATTAGTAGGCCTTTTCCTAGTATTGACATGTGGGATCATAAGCAAATTCAACCAAATAGCTATCACATAAAATATTTTCAACACGATCCACATGCATGCAAAGTTGACACTCTTCCAAAATAGTGGGATTAACATTAACTCAAGTCATGACCTCTCCAAACCCACTTTTATCAAAAATTTCATAAGATTGAACATTCTCCAAATATGTGGGATATAAAGTTGACACTCTTCCAAAACCACTTTCAATAATATTACAAACACTATTATCAATCTCATATTCATCATGGGGCATAAATAGATTTTCAAGATCAAAAGAAGAATCACCCCAATCATGATCATTGCAACAAGTAGTAGACATAGAAAAACTAGCATCCCCAAGCATAGGGTTTTGCATATTATTAGCACAATTGACATCAATAGAATTTATAGTAAAATAATTGCAACCATGCTTTTGATTCAAGGAACTATCAAGTATGGGTGCAATAGCAAAAATCTCGTGTTTAACATAAGGAATTATAGAAAATTCATCTCCATAAATATTTGCATCATGGCCATAAGAATCGCAAGCATCATGTTCATCAAGGGATATTTCAATCAAATCATCGGAATCATAATTATCTATAGATTCGTGCATATCATTATTTTCTTCCAAAGAAACGGCCATTCTCTCAATAAATTCCTTAACAAAGGCATTGTGAGCATAGTTTTCATAGCAATATTTAGGTATGTTGGAATTTTCAGATTTTTAGAGAGTAATATCATACTTTTCAATCAAGGAAGCAACTTCATGAGCATCCCCAAAAACGACAAATTTTTAAACATAGGTAGGGAAGGTGTTTTTTAGGGTTCTTAGAGCAACAAGTAAAGTCATAAATTTCACAAAGATTCCAAGCATAGCATAACAAACTATTTATTTGGTACCATAAGAGCTTCCCCTTTTCAGAAAAACGATGACGCACAAAATGAGCATGCTCATCTAAATATTTCCCATCAACTAGGCTAGTTGGGGTTTCAGCACGAGCGCATAAGGATCGAAGATGATCCAAGTAGAACACTTCAAGTGGATCCATATCAATAGATTTTTAGCAAGAAAATATGCAAGCAAATAGAAGGCACATGGAAACACAAACAAAAAGACATACGGGAAGAAGGCGAAGAAAAGGCAAAGATGAAGTGGGGGAGAGGAAAACGAGAGGCAAATGGAAAATAATGTAATGCGAGGGATAAGAGTTTGTGATGGGTACTTGGTATGTCTTGACTTGTGCGTAGATCTCCCAGGCAATGGCGCCAGAAATGGCTTGTTGACGGGAGATCAAATCTTGACATGACTTGGAGCAACCTCCCCAGCAACGGCGCCAGAAATCCTTCTTGCTACCTCTTGAGCATGCATTGGTTTTCCCTTGAAGAGGAAAGGGTGATGCAGCAAAGTAGCGTAAGTATTTCTCTCAGTTTTTGAGAACCAAGGAATCAATCCAGTAGGAGGTAACACGCAAGTCGCCTAGTACCTGCACAAACAAACAAGAACCTCGCAACCAATGCAATAAAGGGGTTGTCAATCCCTTCATGGTCACTTAAGAGAGTGAGATCTGATAGAGATAATAAGATAATTTTTTTTGGTATTTTTGTTGTATAGATTGGAAAATAAAGAGATTGCAAAATAGAAATAGCAAGTTGATATGAAAATAATATGATGGAAGATAGACCCGGGGGCAATAGGTTTCACTAGTGGCTTCTCTCAAGATAGCAAATTCTACAATGGGTGAACAAATTACTGTCGAGCAATTGATAGAAAAGCGCATAGTTATGATAATATCTAGGCATGATCATTTATATAGGCATCACGTCCGCGACAAGTAGACCGAAACGATTATGCATCTACTACTATTACTCCACACATCTACCGCTATCCAGCATGCATCTAGAGTATTAAGTTCATAAGAATAGAGTAACGCATTAAGCAAGATGACATGATGTAGGAGGATAAACTCAAGAAATATGATATAAACCTCATCTTTTTATACTCGATGGCAACAATACAATACGTGCCTTGCTACCCCTACTGTCACTGGGAAAGAACACCGCAAGATTGAACCCAAAGCTAAGCACTTCTCCCATTGCAAGAAAGATCAATCTGGTAGGCCAAACCAAACTGATAACTCGAAGAGACTTGCAAAGATATTAAATCATGCATAAAAGAATTCAGAGAAGAATCAAATATTGTTCATAGATAATCTCGATCATAAACCCACAATTCATCGGATCTCGACAAACACACTGCAAAAAGAATTACATCGAATATATCTCCAAGAGAATCGAGGAGAATTTTGTATTGAGATTCAAAGAGAGAGAAGAAGCCATCTAGCTAATAGCTATGGACCCGAAGGTCTGTGGTAAACTACTCACACATCATCGGAGAGGCTATGGTATTGATGTATAAGCCATCCGTGATCGATTCCCCCTCTGGCAGAGTGCCGGAAAAGGCCCCAAGATGGGATCTCACGAGTACAGAAGGTTGCGGGCAGTGGAAATAGGGTTTCGTGGTGCTCCTGGATGTTTCCGGGGTATATGGGTATATATAGGAGGAAGAAGTACGTCGGCGGAGCTGCGAGGGGCCCACGAGGGTGGGGGCGCACCCTCCTGCCTCGTGGCCTCCTCGCTTCTTTCTTAACGTCCACTCCAATTCTGCTGGATCATGTTTGTTCCAAGAAATAACTCTCCCGAAGGTTTCATTCCATTTGATATTCCTTTTCTGCGAAACACTGAAATAGGCAAAAAACAGCAATTTACACTGGGCCTTTGGTTAATAGGTTAGTCCCAAAAATAATATAAAAAGGTATATTAAAGCCCATTAAACATCCAAAACAGATACTATAATAGCGTGGAACAATCAAAAATTATAGATACATTGGAGACGTATCAAGGCGGTTCTCCCTAGTGACATCTGTCACGATTCGCCCCGTGTGGCGGCTTATGTTGAAGCTGATAATGAAAAAGCACGCCAGGATGCACTTGGCATGTTAGATGAGGAGTGTGACCTTGCGGCGGCTTTACCAGCAAGATTTACGCCATTATCACAGTCCTGGGTTAAAACCAAAACCTTTCAAGAAGGCAACTTGGTGCTCCGGCTTATCCAGGATCAGACCGATATGCGTAAACTATCCCCACCTTGGGAAGGGCCCTGTGTAGTCAGCAAAAATCTGAACAATGTGTCATACTACCTTATCGATGTTCGAGACCACAAGGACTCACGCACGTCGGTGGAGGAGACCCGCCGGCCATGGAATATTGCTCATCTTTGGCCTTATTACACATGAGCCACTGGCTCTTGTGATGTACATATCTTGACAATGCATATATTATGATGAATATAATAAAGCCAGCATCCCTGATAACTCAGGGCCTCTGTCGTTTCATTTTGATAATAATGAGTCTTTATTGTCACTTCATATGGTCACTTGGGGGCTTCCTACTCATTAAGCATAGCTATGTGTACCCTTTTGATCCGGCTTGTACGCCATGATTACTAAATACTTGGGGGCTTCCTGCTCCTTGATCATAGCTGTGATTAACCTATTATTCCGGCTTATACGCCTGGAATAACATATTATTTGTGGGCTCTTTGTTCAACGGACAAGAGTTTTTATGACCCTTGTAATAGGCTTGGAAGCCAGGTGCATTCACCTAAAAACCCGAGTTATCCTGCCTTTTAAGTCTGCCACTCCATCCCAGATTGACTGGAATGACCTGCCATACTTTTGACAAGTCAATCTTATACAGACCCTGAACTTGTCAAAGTTAAAATGGTGATTGGTCATGTGAGGCCCAGCTTATAATGTTGAGTGAAGGTTTAACTCAGCGGCTATGCAGCCCTTTGAAAGCACTTGATTTAAAAGGTTTGGCAGCCTGTGAAAACCTTGTTTTTGTCTTTTGATTTTTGGACTTGAATTATTTTGAACTTCATCTTTTGTGACATGTTTGAGCACCAATGAGGCTTATGATGTCTTATGGTTCATATATGAACCTATCCGGAGTTTATTAACCCGGTCTGGCTTTGCACTATAAGTCGCCAGTATATGATGATCTTATATGCTTGGAAGAATTATGTTCTATGTTTTGGGATGTTACCCCTGCTGCATACAGCGTTGTAAGCCGGCGCTATATGGCAATGGAAAAGGGCATTGTGCTCTCCATACTTTGGGTTGTAACCCTTCCTACACAGTTATGATAAACCGACAGTGTGAGTAAATATCACAGGGTACTTGTGATCTGTTTGTGTGCAGGTAAAATAATAAATCCGGTCCACATAGTTGATGCAATCATGAGCACAAGTGGCAGATCCTCAAATGGCAGATCAACAGTATTATGCAAAACAAAATGTGCACGATGGCACAACAGATCAAATGTTTATCTAGCCTATTACAAGGCATACAATGGCCCAAGAAGGATAAATGTTTTCATGATGCAAGTATCAAAGCTTTATGGTGCATAAGCCGGTTCATGATTCCTGACGGGTTGAAGCCTCTGGGTCATCTTGTGTTTCTTCTTCTTCTTCTTCTTCAGCTCCTTGATTATCCATCAGCTGGAAGTCGGGCGTAGCCTAGTTGATACCGGTCAACGCTCTAAACACAACTTTGTCATCAATAAGGTTGGATGGATCAATGTCGGGAGCAAAGGTATGCTGACGAATTGGCGGGATGAGATCTGTCTCCTGATGAATCGGCGCCTTCATCTTCTTATTATCAGCATCATAAGCCGCCTGATACTGTAATAGATTGGTCTCTTCAACCAGCTGGACTGCCAACGGACGCATTGATCTTACTATATCTGCAAAATCATCTGCACTGAAGGGCGTCCCATCTTCCTTTACACTTGGGCAACCGTTGGCTAGATCCTCCGGGTCAAGATCTTCTTGCCATGCTTTAGCCCTCCTTAGGGCAGTTAAAGCGCCGGCTCTGGCAGAGGCTTGTTTCAGCTCTTCAATCCTTTTGGGTACCACTGACAGCCTTTCCAATGTCTCCTTGATAAGAATAGGCGACCGTTTTGTGTGCAGAGCAGCAGCAATGGTCCGTTCAGTGCCAGTATATAGTTGTTCTACAAGAGTGTAGACGGCCTTCAACCGGACGCGCATGTCTGAGCCCAAATTGACGCTTCGAGAGCCCGTATCAGTTCATTTATTAATAAGCCGGCACAGTTTATAGCAGATTCATTGGGATGATTGGAACCGGGATTAAAACTTACCGAAGATAGCCAAGGACATGTTATTGATTTGCTGCTTTAAGCCGGACAGTTCATCAATCACCAGCTTAAGAGTGGCTTCAGCTTCTTCCACTCTTTTCAGTAGAGCCGCCTTTTCAGTTTCCCAACCATCTTTGTCAGTATTGAAGTTATGCTTGAGCTGCTCAATGTTTTCCAAAGAAGTCCTCAATTCTGATTGGGCCTTGGATGTTTCAGATTGTTCAGTCTTTATATTGGCCTCCAGATCATTGAGCTACGAGTCCTGCTCAGAAATTTTAGCCTGTGGTATAAGCATGGACAGATATCATGAGTATGATTATTGATTGAAGTCCCAAGAACAATACAAGTATTTTCCATGGCACTTGGGGGCTAATGTATATTGCTCTTAAGAATTTTTTGAAGTCCCAAGCGCAATACAAGTATTATAATTGGCACTTGGGGGATAATGCATGTCGCTATTTGTTAAAGACAAAATCATCGACTGACCCGGACGAATGATGTAATCCAGTTTATAAAGACTACAAATTGGATTGATGACTTCAAATAGGATGGTTAGTCCCGACTTATTCATCACTGATTAAACCGGCCCTTGGGGGCTACGGATGCAAATATCATTACTACTATTTAATAGTTCCGGCTTAACATGATGCTATTAAGCCAGCCCTTGGGGGCTACTAGTGATGATGCACGATTCTTTATGGCAACTGGAAAGTCTATAGCATATTCAAAGTTCTATCATATCATATAGACTTGGCGGCTAATAGACGGGTAATTATGAAAGAGAATCGTGATTGAGTTACCTCATAGCGTTCCTTCATCAAATTAACCAAGACGGCTTCAAAGTCACGGCTGGTGTACAGACGGTTCAGATAACCATAGTGGATGTCTTGGGCGCTGAATTGGGCGTAGCTCTTTAAGTCTACCTTCCATTTGCCTTTATCTTCAGCAGATATTTCTTCTTTGGCGATGTGCCTAGACAAGACAGTGGGGTGACCCGGCACTGTAAAACCAAACCCAGTGACAACTACATCGTCAGTTTTATCCTCAAGAGGCTTAACTAGGCTTGGCGGCTAGAGATGGCCGGATCAACATCCATGCGGTCTGTAAAGACTTCATGGTCTTGAGGTGGCAGATCATCCATAATATCTTCAGCAATTGGGTGAGAAAGTTCTTGTTGTTGTTGCTTCGGCTGAGATGGATTGACATCGTCAACCGGCTTATTCAGCTTCGCCTTTTTGCTGGGTTTGTCCTAGCCCCTGAAGAGAAGAAGTATAAAGAGGTCGGTATAATAATCAGGCATAAGGTTTCAATGATTAGATATATTCTTACCCAGGTATAGTCCTGAAAACTGGGATCTGAGTATGTCAGAAATATGTAAGAATGAGGATGAATGAGAAGTCCCCTAATAGTTTGAATCAGACAGGTTAAGAGGTTGTCGGAAATAACCCACCTTGGGATAAAATATATCAGAAATATGTAAGACCTCTGGGCGGCGTTTATGAGCCGGCGTGTTTGGTAAGCCGGAAGAGGTAATCACACCACCACTATGCCGGGTGGTGCGGCGAGCTTCATGTTGCTGTTTCTTCAAAAGAAAGTTGGAATCCAAGTGAGCTAGAGGGTGAGAAAAGCTTACTTTCTGGCTTGCTTGTCGGGATTTCTATGTTGGCAGAGGTTCTGAGCCGGAGGAAAGAATAATTACCTTTGCGTCGCCTGCACGGCTGGCTTCTGCGTCGTCCTGATAACAGTCATTGTCAATGAGATGTATGAAAAATGAGCCAAGTGAATTAAGTTCTACCTCTGATTCATCGTCATCGGCGTCATCATCAATGTTTAAGCCGGTGGTCTCGGCGGTTTTCTTCTTGGCAGGCCTTTTGGTGACTTTGGTTTTAGTACGAGCCGGTTTGGCCGGCTTATCTTGAGGTTTCTTCTTCCAAAATGGGGAATCAGCCTGTGGAAGTGAAAAAATATTATAAGTACGCATAACTGTTGCAAACATGATTGAGCGGAAGGCTTGCAACACTTACGGCTGGCGGCTTGTTGAAGGTACAGAAAGGACTAAGTCCTATTTTACTGCATTCCTTTGCAGGCTCGTTCAGTAATTTCTTGGTGGCTTCTGTAATTTCTACGTCAGTCAGTTGAATGTCGGAGTGATGCTAGGGATCTTGTAAGTCGCTAGTATATTCACACATTAAGCCGGGGTGACGGCTTAATGGAAAGAGACTCCATGACACCCAGCACCGAACAAAGTCAACGCCGGTTAGGCCATTAGCAATGACAGCACTATGCTTTGAAAAGGCTGGTGCATATTTTGCCCGCTCCTTTGTGTTTATTTTTGGGGGAAGCGGATGTGTGTTACTAAGCCAGTGGTCGCAGTAACCCGACAGAGGATTCTCGTCTGATGGAGAAGTGTCTTTACAATAGAACCAAGTTTGGTTCCAATCTTTGGGGTGACTCGGCGGCTTGGCGTAGGGAAAGTTGACTTCTTTCCTCTTCTGAATTGAGATCCCACCGAGTTCCAAGCTGGGCCCATCAGTAAACTCTGTCTGATGGTTTAAATAGTAAAATTCTCAGAACAATTCAACTATGGGTTCTTCATGAAGATAGGCTTCACAGAAAAAATGGAAATTGCAAATATTGGATACAGAGTTGGGCCCAATATCTTGAGGGTGAAGTTGGAAGAAATGAGGCACATCGCGGAAAAACTTTGAGCCGGGCGGGCTGAACCCCTGGCTCAGGTGGTCAGTGAAGACAATTACTTCTCCGTCCTTGGGTGAAGGAGGGTTTTCTTCACCAGGAACCCTCCAGTGGATATATTTTTCTTAGCTAGAGCGCCAGTAGCAACAAAGTTGTTCAGGTCTTCTTCAGTAACCTGGGATTGGACCCAGTTGCACGAGGTATATGTCTTAGCCATTTTTTCGATGATCTAAAAGAAAGATTACACCGGTTTGAGATTATATGGTCAAGCCAGCTGTTGGCTTAAAGGTAAAACTAATGAAGCATACATATATGTTAAACCGGAGGATGGCAATGAAGTTATAAAGATAAGCTATTGGCGGCCTAAGAGGGGACTAATGGTACCTAGCGGGTTACAGTTTCTGAGTTAAGCCGCCCGCACAAATATTGATTTCAGAGATCTGAGAATGGGAAAATTGTTAAGTGTTGGGAAAACGGGTTTCACAGATTGATGCTACAATTTTGATCTATGACACTTCAGAGAATGGAAAATATTTAGACCTAATTTGCAGTACCTGAGCAGTTCATGTGTCCAGATTGGTTTTCTTATGCAAGGGAGATGTTCTAATAACAAAAATGAGTACGACTACTGCCGCGTAGGAGGGTACTAAGTCTGAATCAAAAGTTATAAAGCTACAACGAAGAACGAGGATGAACTCCGACGAACTCATGGAAACCCTATTGGGATCTAGGAGAAAGGAAAGGAGGTGAACTCACCAGACCTGTTGAACAGCGGAGGTGCGCGGGCGAACTCTGGTTAAATCAGGTTGATGCAACGGCCGCTGTCGAGGCGGTGGCGAGAGTCGACGGCGGCGGCAGAGCTTGGGTGCTGAAGCGACACGAGGAAGAAGAGGGAGATGAGAAGGCAAGGGGGAAAGTGAAAGGGACCCCTGGCCCTATTTATAACGACGTAAGTATAAGTGACATGTGTGGGAATCGAGGGGGGCATAAAATGGATATGCAATAGCACAGACGCCTCGATTTTCAGGAAACTTATTGAAAAAGAGGATATACATATATCAAGATTTGGGCTTTGCATAATATTAATGACAGGTGATGTCGCGGCGGGTTATCGTAATCCTAGGAGATGACGTCATGGCGAGTTACAAGATCTTGCAAGAGCAGATGAAGAAGGATTTTTTTTCTAAGTGTTGAAAGATTGATATGAACAAGTTCACATCAACCTAGGGCCTAATGTTGGGGATATAACTATTCGGTATGACCCGCCTAGGAGGGGCCGGGTCAATAACGCCGGTGGTTCATAAAATACAAAGCCCGGGAAGATGTTGAAGATGGCGGTTCACGAAGAAGGTTTACTGCAGTCCCAAAGCCCAGAGACGACTTAAAGCCCACATCTGTAAACCGCCATGTATGTATGACTTGTATTGTAAGACATGTGTAGTTAGTCACCGAGCCGGACACATTGTGTATGAGCCGGCCGGGACTCCATGAGCCGCTGGGCATCAACCACTAAAAGAAATGTGTCAACTAGTGACCTTCTGTCAATGACCCTGGAAGAATTGGTCATAGATCTATGACCATTTGAGACCAATTGGTCAAAAGCTGTTCGGGGGGCTCCAAACCCTAAACCATTGTGACCATTTTGGTCAGAAAGGTCGTAATTTCCTTACACAAATGGTAACAAAGCAAACAGGGCTGGTCCGCTGCCTTATTTCTAGTTGTTAACGACCAATATAGATGGTCATAGCCTTGTAGATTGTGGTGGGTTGTGATGACTAGGCACCATCTCATCAGTTTTGCCAATGTGTCATGTCCATGTGTCAATTTTCGCCCTAGGTTGTGAAGCAATCTATATTTCTATTATTCCAAAAATTCCCAAAAAATTCTCATAAATTGTTTGGATCATATCTTCATAAAATATGTCAAAAACCTTCCTTGCCTAGTTCAAAAATAACTCAACAATATTTATTTTCCTATTCTGTTCAGAGTAGCACTTTATGAAGGAAGTGTTATTTATATATTCTTGATTTCCCTAAAAATTTGTGAAGACATTATTCTTAGTATATGATCATCCTTAGCCAAAACTCACGCCCATTGGCCATTTGCATTTCCCGTACCACTAATCAAACACTTGGCTGCTAATTCATGTTTGAGCATAGTTGGGTATCCTGATGAGAATCTTATGTTATAATTTTCTTCCTAGCACCTACCTGGGGAGTTCCCAGCCCACTAGACATGCCTAGGCCGCCCAGAACGCATGGCAACGCCATGGTCACGCGCTGACCACGCGGCGGCATGCGAGCGTATGCGCTCTAGAGTTGGGGCCCTCGGCCACCGTCCAAACCTCGATGTCTTGCCATCAAACCATGTATTTCTGATTAAATAGATACTTATTTACCTAGAAATGATTTTTGGAAAAAATAAAGAGCAAACTATGAGGCACCTGCAGTTCAAATTTGACCCGCTTCCACCTAAATCGACGGGAATTTGTCTTTTTCACCAGAGGTGGATCAAAACTTTTGACACCCAACCATTTTGTCAATTGTGCATTATATATGGCCTACTATTTTATAAAATTGATTAGGTCCAATTTTGCAACAAATATATGGTAGATCCTTCACAAAAAAACTCATTTTGGGCACTCAAAAAAATGGAAAATGAATTTTTCGTCCAAAGAAAATGAAAAGTTCCTTAGGCAACATTGTTTGTCATTCCAAGATGCACCCTTGTGCACAATATGAGGTCATTTGAACAAACTATGCCATGAATGTGGCCATAAGATTGATCATTTGGCTTGAAAGCCATGAATCTTCACACATGATAGCTCATTTCTGAGAACACTTTTTTAAAATAATTATCGTATTACAAGTTTATTATTTTTCCTGGAAACTTGGACACATATAATGACACAATGCGAAGGTTTTCCAATTTTTTTATTTTTTTATGCCCGTTTCAAAATGCGGTCAAAACGGCAGGTTTGGCCGTTCCTAACTAGTGGTTGAATCTTGGAAAACTTTTGGTGTTTCTATGATAAAATAGATACTTATGTACCTAGAAATGATTTTGGAAAAATAAATAGCAAACTATGAGGCAGCTGCAGTTCAAATTTGACCTGTTTCCAGCTGAATCGGCAGCAATTTGTCTTTTTCACCAGAGGTGGATCAAAAACTTTTTACACACAACCATTTTGTCAATTGTGCATTAAACATGGCCTAGTATTTTATAAAATTGATTTGGTACATTTTTGGAACAATTATTTGGTAGTTCCTTCACAAAAAAACCTCCTTTTGGGCACTCAGAAAATGGAAAATGAATTTTCCGTGCAAAGAAAATGAAAACTTCCTTAGGAAACATTGTTTGGAATTCCAAGATGCACCCTTGTGCACAATATGAGATCATTTGAAAAAACTATGCGATGAATGTGGCCATAAGATTGATCATTTGGCTTGAAGAAGCCATGAATCTTCGCGCATGATAACTCATTTCTGCGAACACTCTTTTAAAATAATTACCGTATTACAAGTTTATTATTTTTCCGAGAAACTTGGTCACATATAATGACACAATGCGAAGGTTTTCCAATTTTTTTGATTTTTTGAATTTTTTATGCCCGTTTCAAAATGCGGTCAAAACGGCGGGCTTGACCGTTCCTAGCTAGTGGTTGAATCTTGGAAATTTTTTGGTGTTTCTATGATAAAATAGATACTTATGTACCTATAAATGATTTTTGGAAAAAATAAATAGCAAACTATGAGGCAGCTGCAGTTCAAATTTGACCCGTTTCCAATTGAATCGGCAGCAATTTGTCTTTTTCATCAGAGGTGGATCAAAACTTTTTACACCCAACCCTTTGGTAAATTGTGCATTAAACATGGCCTAGTATTTTATAAAATTGATTTGTTCCATTTTTGCAACAATTATTTGGTAGTTCCTTCACAAAAAAACCTCATTTCGGGCACTCAGAAATGGAAAATGAATTTTCCGTGCAAAGCAAATGAAAACTTCCTTAGGCAACATTGTTTGGAATTCCAAGATGCACCCTTGTGCACAATATGAGATCATATGGACAAACTATGCCATGAATGTGGCCATAAGTTTGATCATTTGGCTTGCAAGCCATGAATCTTCATGCATGATAGCTCATTTCTGAGAACACTTTTTTAAAATAATTACCGTATTACAAGTTTATTATTTTTCCTGGAAACTTGGTCACATATAATGACACAATGCGAAGGTTTTCCAATTTTTTGATTTTTTTTTGAATTTTTTATGCCCGTTTCAAAATGCGGTCAAAACGGCGGGCTTGACCGTTCCTAGCTAGTGGTTGAATCTTGGAATTTTTTTGGTGTTTTTATGATTAAATAGATACTTATGTACCTAGAAATGATTTTTGGAAAAAATAAAGAGCAAACTAAGAGGTAGCTACAGTTCAAATTTGACCCGCTTCCAACTGAATCAGTGGAAATTTGTCTTTTTCACGAGAGGTGGATCAAAACTTTTTTCACCCAACCATTTGGTCAATTGTGCATTAAATATGACCTGGTATTTTATAAAAATGATTTGGTCCAATTTTGCAACAATTATTTGGTAGGTCCTTCACAAAAAAACCTCATTTGGGGCAATCGAAAAATGGAAAATGATTTTTTGTGCAAAGAATATAAAAAATCCCTTTGTCGATACTGTTTACTATTCCAAGATGTAAACTTTTGCAGAGTATAAAGAACTCATTTTGAACAAATATAAAGAATATCATTTGAACAAATATTTGGTAGGTCTTTTACAAAAAAGAACTCATTTTGAGCACTAAAAAATGGAAAATGATTTTTTCGTGACCTATTTAAAAGGTCATCAAGTCTTCAAATTGTTTGTTGTGTTCTGATTGGTCTATAGGAAAATCACGTGGATCATGCATCAACCACCGTCGGATGCTTCCAAATCCAACGGCCCAAACCCATCCGAGCCGAAACCCTAGGTTTGTTCTCATGGACATTTTCCACCCACCCCCCCCCTCCCTTCTTTCTTACTTTCTCTCCCTCCCCCCTCAGATCCTCTCCCCTCTCCCCTGTGTAGCGAACCATAGCCCCTCTCTCCCCCGCACACCACCTCCTCCCTTCCAGATCGCAGCCGCCACCTCCTCCTTTCTAGATCGCTACCTCCACCTCCCCGCCATCCATGGACTCCCCCACGCCCTTCTCCCCCGCGAGCCATCTCTCACTCCCTCCCGCGGCTCCTCTGCTCCAGTCGATTCCGGCGAGTTGAGGCGGCTCTCGCCGGCGCGCAGCACACCCCGGGCTCCCCTTGTGCAGCTCTTCCCCCCTCCCGTCAGATCCATCTCCCGCACCCTCTAGTGCAAGCCCGCAACCTCACCCGTGGCTAGGGTTTCGGCCGGCACTTTAACTTTTTCGAGATCTGCTACATACGGCGACGGCGAGGCCAGAGGTGGCTGGACCTGGAGCTCATCTCCTCCATGGCGTCGGCTTCCAGATCCGCCTAGTGCTCCGTCTTCCAAGGTCATGTGCTTCTTCTCTGGTTTTGGTTTCTAGTTCATGTTCCCCTGCTTGCGATCTGACTCTCATTGTTGTTCATATTGTTGTTGCAGCCATCTGGGGGCTTCTTCCTGTTCCTCGGCCTCGCCGTCGCCGGCCAGACGGAGTGGCGGCTGGCCGGAGCAGCCGCGGTGCCGGGGTTCATGGCGATGGTGATGATGTCCGCCAACGCATCGTCGCTGGCGACCAACAACAGTTCGGTAAGAAAACAAAAACTCCTTCCTCACTCGACGACTAATCCTCCCGCATCCTCACTAGTTTTTCTTCTTCTCTGAGATCGCATCTTACTAGTTGGGTCAGAACAGACTACTAGCAATTCTAGTACTAATCGATCCGTATCTTTACTCGCTGGGTCGTCACTGCACGATGGAGTAGTATATAGACTGAGGAGAATTCTTCAAGCTGACCTCCTTTTCTTCAAATTAAGTTTCAGCTTCATGACCAGCTCAACACTAGTCAGGGTTAATTTACTTCCATCCTTGGTTTTTAATTTTCGGTGTCCCTGAAGCCGCTGTTATTGACAGTGAACTATGGCACTCTTAATTAGCAAAACAATGAGCATGCATTCTTGATGAACATTGAAGCTCTTAATTAGCGACAATATTGAGATGACATCCACCTATTTCTTTATTTTTTTGAATGGATAGAGTGGTCTATATGTTTGTACTGGTGTGTTTGTTAATTCAGTAAGCTAGGGGCTATCAAGTTAAGTGCTTGCCGGTGTGTTTGTTAATTCTGTAAGCTAGGGGCTGTCATCCATTAAATTGAGAGAAACCCCTGTCAAGCATGAGGTTCTCCTACATACCTACTACTATATGTTTGTACTGAATATATTGACATGTCATGACACTATGAAGTAACAGAATGGCTAGCAGAAGCTTTCACTTCTAAGAATGACAGCAGTAGGAAGAATCATCGTAGTCAAGTGACCATAATATCTATTTTATTGTGCTGAACTTTGTTGTTACCTGGATGTTGCAGTCCTTGACTGTTCTCATGACGTTGTACAGGAGGCCCTTGTGGTCACCGCTGGAGGGGCTGGAGCTTGGCGGCAGCCTGGCGGATGATGGGGGCCTGGACGGTGGTTATTTCTGTAGCAGGATGATAGCTTAAATTTTGTGATAATTTTGGAATAGCTTCAGCACCTACAGTTAATTTTGCACATAAAGCTTGAGTAATTTTGCACATGAAGCTTCAGTATTTTAGCACATGAAGCTTCTGCTACTATTATTATTTTCATGAATCTTCCACCATTTTTTTGTAGCTTAAATTTGACTTGGTGTAGTAATCTTGGTGCTTAGTGCTGCTTGTATCTCATGCTAATTGTTGCATGAGTAGTTTCGTTGTTTTATAACAGTAGCAGTAGCACAAATTTAATTGAATTCAATTAAAATTTCCAGAATCTCTTCTTGGTCTGTAATGAGTGTAGAGTAAGTAATTAAAGATAGGCTTGCTGTTAGTAGTAGAGTAAGTACTTAAGTCCTGTTGTTTATTGTAAGACTTGCTGTTTAGCAAGGCTTGAGTAATTTAGTGTACTGCATCTATAGTTTCAACTGAAATTTTTATCATGCTACTGTGACATCTACTGAAAATTTCAAACAAATGAAAGGAGTTTTGTAGATACAGATGGAGCCTACAAATTCTGTACATCTATTGTACTCATTTTTTAGTTATCTGTAGTTACAAAGCATTAATTGTACGACTGTAACTAAACATATCTTCTTATCCTCTGTTATTTTACTCATACACATGCTTATGATCCTGTTAACACATGCTGATGCTCATTTTACTCATGCACATGCTCATGATCTTCTTAGTTAAGACAGTAACTACTCCATTTGATTGCATGATCTCTATTTGAATGCATGCTCACAAGATTGTAACAGAAGTTCAATATCACAGTGAACATGCTCATGATCTCTATTTGAATGCATGTTCTTCTGTTGCTGCAGGTTCTATGATATGTGAGTTCCTTCTGTTGCTGCAAGTAGTGACACAATATGCCGTGTGCAGTGGGCTCCACATCCAAGTCTTGTCCGTCCTCCGCAGCAAGGAGCTGGGCCAAGGGAGCAAATAGCGCCACTGGTTCCTTCAAGGATGCGTGCTGCTGGTCGAGTCTTGTGGAGAAGCAAGGTGAATTGGGCATTGTCTCAATTGTTCCGCTGTGGTAAGAACAAAACACCACTCTCACTTGATGTTCATGTATTACTACAGCAAAACATTCTTACATGGTGATTGTTAGCGACACAACAATTATCTCGCATAATAGTGTCATTCTCTTCATAGTTAACAAATGCATCTTGTCCAACCGAGTAAACGGGACCCAACTTGTACAATAAAGTGAACTAAATGTTGTCACATTCTGTACATGTTACTTTCTATTTGGTGTCTCGTAATGATATCTACGGAAATTCTACTTTGTAAAGAATAAATATTGTGTTATGGATCACAAGCTAATTTTTGTTGACATGAATTTTTTATGCTCCTTATTTTGACTTGGTTTCATTCACGTTGCTTTTCAAAACATGAGATTGATGAGTGTTTCTTGTAGGCAACATTGATTTAGGATTGATTTAACATTTTGTGAGTATGCCAATGTTCTGCGAATATGCATTGGAAACATCTAGTGTTCTGGTATAATTGGTCTCTAAAACATCTAGTCATTAATTTGAAGTTGTTTGAATCTGTTGCTTTATCATACATTTGATCCATAAATCTACATTTCTATGAAATTTTGTTAAATATATATTTTCTAGATTGTCTATACACTAAACCTGGAGGTTTGAATATCTACTCCAGGAATGAAGATGGTACTTTAATGCCTTTGTGTTCACCCTTTTACAGTAGCTCCAGGCCTAGGAAATTTCAAGTTCGAAGCGGCGTGTAGCCCTAGCAGCAAAGATTTGTTCTGTTTGACTGTAATAAATTGTAAATATTATAGTACTGTAATAGTAGGCATATCTGGGTTGTAATAGACTATGCACAGATTGTAATAGACTATGTACAGGAGCTCCAGGCCTAAGAAATTCTACAGTTTTTCTGTTCTATTTAAAATATTGATTATTTGTGTGATTTGAAGACGTGTGAAATGGAAACCTGATTAGTGGGCCCATTTGTGAAAATAATCTAAACAATGCTCACATTTTGGACATGTGGGACCAATAGGGGAGATTATGACAAGTGGGATCCATCTGACTTGTGGGACCAGATTAAAAAATATATACTGAAAAACTAAAAAGGCCATGGCCTAAAATATAAAAAAAAGGCCAAATTGTTGGGCCAGGCCCATGTAGCTAGAGAAAATATACAGTAAAAAGGCCGAATTTTTGGGCTAGGCCCATGAAGAAAATTGAATTGGACCGGGCTGAATCTTGTGCCACATCAGATTGCCACGCTGGATGCCTACGTGGCCTAGGGAGGTTGCTAGTGACCAAAACGCCACAATAGACGTATTTTGGTCATAAACGTCTACGACCATTCCAGAAGAAAGGTCGTTATAGTCAGTTTACGACCGCCAGCTTTTGACCTTATGTTTTTGGTCACAAAAAGGTCACAAATTGAAAACAGTGACCATTCAGTGACCAATAGTGCTGGTCACAAGTTGACATATTTCTTGTAGTGAACCTCTGTATATAAAGGGACGACCTGGCGGCGGTTAAAGACGAGAAACTGTTGGGAAACATAGTAATTTCAAAAAAAAAATCCTACGCACACATAGGATCATGGTGATGCATAGCAATGAGAGGGGAGAGTGTCGTCCACGTACCCTCGTAGACCGTTAAGCGGAACTGTTATGACAACACGGATGATGTAGTCGTACGTCTTCATGATTGACCGATCCTCAGTACGGAACGTATGACACCTCCGCGTTCAGCACACATTCAGCTCGGTGACGTCCCGCGAACTCACGATCTAGTAGAGCTCGGGGAAGAGTTTCGTCAGCACGACGGCGTGGTAATGATGTTGATGAAGCTACCGTGGCAGGGCTTCGCCTAAGCTCCGCTACAGTATGACTGAGGTGGATTATGGTGGAGGGGGGCACCAGACATGGCTGGGAGAGATCTTTGTGATCAACTTGTGTGTCTAGAGGTGCCCCCTACCCTTGTATATAAAGGAGCAAGGGGGAGGCCGGCCGGCCCTTGTTGGTGCGCCAGGAGGAGGAATCCTCCTAATCCTACTCCTACTAGGAGGGGGAAAGGAAGGGAGAGAAAGAGAAGGAAAGGGGGTGCCCCCTGTCCTAGTCCAATTCGGACCAGAGGGGAGGGGGCGCGTTGCCTGCCCAAGGCTGGCCCCTCTCTCTTTCCCTTATGGCCCAACAAGGCCCATTAGCCTCCGGGGGGTTCCGGTAACCCCTCCGGTACTCCAGTAAAATCCCGATTTTACC
Organism: Triticum urartu; assembly: GCF_003073215.2. Taxonomy (NCBI): domain Eukaryota; kingdom Viridiplantae; phylum Streptophyta; class Magnoliopsida; order Poales; family Poaceae; genus Triticum; species Triticum urartu. Next base: position 584,577,739 of record NC_053028.1, read on the forward strand.
CGGAACTCTTCTGATGTCCAAATGTAGGTTTCCAATGTATCAATCTTCATGTCTCCACCATTTCAAGACTCCTCGTCATGTCCGTGATCATATCCGGGACTCCGAACTACCTTCGGTACATCAAAACATATAAACTCATAAAACCGATCGTCACAGAACTTTAAGCGCGCGGACCCTACGGGTTCGAGAACTATGTAGACATGACCGAGACATGTCTCCTGTCAATAACCAATTGCAGAACTTGGATGCTCATATTTGTTCCTACATATTCTACGAAGATCTTTATCGGTCAAACCGCATAACACTATATGTTGTTCTCATTGTCATCGGTATGTTACTTGCTCGAGATTCGATCGTCGGTATCCCAATACTTAGTTCAATCTCTTTACCGACAAGTCTCTTTACTCATTTGGTAATGCACTATCCTGCAACTAACTCATTAGTTGCATTGCTTGCAAGGCTTATAGTGATGTGCATTACCGAGAGGGCCCAGAGATACCTCTTCGACAATCGGAGTGACAAATTCTAATCTTGATCTATGCCAACTCAACAAGTACCATCGGAGACACCTGTAGAGCACCTTTATAATCACCCAGTTACGTTGTGACGTTTGGTAGAACACAAATTGTTCCTCCGGTATTCGGGAGTTGCATAATCTCATAGTCATAAGAACATGTATAAGTTATGAAGAAAGCAATAGCAGTAAACAAAAATGATTAAGTGCTAAGCGAACGGAATGGGTCAAGTCAATCACATCATTCTCCTAATGATGTTATCCCATTGATCAAATAACAGCTCATGTCAATGGTTTGGAAACTTAACCATCTTTGATCAATGAGCTAGTCAAGTAGAGGCATACTAGTGACACTATGTTTGTCTAGGTATTCACACATGTATTATGTTTCTGGTTAATACAATTCTAGCATGAATAATAAACATTTATCATGAAATAAAGAAATAAATAATAACTTTATTATTGCCTCTAGGGCATATTTCCTTCTGTCTCCCACTTGCACTAGAGACAATAATCTAGAGTACACGGTGATGATTTTAACACCCATGGAGCCTTGGTGTTGATCATGTTTTGCTCGTGGAAGAGGCTTAGTCAACGGGTCTGCAACATTCAGGTCCGTATGTATCTTGCAAATCTCTATGTCTCCCACCTGGACTTGATCCCGGATCGAGTTGAAGAGTCTCTTGATGTGCTTGGTTATCTTGAGAAATCTGGATTCCTTTGCCAAGGCAATTGCACCAGTATTGTCACAAAAGATTTTCATTGGACCCGATGCACAAGGTATGACACCTAGATTGGATATGAACTCCTTCATAAAGACTCCATCAATCGCTGCTTCCGAAGCAGCAATGTACTCCGCTTCACATGTAGATCCCGCCATAATGCTTTATTTAGAACTGCTCCAACTGAGAGCTCCACCGTTCAATATAAACACGTATCCGGTTCGCGATTTAGAATCGTCCGGATCAGTGTCAAAGCTTGCATCAACATAACCATTTACGATGAGCTCTTTGTCACCTCCATAAACGAGAAACATATCCTTGGTCCTTTTCAGGTACTTCAGGATGTTCTTGACCGCTGTCCAGTGATCCACTCCTGGATTACTTTGGTACCTCCATGCTAGACTAATAGCAAGGCACACATCAGATCTTCTACACAGCATTGCATACATGATAGAGCCAATGGCTGAAGCATAGGGAACACTTTTCATTTTCTCTCTATCTTCTGTAGTGGTCGGGCATTGAGTCTTACTCAACTTCACACCTTGTAATACAGGCAAGAACCCTTTCTTAGCTTCATCCATTTTGAACTTTTTCAAAACTTTATCAAGGTATGTGCTTTGTGAAAGTCCAATTAAGCGCTTTGATCTATCTCTATAGATCTTGATGCCCAATATATAAGAAGCTTCACCGAGGTCTTTCATTGAAAAAACTCTTATTCAAGTATCCTTTTATGCGATCCAGAAATTCTATATCATTTCCAATCAACAATATGTCATCCACATATAATATTAGAAATGCTACAGAGCTCCCACTCACTTTCTTGTAAATACAAGCTTCTCCAAATATTTGTATAAAACCATATGATTTGATCACACTATCAAAACGTTTATTCCAACTCCGAGAGGCTTGCACCAGTCCATAAATGGATCACTTGAGCTTGCACACTTTGCTAGTACCCTTTGGATCGATAAAACCTTCAGGTTGCATCATATACAACTCTTCTTCTAGAAATCCATTCAGGAATGCAGTCATTACATCCATTTGACAAATTTCATAATCATAAAATGCAGCAATAGCTAACATGATTCGGACGGACCTAAGCATCGCTACTGGTGAGAAGGTCTCATCGTAGTTAACTCCTTGAACTTGTCGACAACCTTTTGCAACAAGTCGAGCTTTGTAGACGGTAACATTACCATCAGCGTCTGTCTTCTTCTTGAAGATCCAGTTTGTTTTCAATGGCCTGCCGATCATCGGGAAAGTCAACCAAAGTCCACACTTTGTTCTCATACATGGATCACATCTCAGATTTCATGTCCTCAAGCCATTTTACGGAATCTGGGCTCATCCTTGCTTCCTCATAGTTCATAGGTTCATCATGGTCAAGTAACATGACGTCCACAATAGGATTATCGTACCACTCTGGTGCGGATCTTGCTCTGGTTGACCTATGAGGTTCGGTAGTAACTTGTAGCAACCCGACCTCAAACGGTCAAGCCTCTGTGCTTCAGTGTCATCCCTGGATCGGTAATGCTGACACACACAGTACTCGAAGAATTTATAACAAAGTAGCAATCACACACTTATTACATCGAATGTCTCAAAAGAGAACTTATTACAATAAATATGCCTTAAGGCCATCTAATACGATGACAGCGGAAGGCTTTGAAGATAAAGTGAGTCCATCAACTCCAACGGCATTGCTGAGCTGTACGGCAATGACCTAACAAACCTTACTCCTCGTCTGAAAAGTCTGTAACATAATACGTTGTAGCCCGAAAATGGGTCAGCACATGAAATATGCTAGCAATATAACACGGTAGAGCAAGAACAGAATAATGCTATCACTATATGCATATTTGGCTGGTGGAAAGCTCTATGGTTAATGTTTTGCGAAAAGCCAATTTTTCCCTACAACAAAGGAATATATTTCATTTAACTAACATGGTAGTTGAAACATGATTGAGAAGGTTCCTCCAACTCAATCCCAATTAAAAAGTAATTATCAACCCAACAATATTAATTTAGAGTGATGAGATACATATGATAATCCAAGTACTAGATACTCAAGATGTCCATAACCGGGGACACGGCTAACCATGATTAGTTTGTACACTCTGGAGAGGTTTGCGCACTTTTCCCCACAAGACTCGATCTCCTCCGTTGGATTTCTCGCACTACAGGGTATTTGAGAAATGGATGACCGAGACACAGTCTTTCAGAAGCATTAACTCTCTACTCCGGATAGACTATACCACCTACAACCCACTACATCTGCTAGTCTACCTCTTCAAGAGCTTCACGCAACTTACTCAACTATGCTAGAGCCCATAATAGCTTGTGGCTGCACACGGAAGTTTCTAGCATGAAATATCTCAATTCCCTTTGAGCTTGGGTGGAGGACCTTAGGATTATCACACGGGTACTCCGGGATATCCTAGGACAACACTGGATTCTCCAGGTGCCCGACAAGCAATCCACCCAGATGTGTATTAAAGTTGCCACCTTAAGTTGATCCATTAATTAACAATCTCACATCTGTCATGGTTTCACTCACCTAAACCACGTCTACGAGCATAGCATAGGAATATAAGCAGCGTAGAAGTAACCCCCAAGGGTTTGATAATAAACAGGTGAATAGGTACTACCTCATCTACTTCCCAATCCCACATGTTATCAAGTCCTAACCATGTAGTGTTTGAGGGTTGAAACTAATGCATAAAAACTGGGTGATAAAGGGATATGATCAAAGTGTTACTTGCCTTGCTGATGATCCACAAAACATAGAGACTCGATGTAGCACGCTTCGCACTCCGGGTACTATATCGCAATCAAGCAAGCATACAATAAGCAATCAAACAAGGGCACGGGTAAAACTCAAATAAGAGATCTAACCAGAAAGTTCAACTTAAGAACTCCGATTTGCAAAAAGAATCAATCAAATGGAGCAACGAAACTCAAACCGCGAAAGAAACAAGATCCGATTACTAATCTGGACTAAAGTCAAATTTTACTGTATCAAAATCTTGTTCAAGTTGGTTAAATGGAAAGAGGGTTTCGATACGAAACACTAGGCGTGGATCTCCTGATTCCGATAAACGAGCGAAAAGTTATACTAAAACGAAAATTGGATTAGAAATCGCGATCGAAAATAATCGCGGGAAATCCGAGAAAAAGAAAAACTGACGAACAGGCTAACGAACGGACATCCGCTGTCTGCGGCTAATCTGTGAAAACCGTTCATTATAACGAACGTAAAAATGGGCGTTTGCTAAACAACTAAACCGAAAATAAACCGAACCGGATCTAATAAAAAATGGATCTAGGGTTTCGAAAAAAACCAAACGGTTTTCTCACGAAAACCAAGGTGGCTACCTCGGGTCCGGCGAGGTCCGGTGACCGCGGGCGGCTCCGGTGCGGCGGCGGCAGCGACGCGGCACGGCGGCAGCAGCGGCGGCGGCGGCAGAGGCAGCACGCGACGGGCGGCACGGGACCGCGACAGCGGCGGCGGCAGCGCGGCGGCTAGGGTTAGGGTTCGGGGCAAGGCACGGCTGGGCTGGCTCGGGTGCGGCTTATAAGAGGGCCGGCCCGAGGTCTCCTGGCCGGGTACGGACTCCAAAAATCCAAAAATAAATTTTCCCCGTCCTCTAAACATAAGCCGGACAAGGTGAACATTTATTTGGGCCTAAAATGTAATTTTCAAAAATGCAATTTTTTTCCTAATTCAAATAAAATAGCGATAAAACTCCGAATACAAATCTTATTTGATTTTAATATTAAATCTTCAATATTTCTCTATTTTGAGGAAGTCGTTTTATCCTCTCTCTTTTATTTTTATAAAAGAAATAATCGAAGAGGAAATAATTAAAATCAAACGATCCTCTTTCCAAAATTCGAGAAAACTCGAATATGAAAATAATGAAATCCCCAACTCTCTCCGTAGGTCCTTGAGTTGCGTAGAGTTTCTAGGATCAAGCCAAATGCAATAAAATATGATATGCAAATGATGATCTAATGTCTAACATTCCAAATTGAAAATTTCGGATGTTACAAACCTACCCCCCCTTAAGATGAATCTCGCCCTCGAGATTCGGGTTGGCTAGAAAATAGGTGTGGGTGGTCTTTGCGAAGATCATCCTCTCGTTCCCAGGTGGCTTCGTCCTCGGTATGGTGGCTCCACTGAACTTTGAAAAACTTAATAACCTTGCTACGGGTAACTCGGCTGGCAAACTCGAGGATCCTGACTGGCTTCTCCTCATAGGTCAAATCATTGTCCAACTGAATTGCTTCCAGCGGTACTGTATCTCTCAAAAAAATGTCGGCCATCTCTGCGTGGCACTTCTTCAACTGAGAAATGTGGAACACATCGTGAACTCCTGACAATCCTTCGGGTAATTCCAACTTATAAGCAACTTCTCCCATATGTTTCAAAACTCTGTATGGTCCCACAAAGCGTGGCGCTAACTTTCCCTTAACTCCAAAGCGCTTAACTCCTCGTAGTGGTGATATCCAAAGATACACTCTTTCTCTGATTTCATAGACTACCTCCTTGCGTTTTGAATCTTCATAAATCTTCTATCGGGACTGAGCTACCTTCAGTCTATCTCTAATCAATTTAACCTTATCTTCTGATTCCTTAATCAAATCTGGTCCAAATAACTGACGGTCCCTAACTTCATCCCACAACAACGGTGTCCTGCACCTCCTTCCATACAAAGCTTCGAAAGGTGCCATCTTCAAACTGGCCTGGTAACTGTTGTTGTATGAGAACTCTGCGTAGGGCAAGTTGTCATCCCAACTAGATCCATAATCTAGTGCACAAGCTCTCAGCATATCCTCCAGAATCTGGTTGAATTTCTCGGTCTGTCCATCTGTTTGCGGGTGAAAAGCTGTACTGAACTCTAGTCTGGTTCCCAAAGTTTCATGCAACTGATTCCAAAACTTTGAGGTAAACTGGGTTGCTCTATCTGATACAATTGTTCTCGGAACTCCATGCAAACATACAACCCTGGTCATGTATATCTTTGCCAACTTGGCACTTGTATAGGTGGTTTTCACTGGGATAAAGTGAGCTACTTTGGTCAAGCGATCAACTACTACCCATATAGAATCATATCCTGATTTGGTCCTGGGAAATCCGGTGATGAAATCCATGCGAAGCTTATCCCACTTCCATTCGGGTATCGGCATAGGTTGTAACAATCGGGTTGGCTTTTGATGTTCTGCCTTCACTCTCTGACATACATCACATACGGCTACATACTCGGCAATATCCTTCTTCATACCAGTCCACCAGAAACGCTCCTTTAAATCCACATACATCTTGGTGTTTCTGGGGTGAATCGAGTATGGTGAGTCATGAGCCTCCTGAAGTATTAACTTCCTGATCTCTGTATTATTGGGCACATAAACACGGTCCTCAAACCACAAGGTGTCGTGTTCATCCTCACGAAAACATTTGGCCTTTCCTTTGCTCATTCTCTCTTTTATCTCGGCGATCTCTTTGTCATCCTTCTAGGATTCTCGAATCTTTCCTAACAATGTAGACTGAACTTCCATTGTTGCAACAAAACCTCTAGGGACAATCTCCAATCGAAGTTCCATGAGATCCTCTGCCAACTCCTTTGGCAATCCTGTGCTTATGAGTGTGTTGGCATAACTCTTCCAGCTCAAAGCGTCTGCTACGATGTTGGCCTTGCCTGGATGATAGTGAAGCTTCATGTAATAATCCTTTATAAGCTCCAACCATCTCCTCTGCCTAAGGTTCAGCTCCTTCTGTGTGAAAATGTACTTCAAACTCTTATGGTTAGTGTATACATCGCAATGGTTTCCAATAAGATAATGTCTCCAAGTCTTCAACGCATGCACTACGGCAGCCAACTCCAAGTCATGCGTGGCATAATTTAACTCATGCGGTTTCAGTTGTCGCGAGGCATACGAAACAATTCTTCCGTCTTGCATCAGTACTCCTCCAAGTCCTAAGCGAGAGGCATCGCAATACACTTGGAAATCCTTGCGTATATCCGGCAAAATCAGTACTGGGGCTGTAGTCAGACGTTTCTTGTAACTCCTGAAAACTCGCTTCACATTCTTCCGTCCATTTAAATTTGATATCCTTCTTCAATAGCTTTGTCATTGGCTTCACAATCTTGGAAAACTTCTCAATAAATATCCGATAGTATCCTTCGAGTCCAAGAAAACTGCGGATCTCGATAACTGAAGTGGGTGCCAACCATTCAGTGACTGGCTGAACCTTGGTGGGGTCTGCTGCTATACCTTCTCTTGATATAACATGTCCAAGGAATCCAACTTCTTTCAACCAAAATTCACATTTGCTGAACTTGGCATACAACTGATGTTCCCTGAGTTTCATGAGAACTAAACGCAAATGCTCTTTCTTCTCCTCCTCATTCTTCGAGTATACCATTATATCGTCAATGAACACCACAACAAACTTATCCAAATATTCCATGAACACCTTGTTCATCATGCTCATGAAATAGGCAGGGGCGTTAGTCAGTCCAAATGACATGACCATATACTCATATAACTCGTATCTTGTGGTGAAGGCGGTTTTAGGTATATCATTTTCCCGGATCTTCAGCTGGTGATATTCTGATCGCAGATCGATCTTCGAAAACACCTTAGCTCCTTGCAACTAGTCAAACAAATCATTGATCATCGGCAGTGGGTATTTGTTCTTGATCGTCACCTCATTCAACGCACCATAATCAACAACCATCCTTAGAGACTTATCCTTCTTCTGAACCAAAAGTACTAGGGCTCCCCATGGTGATGAACTCCGTTGGATGTAACCTTTCTCCAATAACTCCTTGATCTTCTTCTTAATCTCCTCCAGATCATTTGCGGGCATCCGGTAGGGTCTCTTTGATATTGGCCCGATACCTGGCAATAGTTCTATCAAAAACTCAATGTCTCGACCCGGTGGCATGCCTGGTAACTCCTCTGGAAAAACATCTGGGTAATCCTTCACTACAGGCACTTCCTCCTGAACAACTCCCGTGAGGGTATTTACTTGGCTCCTCTTAGGCGCATGTCTAGATACATACTTGATCCTTTTTCCCTCCTAGGTGGTGAGACAAATTGATTTACTAGCATAGTAAATGCTTCCTCCATGCTTTGACATCCAGTCCATGCCTAATATCACATCCAATCCTTGTGACTCCAAAATTATTACGTCTGACGGAAAAACATGGCTACCAATGGTTAGGGGTATCTGGTCGCACCATCGGCTGGCCATATACTCTGCTCCAAGTGAACTTACTAACAGAGGGGTCCTAAGGGTTTGGGTTGGTAATTTAAACTTATCCACGAATCCCCTTGATATGTATGAATGCGATGCACCAGTATCAAAAAGAACAAGGGCGGTAAAAGACTTAACCAAAAACTTACCGATAACTGCGTCTGGCTGCCCTTCAACCTCCTCCATGTTAACGTGGTTCACTTGTCCTTTGTTGAATGGGTTAGGCTTCTTCCCGGCGCTCCCATTACCGTTTCCATTCTTTGCTTCAGAGCACTCCGTGGCATAGTGTCCAGTCTTCCCTCACTTGAAGCAAGTAATGTGACTTAGGTCTCTTTTGGCGGGTGTGGCTGGATTAGAGCGGGTCTGATTGTTTCTTGTTCCGTTCCCAGTCCCATTCTTGGAACCATTGTCGTTATGCGAACTTCCTCCATTATGGCTATGACCTCCATGGTTATGAACAAGTCCTCCCGAGTTCACGGTTAGACGAGGCTTCTGCTGAGCTCCTGGGTTGTACCTTCCTTGTCCATACTTCCTTTTACGTATCTCAATTTGCTGCTGCTTCCCTTCAATCATAAGAGCCTTGTCTACCAACTCCTGGTAGTTGTTAAATGTTGCCACCATCAACTGCATGCTCATCTCATCGTTCAGCCCTTCCATAAACTTCTCCTGCTTCACAGCATCTGTGGCCACATCGTTAGGGGCATAACGAGACAGCTTACTAAATTCATCCACGTACTGCCCCATAGTACGGTTCCCTTGGCGCAAGATGCAAAACTCACGCTTCTTCATGCTCATAGCTCCTGTTGAGACATGGGCGATGTGGAATGCTTGCTGAAACTGATCCCATGTAACCGTGGCTATAGGATAGGTGGCTATGTAATTCTCCCACCATGAGGCTTCTGGTCCATCCAACTGATGTGCGGCAAAACGCACCTTCTCAGCATCTGTACATCCTGCAGTGGTTAACTCCCTTCCAATCCTGCGGAGCCAATCATCTGCCACTATCGGCTCGGTGCTACTGGAAAACACCAGCGACTGCAACCTCAGAAAGCGGGCTAAGTTGTCAACTGGTGGTGGTGGTGGTGGGTTGTTGTTGTTGACTTGATTCTGAACTAACAACTACATCATGTATTCTGTTGTTGGATCAACCGAGTGAGCTCCGGTGGGAAAGTAAATCCGGGGTCACGTCTCGGAGGCATTTGAGGGTTTAGAGGGAAGAGAATAGAATAGAATGAGGTCTAGTGAGAAAAACACTTCCCATATGCACATGAGACAAACAAAATCATATCACTCAATCAGTCAAGCAAGGGCATACAATCGATCTAACTATCGTTACAAAAGTGATCGGATTATACTATATATAGGGTGGAATACTGCTACTGATGTGGTGGTCTACTAGAAATATTGATCGGTCGAAGACTCCATGATGTCTGCTCTAGCTTCGTCTTCATAGTCATCATCGCTATCGTCGGGGTCCGAGTCTGTGTCGTCGATGATGATGTAGTCCTCAGAACGAATCTCCTTGGGTTCATCGTCTTCTCCTCCTGGCGCGGGGTCTCCCATGAATACTCCCAGCTTCCTTTCTAGATCATCATTCTTCTCCACTAGTACGACGATCTCCTCCTCATAATCTTCGTGAGTAGCTTTGAGTTCTTCCTCCAGTTCCGTGATCCTTGTCATCGCCTTCTTTACATCTATCATGCCTGCGCACATCTGGTTCTCCTGGCGACGAATGTGCTGGTTTAACTCCTGGATGAAAGCTGCGATTGATCTATCCTTCCTGGTGCTGATCATCTCCCATTGCTCATCTCGGCGCCCACAAATATGATAGATAGTATCCTTAAGCTCCTTATGGTAAACTTCTCCAATGCTTTCCATCGTTATGTGAGCTGCCATACACTTTCCTAGACTCCAAGTTGGTGCATCAAAGGAAAACTCTATGGGTTTGGTGACTAGCGCGAATGTCCTTCCTGGAACTTGAACTTGAATCATCCATTGCTCCTCTTCTAGTAAAGTGGCGTTGTAAGTCCCGGCGAAGCTTGGTATTCCAATATTCAGGTACTTAGTGACTTCCTTCAAGTGTCGTCCAAAAGGTGCTTCTTCATCCGGTTGTGCAAACTTGTTCCTTGCGTCCGCCATCCTAAAGAGTAGAAAATGGAGAGGAGTCAGAAATGAGAAGAGAGTGGTGATCTAGGGCTTTAGCTTAGTGGTCGTGTCCTACACTCAGCGTGTGCTCTAATACCATCTTATAGCGACCCGACCTCAAACAGTCAAGTCTCTGTGCTTCAGTGTCATCCCTGGATCGGTAATGCTGACACACACAATACATGAAGGATTTATAACAGAGTAGCAATCACACACTTATTACATCGAATGTCTCAAAAGAGAAATTATTACAATAAATATGGCTTAAGGCCATCTAATACGATAACAGCGGAAGGTTTGGAAGATGAAGTGAGTCCATCAACTCCAACGGCATAGCTGAGTTGTACGGCAACGACCTAACGAACCTTAATGCTCATTTGAAAAGTTTGCAACATAATATGTTGCAGCCCGATAACGGGTCAACACATGGAATATGCTGGCAATATAACACGGTAGAGCAAGAAGAAAATAATGCTATCACTATAAGCATATTTGGCTGGTGGAAAGCTCTACGGTTAAAGTTTTGCGAAAAGCCAATTTTTCCATACAACAAAGGGATGGATTTCATTTAACTAACATGGTAGTTGAAACATCATTGAGAAGCTTACTCCAACTCACTCCCAATTAAAAAGTAATTATCAACGCAACAATATTAATTTAGAGTGATGAGATACATATGATAATCCAACTACTAGATACTCAAGATGTCCATAACCGGGGACACGGCTAACCATGATTAGATTGTACACTCTGCAGAGGTTTGCGCACTTTTCCCCACAAGACTCGATCTCCTCCGTTGGATTTCTCGCACTACAGGGTGTTTGAGAAACGGATAACCGAGACATAGTCTTTTAGAAGCATTAACTCTCTACTCTGGATAGACTATACCACCTACAACCCACTACATCTGCTAGTCTACCTCTTCAAGAGCTTCATGCAACTTACTCAACTATGCAAGAGACCATAATAGCTTGTGGCTGCACACGGAAGTTTCTAGCATGAAATATCTCAGTTCCCTTTGAGCCTGGGTGGAGGACCTTAGGATTATCACACGGGTACTCCGGGATATCCTAGGACCACACTGGATTCTCCAGGTGCCCGAGAAGCAATCCACCCAAATGTGTATTAAAGTTGCCACCTTAAGTTGATCCATTAATTAACAATCTCACATCTGTCATGGTTTCACTCACCCAAACCACGTCTACGAGCATAGCATAGCAATATAAGCAGCGTAGAAGTAACCCCCAAGGGTTTGATAATAAACAGGTGAATAGGTACTACCTCATCTACTTCCCAATCCCACATGTTATCAAGTCCTTACCATGTAGTGTTTGAGGGTTGAAAATAATGCATAAAAACTGGGTGATAAAGGGATATGATCAAAGTGTTACTTGCCTTGCTGATGATCCGCAAAACCTAGAGACTCGATGTAGCATGCTTCGCACTCTGGGCACTCTATCACAATCAAGCAAGCATACAATAAGCAATAAAACAGGGGCACCGGAAAAACTCAAATAAGAGATCTAACCAGAAAGTTCAACTTAAGAACTCCGGTTTGCAAAAAGAATAAATCAAACGGAGCAACGAAACTCAAACTGCGAAATAAAGAAGATCCGATTACTAATCTGGACTAAAGTCAAATTTTACTGTATCAAAATCGTGTTCAAGTTGGTTAAACGGAAAGAGAGTTTCGAGACGAAACTCTAGGCGCTTGAATCGCCAGATTCCGATAAACGAGCGAAAAGTTATACTAAACGAAAATCGGATCAGAAATCACGATCGAAAATAATCGCGGGAAATCTGAGAAAAAGAAAAGCTGACGAACAGGCTAACGAACGGACGTTCGCTGTCTGCGGCTAAATGGTGAAAACCGTTCATTAAAACGAACGTAAAAACGGGTGTTCGCTAAACAACTAAACCGAAATAAACCGAACCGGATCAAATAAAAAATGGATCTAGGGTTTCAAAAAAACAAACGGTTTTCTCATGAAAACCGAGGCGGCTTCCTCGGGTCCGGCGAGGTCTGGCGACGGGGGGCGGCTCCGGTGCGGCGGCGGCAGTGGCGCGGCACGGCGGCACAGGCGGCGGGCGGCGGAGGCAACGGCGGCGGTAGCGTGCGATGGGCGGCGCGGCAGCTAGGGTTAGGGTTCGGGGCAAGGCGCGGATGCGCTGGCTCGGGTGCGGCTTATAAGAGGGCCGGCCCGAGGTCTCCTGGCCGGGTACGGCCCGAAGTCGGTTTGACTTTTTTTTAAATAATTCCGACGTGCAGAAAAAGAAAGAAAAGAAATACTAAACGGACTCCAAAAATCCCGAAATTAATTTTCCCCATCCTCTAAATATAAGTCGGACAAGGTGAACATTTATTTGGGCCTAAAATACAATTTTGAAAAACGCATATTTTTTCCTAATTCAAATAAAATAGCGATAAAACTCCGAATAAAAATCTTATTTGATTCTAATATTAAATCTTCGATATTTCTCTATTTTGAGGAAGTCATTTTATCCCCTCTCTTTTATTTTTATAAAAGAAATAATCGAAGGGGAAATAATTAAAATCAAACGATCCTCTTTCCAAAATTCGAGAAAACTCGAATATGAAAATAATGAAATCCCCAACTCTCTCCGTAGGTCCTTGAGTTCTGTAGAATTCCTAGGATCAAGGCAAATGAAATAAAATATGATATGCAAATGATGATCTAATGTATAACATTCCAAATTGAAAATTTGGGATGTTACATAACTTGATCTGTAGTTTCATGATCATCATCATTGGTTTCCTCACTAATTGGTGTAGGTGTCACAGGAACCGGTTTCTGTGATGAACTACTTTCCAATAAGGGAGCAAGTACGGTTACCTCATCAAGTTCTACTTTCCTCCAACTCACTTCTTTCGAGAGAAACTCCTTCTCTAGAAAGGATCCATTCTTAGCAACGAATGTCTTGTCTTCGGATCTGTGATAGAAGGTGTATCCAACAGTTTCCTTTGGGTATCCTATGAAGACACATTTCTCCGATTTGGGTTCGAGCTTATCAGGTTGAAGCTTTTTCACATAAGCATCACAACCCCAAACTTTAAGAATCGACAACTTTGGTTTCTTGCCAAACCACAGTTCATAAGGTGTCGTCTCAACGGATTTTGATGGTGCCCTATTTAACGTGAATGTAGCCGTCTCTAAATCATAACCCCAAAATAATAGCGGTAAATCAGTAAGAGACATCATAGATTGCACCATATCTAGTAAAGTACGATTACAACGTTCGGACACACCATTACACTGTGGTGTTCTGGGTGGCGTGAGTGGCGAAACTATTCCGCATTGTTGCAAATGTAGACCAAACTCGTAACTCAAATATTTTCCTCCACAATCAGATCGTAGAAACTTTATTTTCTTGCTACGATGATTTTCCACTTCACTCTGAAATTCTTTGAAGTTTTCAAATGTTTCAGACTTATGTTTCATTAAGTAGATATACCCATATCTACTCAAATCATCTGTGAAGGTGAGAAAATAACGATACCCGCCGCAAGCCTCAATATTCATTGGACCACATGCATCAGTATGTATGATTTCCAACAAATCTGTTGCTCGCTCCATAGTTCCGGAGAACGGTGTTTTAGTCATCTTGCCCATGAGGCACGGTTCGCAAGTACCAAGTGATTCATAATCAAGTGGTTCCAAAAGTCCATCAGTATGGAGTTTCTTCATGCGCTTTATACCAATATGACCCAAACGGCAGTGCCACAAATAAGTTGCACTATCATTATCAACTCTGCATCTTTTGGCTTCAACATTATGAATATGTGTATCACTACTATCGAGATTCAGCAAAAATAGACCACTCTTCAAGGGTGCATGACCATAAAAGATATTACTCATATAAATAGAACAACCATTATTCTCAGATTTAAATGAATAACCGTCTCACATCAAAAAAGATCTAGATATAATGTTCATGCTTAACGCTGGCACCAAATAATAATTATTTAGGTCTAAAACTAATCCCGAAGGTAGATGTAGAGGTAGCATGCCGATGGCGATCACATCGACTTTGGAACCATTTCCTACGCGCATCGTCACCTCGTCCTTAGCCAGTCTTCGCTTAATCCATAGTCCCTATTTCGAGTTGCAAATAATAGAAACAGACCCGGTATCAAATGCCCAGGTGCTACTACGAGCTCTAGTAAGGTACACATCAATAACATGTATATCACATATACCTTTGTTCACCTTGCTATCCTTCTTATCCGCCAAATACTTGGGGCAGTTCCGCTTCCAATTACCGGTCTGTTTGCAGTACAAGCACTCAGTCTCAGACTTAGGTTTCTTCTCCCGAGCAGCAACTTGTTTGTTGTTCTTCTTGAAGTTCCCCTTCTTCTTCCCTTTACCCTTTTTCTTGAAACTGGTGGTCTTGTTGACCATCAACACTTGATGCTCCTTCTTGATTTCAACCTCCACTGCCTTTAGCATTGCGACAAGCTCGGGAATTGTCTTAATCATCCCCTTGCATATTATAGTTCCTCATGAAGCTTTTGTAGCTTGGTGGAAGTGATTAAAGAACTCTGTCAATGACACTATCAATAGGAAGATTAACTCACAGTTGAGTCAAGTGATTATGATACCCAGACATTTTGAGTATATGTTCACTGACTGAACTATTCTCCTCCATCTTGCAGCTATAGAACTTATTGGAGACTTCATATCTCTCAATCCGGACATTTGCTTGAAATATTAACTTCAACTCCTGGAACATCTCATATGCTCCATGACGTTCAAAACGTCATTGAATCCCGGTTCTAAGCCATAAAGCATGGCACACTGAACTATCGATTAGTCATCAGCTTTACTCTGTCAGACGTTCTTAACATCATCAGCAGAATTTGCAGCAGGCCTGGCACACAACAGTGCTTCCAGGACGTAATTCTTCTGTGCAGCAATGAGGATAATCCTCAAGTTACGGACCCACTCCATGTAATTGCTACCATCATCTTTCAACTTTGCTTTCTCAAGGAACTCGTTAAAATTCAACGGAACAACAGCATGGGCCATCTATCTACTATGACGCCCCCAATTCAATCGTACACTAATCGTACACGCAAACGTGTATGATCAAGATCAGGGACTCACGGAAAGATATCATAACACAACTCTACAAATAAAATAAGTCATACAAGCATCATATTACAAGCCAGTGGCCTCGAGGGCTCGAATACAAGAGCTTGATCATAGATGAGTCAGCGGAAGCAACGATATCTGAGTACAGACATAAGTAAAACAAGTTTGCCTTCAGAAGGCTAGCATAAATTGGGATACATATCGAAAGAGGCGTAGGCCTCCTGCCTGGGATCCTCCTAAACTACTCCTGGTCGTCGTCAGCGGCCTGCACGTAGTAGTAGGCACCTCCCGAGTAGTAGTAGTCGTCATCGACAGTGGCGTCTGGCTCCTGGGCTCCATTGTCTGGTCGCAGAAATCGAGTATAGAAAAGGGGAAAAGAGGGAGCAAAGCAACCGTGAGTACTCATCCAAAGTACTCACAAGCAAGGAGCTACACTACATATGTATGCATTGGTATCAAATGGATTAATGGTATCATATGTGGACTGAACTGCATAATGCCTGAATAAGAGGGCGATAGCTAGTCCTTTCGAAAACTACGCTTCTGGTAACCTCCATCTTGCAGTAGGAGAAGAGAGTAGATGGTAAGTTCACCAAGTAGTATCGTGTAGCATAATCCTACCCGGCGATCCTCTCCTCGTCTCCCTGTGAGAGAGCAATCACCGGTTATATCTGGAACTTGGAAGGGTGTGTTTTATTAAGTATCTGGTTCTAGTTGTCATAAGGTCAAGATAAAACTCCGGGTCGTCCTTTTACCGAGGGACACGGCTATTCGAATAGATCAACTTCCCTGCAGGGGTGCACCACATTTCCAACACACTCGATCCTCTTTGTCCGGACACACTTTTCTGGGTCATGCCTAGCCTCGGAAGATCAACACGTCGCAGCCCTACCTAGGCACAACAGAGAAGTTAGCATGCCGGTCTAAATTCCTATGGCGCAGGGGTATGGGCCCATCGCCCATTGCACACCTGCATGTTGCGTACGCGGCTGGAGGGCAGACCTAGCAACCTCCATTACAAAGGAAGTTGCGTTACGCGGTCCAACCCGGCGCGTGCCGCTCAGTCGCTGACGTCACGAAGGCTTCGGCTGATACCACGACGTCGAGTGCCCATAACTGTCCCCGCGTAGATGGTTAGTGCGTATAGGCCAGTAGCCAGACTCAGATCAAATACCAAGATCTCATTAAGCGTGTTATTTTGAAATAACCACGAACGCCGACCAGGGCCAGCCCACCTCTCTCCTAGGTGGTCTCAACCTGGCCTGTCGCTCCGCCTCAAAGTAACAGTCAGGGGCCGTCGGGAACCCAGGCCCACCTCTACCGGGATGGAGCCACCTACCCCTTCAGCCCCCATCTCCGAACATTAACATAAGTAATGTAACAGTATCAAGTATATAGCATATACCTGTGATCACCTCCCAAAGTGATCACGGCCCAGTAGTATAGCATGGCAGACGGACAAGAGTGTAGGGCCACTGATGGAATACTAGCATCCTATACTAAGCATTTAGGATTGCAGGTAAAGGTAACAACAGTAGTGGCAAAGACAGGCTATGCAGCAGAATATGATTAACGGAAAGCAGTAACATGCTACACTACTCTAATGCAAGCAGTAGAGAGAAGAGTAGGCGATATCTGGTGATCAAGGGGGGGCTTGCCTGGTTGCTCTGGCAAGAGCGAGGGGTCGTCAACACCGTAGTCATACTGGGTAGTAGCGGCGTCAGTTTCGGTGTCTAGCGAGAGAAGAGGTGGAAGAAACAATAAATATTAATCAAACAGATGCATAGCGATGCATGACATGACAAGTAGCGGTGCTAGGGGTGCCCTAACGCGGTATGAGGTGGTACCGGTGAAGGAAGGAAACATCCGGGAAAATATCCCCGGTGTTTCGTGTTTTTGAATAGATGAATCAAAGGGGAAAGTTGCATGTTCGCTATGCTAGAGATGTGTGGCTGACGAACGGGTTGCGTATCCGAATTCGTCTCGTCGTTCTGAGCAACTTTCATGTACAAAGTTTTTCCATCCGAGTTACGGTTTATTTTATATGAATTTTCAAAGTTTTAAAGAATTTAAATTCGAGTTATCCAGAATAGAAAACGATGACGTCATCATGACATAGGTGTGATGTCAGCAGGTCGAGCCCAGCTGACCAGGTCAAACCTGACCAGTGGGCCCCATTGGTCAGTCTCACATTAGGTAATTAGGGACTAACTAACTTTTTAGAGATTAAATAGGGGGTGGGTCCCATTAGTCAGAGACTGATAACCTAATTAGTTAATTAACAATTTAAATAACCTTTTATTTATTTACAAAATTAGTTAAATTAGCGCGGGGCCGACATGTCAGTGACTGGGCTAGCCCAGTTAGCACAGTTGACTTAGTCAACTTGTCAAAAGGGGGCCCCGGGCCCACTGGTCAGTGACTCGGGGGGTGGCCCCTGTCGTCCAGGTCAGTGGTGGCGCCGGAGCAAGCTTCGGTGACCAAATCCGCAGCGGAGGGCGCGGCTGTGCGCCGGGTTTCACCGTCCGGCAGCCAAAATAGGTGCGGGCGGCGCGTTCAAACGGGGAGAGCGCGCCGCATCGCATGGTGAGGCCGGCCGGAGCTAGAGCTGCCAGAAACGGCGCCGGCGAGGAGCTAAGCCGGTGGCGAGCTACGGGCCTCGTCGGGGATGGTGCTACGGGGCAAGGTAGGACGCGTGGGGGGTGCGTTCGGTCGAGAGCGAGGAGCTGCAACAAACCATGGCGATGGCCGTCCCTGGGGCAGCCGTAGACGGTGCCGGCGTCGAGGTTGGCGGACGCCGGAGTCGGACGTGATGGGGAACGGCTATGCTGGGCATGGTAGGTCCAACGGATGGTCGCTCCGGATTCCTACGGCGATGCTAAGCACGATGATGTGCTCGAGCGTGGGCTGCGGTAGCTGTGCGCGCGGCGGTGACATGGACGGCGGTGACGAGATACAGCGACGACGGTGAGGCGAGCTAGGAGCTTGATATCGAGCTCAGAGGAGAGGGGAAAGAAGCGCAGGCTCACAGTGCTCCTGCAGATGTGCTCAAGCGTGCTCGAGGTGGGTTCAGTGCGGCGGAATCAGCGGCGAAGCTCGTCGGAGCAGAGGAGGAAGACGGCGACGATGTGGACGCTGCGGTGGCTCCGAGCTCCAACGCGATGCATCAGTCGAAGTAGCGGACGGCGGTGACCCTCGGGGACATAGTGGGAGGTCGTGGAGGGGGCGACGAGGCCGGGGAAGCTCTGGGGGCGGCGGATCGAGGCGTCGACCGTGGCGTCACGGCCGGGGGGGAGGCGAGGATGATGGCGAGGCTCCATGTAGGCAACGAGGAGGATGTGGCGCATCTCTTTGACATCCTCTCAACGCTACAGGGCGGCACTAGCTGCGAGGACGACGACGGCGTTCCGGTGGGCATGGACGAAGGCGACGAAATAGGCGGCGATGGTGGCGTCATGCAAATGTGGGAGAGGGAGTGAGGGAACGAGGGGGGGAGAAAGGAGGGGGCTAGGGTTCGTCCACTATGCCGAGGGAGCCTTGTAGGTCGACGATGACGCAGGGGATGGCCACCACGGCGACATCGGGCGCATGGACGGCCGAGCAGAGGCCACGACCATGGCTCTGCCTTCCCTCTTGTCCTGGGAAATGGAAGGCCAACGTGGGCTAGGCCTTTGTGCACTGTAGCACTTAGGCCCGGTGGCACAGTAAAGGCCAGGCCTTTCTTTTTATTTATACTTTCTTTTATTTCTTTTCTTTTCTGTTTTGGCTAATTGTTTGGGCACCAAATGAGTTTTGTAAAATATGAGAGTTGGCCCACAAATCACAGCACAATATATCCTACCACCAACTAGTTTGGGGTAATTATCATTTCATATTTATTTTATGTTAGTAAAAAGGTTAGTAAATAATGTTTTCAGCCTCTGTTTGAGGTTGTTTAAGTCACTTATCGAATTTCAATAATGTTGTTTACAATTTTATCATAGCCTCTGATTTATCTACTATTTATTGAACATTTTAGTTTTAATATTTGAACACTTATATTTTTTGCTTGATTTTGAATTTGAATTCGAATCGGTTTCGAACTAACGCGAGATTAGCAACAATAACCGAGGTGACGTGGCATCACTAACATGGGATTACCGTAGCCTAATTATCCGGGCGTCACAATTCTCCTCCACTACAAGAAATCTCGTCCCGAGATTTAAGAGGTAGAGAAGGGGGGCAAAGTCTAGTTACGAAATTCTAACGGACCTTCTCGCTCTTGGTTGCTCTTCTCGAAGAGGTCGATCCATTACATTGACGTCTTCATTTCTCCGCTTCAGGTCATCATGATGAAGTCGTCCTTTTCTTCGGGAACTCCAACGTACTTACAAATAGGTAAGGGGCAGCTCGGCTATGACAGAATGTTTAGGAGGGAAACAATCTAGGGTTAATCCATGAATGAGCACAAGATTATCTCTCGATTTGAACATATAAAATACATCAAGAGTAAGGTACGAAGGTACGATAAGATGTTCCAAGCGGATAGATAGTTGCTCAAAGTCTAAACCAGAGTGAGAAAGGGATTCAGAGCAGCGAGAGTAAGTATTGGGTCTGATACCAGAATAGAGCACTAGGAAGGTGGCACGTGAATTAAATACGAAGCCAAGCATGAGGAATAACCATTAGAAATAGGGTTGAATAGGAGAGTCAGGTTTCGATCCTGTGGAACTGTGGGTTATGGGCCCACCATGTGGGTTAAAAGTATGAGCGGTGACATCTTGCATGGTCATGATAGCAAGGCATGTCAGAGGGTAGCCTATCAACTATGTAGGGAACAACGTCGGTACCAAGGGCATGGGACGAAGAGAATCATTTTCCCGCTCATTGAACGAGGCGGACCAATAGGCAAAGTTCTCATTCATCGATGGCTCTCGGAAGGTCATCAACAATAGTAACAGGGTCTTGTTGATAGAATTGTACACCGAGGTGCTTACATAAGCAGGAGAATATTACTGGATAGCTCATATAGATCACAAGAAAGGTTAAACCAAACAATAGAAAGAAAAATATGATTATTAGATTAAACAGAACAATGGAAAGGAAAATGTGTTTAAACACATATTTCAAGGGTCTATCCTTCCCAAGGTCAAGCAGAGCATGATATCCATGACAGGATATAATGTAGAAAACTCTTTAGGTAAGGGAGAGAAATTTCATGACATTACCCATACAACGGTGTTTGAATAATTGATAAGAAAATTTAGCATTGTGCTTCAAATGTTCTTATTGAAAATCGAAGTACCACACACATGCTTCGAGATAGCACTGGCATGGTCTTCAAGCAAAGATCGAACTTGGATACACAAAGGATTCAACATGAACAACATATAGTATAAGTCTTACGGTTTCCTCATGGAATAATGGTTAACCTTGCTATATAGGAAAGTGATAACAATAGGTCCTCCGGCCAGGTGTGCTAGGATGACATCACCTTACCGATATATAAGGACCAATGTTATAACTCTTGCAAATATGTGCCAACCATCATATCTGACCGAGATTCAGATCTGATTGGTGTTAGGATAACTTAGATTCAGGATACCTGAGTAGAAAGGTGCAACACATATTGTCGGGATGACATTGTAAGATTCTCGGGAAATGAACTATGGGAGCGAGTTCCGAAACAAGAGTTCATCATTAAATCAAGGAGAGGTGAGGAGGTGGCTGATTGGCTCAGCGAAAATTCCTTGAGATTTTCAAAAGATGGATTTCCACACTTATGTGAACAAGGAGATAACATTTGTCATATCAAATGATATAATGATGTATGCTAGAGGAAAACATACACAATTAAACATTGGCTGACAGGTGCACCCGATATATGGGCTTAGGTAGTACGATCAATGTTAGAATGGTGTTACGATAACCAATGGCCTAAGAATGTAATGTCGACCATTAACTTCAAATAATAGGGTTGCTAGAACTTTTGAATTCGCACATCATAGTTCAATTGTCGGTTTTCCAGTTAGAAACAACACGGGGACCAAGGAATGAACGGAAATGGAAAGAAGTATCACTTGTACCAAGAATTCATAAGAGGTGGTGAAATTCTCACGACATTCTTGACATAAAAGATGGTAATACTCCAAGGTAAAGAAGAATAATTGCTGGATAGCAAGGATCTCCAGGTATAACACAAAACACGAACAAGTTTGTGTTGGAGGGAAGGCAAGAATGTTGTTGATGAAAACACAAATCATCGATGGGCAAGGATGGTATTTCTCAACACGAATTTGATTGATATCCTGTAAGAGCTCAGAATGTTGATGATGATCACGACAAAATTGTCGAGAGATTTCATGAAGATGTAATCAATCGGCGATGACCTCAAATTTGAATGATGAAGCGAAAGGTTATTAGAACCATGGGTACGACACAAATGCGAAATCAAGTTTGCTATTCAAGGAGAAATGATATGACAAGGAAGATCGACATAATATTAGCTTACTGTCGAAATTTGTGCTCCATGAAGAAGGACCAAGTAGCATAGTTAAATTTTAGCCCAATAATGGTATAGCCGATCAGGCTAGGAATGACTTGAAGAATTATTAAACTCATAAGCAACGAAAATTAATTAGGGTTATCAAACCGGAAATGCGGAATCGGTTCACATATCGGTGTTCTCGGTTGATGACAACCCAGAACCCAGAAAAATTGGAATCGGTGAGATATAACAGTTAATGAAGAACCCATAAGAAGTTATGCAGTTCCATGACATTATCAAGATATCATAGTGTAATACTAGACAGTAGATCAAAGTAAAGGTTGGACAGGTGCAATGATCTGCACAAGACAAGTACTTCAACTTGTCCGAGAAATGGTATTAAGGAGAAAATATGGTCGGAACCATGATTGCAAAGGACCAAACATAGATACAGGACGAACTTATAACAAGGGGATTATTATCATTTACAAGAAGCTTCGATGATAAGTTCCACATTGGGTCCATGGGCATGAACACAAAGGCTCAAGGTCAACTCCCACTTCTTCAATGCATAACCTTTCATTTTACTTCTCCCTTTTGATGAGGCTGTAGTGTAGAATTTTTATCTGGCGAAACAATAGAAGAGTATGACTCGCGAAAACTTTCGGGTTCATACGGTTTGGGGAAGGCATAGGTTCAACCCATCGAGGCATCTTAGGAGCATATACCACAATTTCAGGAATAAATAACACTAGCTCGATAGTAGAGCATGCTGGGGAAAGCAGAGGACACAATTTACCAAAGGCATTATGTATCCGATGAAAGGCTCACAAGCTTATAGAATATGAAGAACGCTATCGGATAAAATCCAACAAAGGATCTGGTGGTCCACAAGGGATCTGATGTGAGCATCAGTACTCAACCAGAGGAAGAAGGAATGCAAGGCGATCAGTTTATAGAAACAACTGACTAACTCAAAGTTCAAATGCAAAGGAATTATCCATTCCAAGACAAGGGATCAGAAGCAATGCTCTGATTAGGTATGGATAAGTTGAATAGCCGTAGAGGTACAATCGATGGCAAAATTTGATTGGTCGAGATCCAGCTCATGTTTAAAATGACGTCCGAGTCGGACGGATAAATTCCAGGGAACAACTAATGATGGTGTGCATTCACACACATGTTGAATCAAAAGGATCAGAATGACAATCACAAAGGTTTTTAAAGTAATTAGCTAGAACAATGGAATTAACCGGAATGCAAGTATGCAAGAATTCAAAGAACAGCAGGCTGTTGAGGATTTTCGAAAGATCAAATATTATTTCGAATTCTTTTGCGAAACACAAGAACAACTGGGAATGAGTGGATACTCGATAAGCCCGAGGAATTATCTGTAGGGGTATTTCTAGGGCAAGGAACTGCAAGGCAGTAAGCTCAAAGGATTCTTGGAACCACGGAGAGCAGTTCTGGGCATCTTGTAAGAACAAGATCAATGGGATTGAATGTAAGAATGGCATGTGTATGCAGTTATCAATAGGGATATAACAGTGGTAGGGAATTTGCAAAGGCGGTGGGTACGAGTGTCTCGGGAGAACATCGTAGAGTAACCTCGGAATCTTCTGGTGTAGCAGACGATCATCGGTAATAAGGTGCTCTCCAGATGAAAGTGATCACGAGATCCTAATATTAGAGTTAGCAAAATCATTTAACCCGAATAGAAGAGAGATAAGAGTCCCAGGGTATAGACGAGGAATAAAAGATCCTAATACCACCCAATGGTGACGTGGGCCCGTAAGCCGCACAGCCATGTTAGTAAAAACTTTTTTTAATGACTAGATTCAACTTCGGCCAAGGAGTTTGGAAGGGGGATTCCTACAGGCAGTCGGCTCTGATACCAACTTGTGACGCCCCCAATTGAATCGTACACTAATCATACACACAAATGTGTATGATCAAGATCAGGGACTCACGGGAAGATATCACAGCACAACTCTACAAATAAACTAAGTCATACAAGCATCATATTACAAGCCAATGGCCTCAAGGGCTCGAATACAAGAGCTCGATCATAGACGAGTCAGCGGAAGCAACGATATCTGAGTACAGACATAAGTTAAACAAGTTTGCCTTCAGAAGGCTGGCACAAATTGGGACACATATCGAAAGAGGCGCAGGCCTCCTGCCTGGGATCCTCCTAAACTACTCCGGGTCGTCTTTAGCGGCCTGCACGTAGTAGTAGGCACCTCCCGAGTAGTAGTAGTGGGCTCCATCGTCTGGTCGCAACAATCGAGTATAGAAAAGGGGAAAAGAGGTAGCAAAGCAACCGTGAGTACTCATCCAAAGTACTCGCAAGCAAGGAGCTACACTACATATGTATGCATTGGTATCAAATGGATTAATGGTATCATATGTGGACCGAACTGCAGAATGCCAGAATAAGAGGGGGATAGCTAGTCCTTTCGAAGACTACGCTTCTATTAACCTCCATCTTGCAGCAGGAGAAGAGAGTAGATGGTAAGTTCACCAAGTAGTATCGTGTAGCATAATCCTACCCGGCGATCCTCTCCTCGTCGCCCTATGAGAGAGCGATCACCGGTTGTATCTGGCACTTGGAAGTGTGTGTTTTATTAAGTATCTGGTTCTAGTTGTCATAAGGTCAATGTACAATTCCGGGTCGTCCTTTTACCGAGGGACACGGCTATTTGAATAGATCAACTTCCCTGCAGGGGTGCACCACATTTCCCAACACGCTCGATCCCCTCTGTCCGGACACACTTTTCTGGGTCATGCCCGGCCTCGGAAGATCAACACGTCGCAACCCTAGCTAGGAACAACAGAGATTTCAGCATGCTGGTCTAAATCCTATGGCGCAGGGGTCTGGGCCCATCGCCCATTGCACACATGTATGTTGCGTACGCGGCCGGAGAGCAGACCTAGCAACCTCCATTACAAAGGAAGTTGCGTTACGCGGTCCAACCCGGTGCGCGCCGCTCAGTCGCTGATGTCATGAAGGCTTCGGCTGATACCACGACGTCGAGTGCCCATAACTGTCCCCGCATAGATGGTTAGTGTGTATAGGCCAGTAGCCAGACTTAGATCAAGTACCAAGATCTCGTTAAGCGTGTTACTTTGAAATAACCACGGACGCCGACCAGGGCCAGGCCCACCTCTTTCCTAGGTGGTCTCAACCTGCCCTGTCGCTCCGCCTCAAAGTAACAGTCGGGGGCCGTCGGGAACCCAGGCCCACCTCCACCGGGATGGAGCCACCTGCCCCTTCAGCCCCCATCTCCGAACAGTAACGTAAGTAATGTAACAGTATCAAGTATATAGCATATGCCCGTGATCACCTCCCGAAGTGATCACGGCCCAGTAGTATAGCATGGCAGACGGACAAGAGTGTAGGGCCACTGATGGAATACTAGCATCTTATACTAAGCATTTAGGATTGCAGGTAAAGGTAACAACAGTAGTGGCAAAGACAGGCTATGCAAGCAGTAGAGAGGAGAGTAGGCGATATCTAGTGATCAAGGGGGGGGCTTGCCTGGATGCTTTGGCAAGAGAGAGGGGTCGTCAACACCGTAGTCGTACTGGGTAGTAGCGGCGTCAGTTTCGGTGTCTAGCGAGAGAAGAGGGGGAAGAAACAATAAATATTAAGCAAACAGATGCATAGAGATGCATGACATGACAAGTAGCGGTGCTAGGGGTGCCCTAACGCGGTATGAGGTGGTACCGGTGAAGGAGGGAAACATCCGGGAAAATATCCCCGGTGTTTCGCGTTTTTGAACAGATGAATCGAAGGGGAAAGTTGCGTGTTCGCTATGCTAGAGATGTGTGGCGGACGAACGAGGTGCGTATCCGAATTCGTCTCGTCGTTTTGAGCAACTTTCATGTACAAAGTTTTTCCATCCGAGTTACGGTTTTTTTATATGAATTTTTAAAGTTTTAAAGAATTTCTAGAATTTAATTATTTATTGAAATTCGAATTATCCAGAATAGAAAACGATGACATCATCATGACATAGGTGTGATGTCAGCAGGTCGAGCCCAGCTGACCAGGTCAAACCTGACCAGTGGGCCCCACTAGTGAGTCTCACATTAGGGAATTAGGGACTAACTAACTATTTACAAATTAAATAGGGGGTGGGTCCCATTAGTCAAAGACTGATTAGCTAATTAGTTAATTAACAGTTTAAATAACCTATTATTTATTTACAAAATCAGTTAAATTAGCGCGGGGCCCACATGTCAGTGACTGGGCTAGTGCAGTCAGTACAGTTGACTTAGTCAACTGGTCAAAAGAGGGCCCTGGGCCTACTGGTCAGTGACTCGGGGGGTGGCCCCGGTCGGCCAGGCCAGCGGTGGCGCCGGAGCGAGCTCCGGTGACCAAATCCGCAGCGGAGGGCGCGGCCGTGCGCCGGGTTTCACCGTCCGGCAGCCAAAATAGGTGCGGGCGGGCGCGTTCGAACGGGGAGAGCGCGCCGCATCGCATGGTGAGGCCGGCCGGAGCTAGAGCTGCCGGAAACGGCGCCGATGAGGAGCTAAGGCGGCGGCGAGCTACGGGCCTCGTCGGTGACGGTGCTACGGGGCAAGGTAGGATGCGTGGGGGTGCGTTCGGTCGAGAGCGAGGAGCTGCAATGAACCATGGCGGTGGCCAGCCCTGGGGCGGCCGTAGACGGCGCCGGCGTCGACGTTGGCGGACACCGGAGTCGGACGCGATAGGGAACGGCTATGCTGGGCACGGTAGGTCCAACGGATGGTCGCTCCGGGTTCCTATGGCGATGCCGAGCACGATGATGTTCTCGAGCGTGGGCTGCGGTAGCTAAGCGCGCGTCGGTGACATGGACGGTGTTGACGAGATACGGCGACGACGGTGAGGCGAGCTAGGATCTCGAGATCGAGCTCAGAGGAGAGGGGAAAGAAGCGCAGGCTCACAGTGCTCCTGCAGATGTGCTCAAGCGTGCTTGAGGAGGGTTCGGTGTGGCGGAATCGGCCGCGAAGCTCGTTGGAGCAGAGGAGGAAGACGGCGACGACGTGGGCGCTGCGGTGGCTCCGAGCTCCAACGCGATGCGTCAGTCAAAGTAGCGGACGGCGGTGACCCTCGGGGACACAGTGGGAGGTCGTGGAGGGGGCGACGAGGCCGGGGAAGCTCTGGGGGCGGCGGATCGAGGCATCGACCATGGTGTCACAGTCGGTGGGGGAGGCGAGGACGATGGCGAGGCTCCAAGGCGACCCGGTTGCGATGCTCCATGTAGGTGACGAGGAGGATGTGGCGCATCTCTTCGACATCCCCTCAACGCTCCAGGACGGCACTAGCTGCGAGGACGACGACGGCGTTCCGGTGGGCATGGACGAAGGCGACGAAATAGGCGGCGATGGTGGCGTCTAGCAAATGTGGGAGAGGGAGTGAGGGGCGCGAGGGGGGCAGAAAGGAGGGGGCTAGGGTTCGTCCAGTATGCCGGGGGAGCCTTGTAGATCGACGACGACATAGGGGATGGCCACCACGGCGACATCGGGCGCGTGGACAGCCGAGCAGAGGCCACGGCCATGGCTCTGCCTTCCCTCTTTTCCAGGGAAGTGGAAGGCCGACGTGGGCTGGGCCTTTGTGCGCTGTAGCACTTAGGCCCGGTGGCACAGTAAAGGCCATGCCTGTCTTTTTATTTATACTTTCTTTTATTTCTTTTCTTTTCTGTTTTGGCTAATTGTTTGGGCACCAAATGAGTTTTGTAAAATATGAGAGTTGGCCCACAAATCACAACACAATATATCTTACCACCAAAAACAAGTTTGGGGTAATTATCATTTCATATTTATTTTATATTAATAAAAAGGTTAGTAAATAATGTTTTCGGCCACTGTTTGAGGTTGTTTAAGTCACTTATCAAATTTCAATAGTTGTTTACAATTTTATCATAGCCTCTGATTTATCTACTATTTATTGAACATTTTAGTTTTAATATTTGAAAACTTTTATTGTTTGCTTGATTTTGAATTTGAATTCGAATCGGTTTCGAACTAACGCGAGATTAGCAACAATAACCGAGGTGATGTGGCATCGTTAACGTGGGATTACTATAGCCTAATTATCTGGGCGTCACAAATTAACATAGACAAGTAAAATACTATCAGGTACTAAGTTCATGATGAATTTAAGTTCAATTAATCATATTACTTAAGAACTCCCACTTAGATAGACATCCCTCTGATCATCTAAGTGATCACGTGATCCAAATCAACTAAACCATGTCCGATCATCATGTGAGATGGAGTAGTTTTCAATGGTGAACATCACTATGTTGATCATATCTACTATATGATTCACGCTCGACCTTTCGGTCTTAGTGTTCCGAGGCCATATCTTCATATGCTAGGCTCGTCAAGTTTAACCTGAGTATTCTGCGTGTGCAAAACTAGCTTACACCCGTTGTAGATGAACGTAGCGATTATCACACCCGATCATCACGTGGTGTCTCGACACGACAAACTTTGGCAACGGTGCATACTCAGGGAGAACACTTTTACCTTGAAATTTAGTGAGAGATTATCTTATAATGCTACCGTCAAACAAAGCAGAATAAGATGCATAAAGGATAAACATCACATGCAATCAATATAAGTGATATGATATGGCCATCATGATCTTGTGCTTTTGATCTCCATCTCCGAAGCACCGTCATGATCACCATAGTCACCGGCGCGACACCTTGATCTCCATCGTAGCATCGTTGTCGTCTCGCCAACTATTGCTTCTACGACTATCGCTACCGCTTAGTGATAAAGTAAAGCAATTACAGGGCGATTCTGTTGTATACAATAAAGCGACAACCATATGGCTCCTGCCAGTTGCCGATAACTCCGTTACAAACATGATCATCTCATACAATAAATATAGCATAATGTCTTGACCATATCACATCACCACATGCCCTACAAAAACAAGTTAGACGTCCTCTACTTTGTTGTTGCAAGTTTTACGTAGCTGCTACGGGCTGAGCAAGAACCGTTCTTACCTACGCATCAAAACCACAACGATAGTTCGTCAAGTTAGTGATGTTTTAACCTTCTCAAGGACCGGGCGTAGCCACACTTGGTTCAACTAAAGTTGGAGAAACTTACACCCGCCAGCCACCTATGTGCAAAGCACGTCGGTAGAACCAGTCTCGCGTAAGCGTACGTGTAATGTCGGTCCAGGCCGCTTCATCCAACAATACCGTTGAACCAAAGTATGACATGCTGGTAAGCAGTATGACTTGTATCGTCCACAACTCACTTGTGTTCTACTCGTGCATATAACATCTACGCATAAAACCTGGCTCTGATAACACTGTTGGGAAACGTAGTAATTTCAAAAAAATTCCTACGCACACGCAGGATCATGGTGATGCATAGCAATAAGAGGGGAGAGTGTCGTCCACGTACCCTTGTAGACCGTTAAGTGGAAGCATTATGACAACGCGGTTGATGTAGTCGTCCGTCTTCACAATCGACCGATCCTCAGTACCGAACGTACGGCACCTCCGCGTTCAGCATATGTTCAGTTCGGTGACGTCCCGCAAACTCACGATCTAGTAGAGCTCGGGGAAGAGTTTCGTCAGCACGACGGTGTGGTGACGATGTTGATGAAGCTACCGTGGCAGGGCTTCGCCTAAGCATCGCTACAGTATGACCGAGGTGGATTATGGTGGAGGGGGCACCGCACACGGCTGGGAGAGATCTTTGTTATCAACTTGTGTGTCTAGAGGTGCCCCCCTGCCCCTGTATATAAAGGAGCAAGGGGGAGGCCGGCTGGCCCTTGTTGGTGAGGATTCCCCTTGTCGGTGTTAAAACCGGCGGATCTCGGTAGGGGGTCCCGAACTGTGTGTCTAGGCCGGATGGTAACAGGAGGCAGGGAACATGATGTTTTACCCAGGTTCGGGCCCTCTTGATGCAGGTCAAACCCAACGTCCTGCTTGATTAATATTGATGATATGGGTAGTACAAGAGTAGATCTACCACGAGATCAAGGAGGCTAAACCCTAGAAGCTAGCCTATGGTATGATTGTTGTATGATGAAGTTGTCCTACGGACTAAAACCCTCCGGTTTATATAGACACCGGAGAGGGTTAGGGATACACAAAGTCGGTTACAATGGTAGGAGATCTTGAATATCCGCATCGCCAAGCTTGCCTTCCACGCCAAGGAAAGTCCCATCCGGACATGGGACAAAGTCTTCAATCTTGTATCTTCATAGTCCTGGAGTCCGGCTGAAGGTATAGTCCGGCTATACGGACACCCCCTAATCCAGGACTCTCTCAGTAGCCCCCGAACTAGGCTTCAATGACGACGTGTCCGGCGCGCAGATTGTCTTCGGCATTGCAAGGCGGGTTCTTCTCCAAATTCCGTATACCTGCTGAATAATGTCTGATTTTTGTAATGTAGTGCACCTCGGCTTCCACGCCCAATAATGTACGTGTTCCACGTGTTAAACGAATGCGAAAAGTCGGGGTGTTTTTACATTCACACCCCTAGCCGCATAAACGAGCCGCCTATTTAATGGGATGGGGATTCAGATCCAAACCACACCTTCTCCTCTCCGCAAGTAATCATCAGAGCGCCTCCAGCAAAGGTCCATTCCAACATGGCCAGCCGTCGCAGCTCCTCCTCTCGCCCTTCCAGTCCTAAACCTGGAGACTGGGAGAGGTGCTCCATCCCGCACAGCGAGCTAGTGTCGCTTCAGGCCAAGGGATTTCTCCCTCAGGCCTATATGGTCCCGGTCCGAGCCGGACTCGCCACCTATAATGGCGGAGAGCAAGCGGAGAGCACCCCCAATCCCTCCAAAGGAGAGCGGGTGTGCCTCGTCCCTTATCTAGTAAGAGGACTTGGATTTCCAATTCATCCATTTCTCTGTGGGCTTCTGGAGTTCTACGGCCTCCAGCTGCACAATCTCACGCCCGCCTCAATATTGCATATCGCGGGCTTCATCGCCCTTTGCGAGCTATTCTTGGGTGTTGAGGCTCACTTCGCGCTGTGGAAGAGGTTATTCTGCCTGGTGCCCCGCTCTCAAGAGGGGTCTATATATCAAGTGGGCGGAGCCGAAGTGTGGCGTATCGCCGGGACCGGATATCTATCCGGAACCCCAAAGAAGGCGTCCGAGGACTGGCCTTCGGAATGGTTTTATATAGATGATGTCCCGCTGCCGGATCCTATCCGGGCCGGTCTCCCCGAATTCAACAGTGCTCCCTTAAAGAAACGCCTAAGCTGGCATCCGCGGAGCTCTCAGAGAGAAGGCAACAGGGACGTCCTTCACCTGATGGGTCGGATAAGACTATTGGCTCATTCCGGGATAACCATGATTGAAGTCATGGCCGCATGCATTATGCGGGGGGTGCAACCGCTTCAATATAGAGGCCACCCCATGTGGGATTTTAACGGGGAGGATGACGCCACCCGTTATGGTCGTAAGGGGCCAGCCTCAGCTGCCGCTCTAGTAAAGATCTTATCCTCTTTGTACAAGGGAGAAGAGGAGGAATTCCTCCGCGTCAACCTGCAGGGCGGATTTTCTATGTACAACCCTCCGAGTTGGGTAAGTGGACAATTGTGCTTGCCCATCCGTTTTATATTCCCATGATTAAATATGTAGTTTAATGACTTCAACGCAGGAACTGCGTCAAGAAGTAAAGGATATAAACAGCCGTCCCCTACAGCCCAAGGATCCAGAACGGTCCCTCGATCCGAACTCCGAAGAGGATCCGGACATATCGGTGGAGCTGATCGATGGGGTGTTTCATCAGCTAAGCAAGGACAATACCTTGGTGGCCATTACGGCTGATTACCCAGGGTTAATTACGGCCTCCCAGGTAACAGAGAGCGGAGTCTCATCCCCTTGAGAAGGAATCCATTCTCACGCATTTCAGTCTTCCTAAAAACGACCGTGTTTTGAAGGGGAGGTTTCCGAGGTGGGAGGCCGAACCTGCGGCGGCTAGCCAACAAGGGGCCGCAGGGCCCCATGGGGTAAAAAGGAATGTAGTCGGACTGAGACGCCGGCGCAAAGGTATAGCGTACCCTCTTTTTCCCTGGTGTTATTCCTTCAGGGCATATTAACGTTCATGCTGTCTTCAGGACGAAGAGACCTCGCCGGACTACATCCGGAGAGGCTGCCAATCGCGCCTCCACCAGCCAGGCTCCAACGCCTGGCCCGGAAGCGGAAGCGAACACAAGGCGCGCACCGGACGCTCCTCCGACAGAAGATGCGGACAGGCTTTCTGCCACCAATTCCGAGGTGGAGAGTGCCATGAACCACAGGCGTCGCTGGACAGTTCTTCGCGACGCTTGTTTCTCCCAAGAGGCATTAGATGCCTTCCATTCGGGAGATGCGTACCTCCGTGCCGCTCAAAATGGTTTAGCCAGAGCCATGGAGCAATATGTAAAAGACATATGGGTAAGAAATTTTGTGGTAAATATATATATATGTACCAGTAGCCCCCGAGACTTGAAACAGTTAGAGTAACTGATTTAAGGATCATTTGTTATGCAGGTTCTCACAGAGAAGAATATCATACTGTCCCAGGAGCTAGAAGAGTGCAAAGCCCAACTGGAGGCCGCACTAGCCGCGGCAGATGAGCCCAAAGAGACCCCCTCTGGTAAGATACACTTCGAAAGATTAGTATCTTGCGAAGTGCGGCGTGGGTGTAAGTCTGGCAAATCATATTGCAGATGGCACCGGACTGGATCCGGAGAGGCAACAACTCTTACGCCGGCTAAAGGCCGGTGAGAGTATGCTGACAAGGGTGAGGCGGGAGAAGAATGATCTTCAGGATGCCAACACCAAGCTGGACGTTGAACTTAAAGATGTTCGTGGCCAGCTGTCAGACTCCACTAAGGAGAATCAGCGGCTTCGACGCGGCATATTTAGTAAGTGCTTAAGCGAATCTTTGAAAGAAAAGAGTTCAGCGAGGAAGTCGACTAACAAAGTAATGTCTGTAGGTATGCTAACGGGTCGTCCTGCAAAGGAGATGCCCGGTTCTACGGGTGACCTTCTTCCCGAGCTCTCGCAACTGCATGAGCGAGTTCGGCAGGTGATGCGAGGCGTTGCCCAAGCCTTATGGCATTCCCACTCCATGCCCGAGGGCCTTGGAGAGCTTTCGGAGAATCTTAAGGGAGTTCGGCGGCGCTTCTAGTTGTGGAAGACATCGGCCTGCCGACAAGGCGCTAGGGAGGCCTGGGCCATGGTGAAGACGCGGTACACGAAGTCTGACCCAAACCACATGGCCGAGGTCGGACCTGTGGGGCCTGATGGGAAGGAGATCCCTATAAGCTTAGTGTACGGCCAAGTAGAATTGGCCGCCAAGTATTCCTAGCAGGACTGTAAGTTAGACAACCTGTTAGATGGTATTGAAGAGGAATACAATCAGTCAGAGTGACTATGTACTTTTTAATTGACATGTGTAATGCCTTCTAGCCGGATTGTAGATCATTTGTCGTTGCCGACCTTTTCGCTTCAACCTCAGGACCTGACGGTCCAGAGTGTGTCCGAATACCCTACCGGTTATGTAAGAACCAGGCTATGCATGGAGACCAGGCGTAGGGGTCATTAGTGCTTTATCAGACAAGTGCCCAACTAGTTATGTTATATTACATGGTTAGTAAGAAATATCTTCCAGAGAGAATAGTTTCGTTAGGGGTTCCTTTCTTTGGGAGGCATGCCCTAAAGTGCATGTCCGGACTGCAAACGCAGGAAAATCATCTGGGGGCATATATAAATAAGTAAAAAAGGTCATCTTTTAGTTCACCGACCGAATATTCCCTTAAGAATGCTAGCTTTCGGCTTCACCCAGTCTGAGGTACACATCTAGCTGATCCAGCAGTAACAATCGTAGAGGTGCTCCCTTTACCACCTAGCCGAACAATCGGGAACGTAGGGGTAAGCACAGGAGCCAGGCAACCCAGCTTGGCCAAAACTTAAGTCATATCGATGCATATAATGGTGAAGAAAATGTACATGCGGAAGTTTGACACATGTGGTGGGCATGAAGCCCGTATAAATAAGCTTCTGTTAAAGAAGCCCCCAGGTTTAATGAAAGCGAGTAGCACGTCACTTGAGGAGCCTTTAAGGGCTATAAAAGAAAAAGGGGGGAAGGAGAGAAATGTAAGACAGAAAATGTAAAAAATGGACAGAGGAAGGAGACAAACACGGAGTCCGGCGCTAGGCATAGAATCTTCGGAGACGGGCTGCGTTCCACGGGTTCGGCTCGAGTCGGTTATCCGACGCATCTCGCAGGCGGTATGCTCCACCAGTCAGGACTTGGTCGATTATGAAGGGACCTCCCCACTTGGGCTTCAGCTTGTCCTTTTTTTGGTCCGGCAGGCGTAGAACTAATTCACCAACGTTGTAGTTTTTGGCCCGCACTTCTCTGCTTTGATATCTTCGAGCCTGCTGTTGATAGAATGCGGAACGGGCTTTTGCCACATCGCGCTCCTCCTCTAAAGCGTCCAAACTGTCCTGCCGATCGAGCTCGGCTTCCCTTTCTTTGTACATGCGCACTCGAGGTGAGTCATGAATTATGTCGCAGGGTAAGACTGCCTCTGCGCCGTACACCATAAAAAATGGTGTGTATCCGGTGGTGCGATTCAGCGTGGTCCGCAGCCCCCAGAGTACGGAGTCGAGCTCCTCTACCCAGTGCGTGTTAGATTCCTTGAGGGACCACACTAATCTGGGTTTGATGCCGCTCATGATGAGACCATTTGCACGTTCGACCTGACCGTTAGTTTGTGGGTGATAGACGGAAGCATAATCGAGCTTGATGCCCATGTTTTTGCACCAGAGTTTTACCTCATCGGCCGTAAAGTTCGTGCCGTTATCGGTCATGATGCTGTGGGGGACGCCACCCCGGATATAAAGTCTATCACAGGTCCGGATTCGGCCGTCTTAACAGGCTTGGCTTCTATCCATTTGGTGAACTTATCCACCATGACCAGTAAGTATTTTTTTCTTATGGGTTCCGCCTTTA
Source organism: Triticum urartu (assembly GCF_003073215.2). Taxonomy (NCBI): domain Eukaryota; kingdom Viridiplantae; phylum Streptophyta; class Magnoliopsida; order Poales; family Poaceae; genus Triticum; species Triticum urartu. The sequence goes on from NC_053028.1 coordinate 584,612,947, forward strand.
AGGGGTCCCACCATGTCAAGCCCCCAGGCCGCGAAAGGCCAAGTGATGGGGATAGTTTGGAGGGCGGTGGGTGGCATATGGCTTTGGTTTGCAAAAAGCTGGCAACCGGCGCATCGTTGGACCAAGTCCTGAGCGTCCGCCCGGGCCGTCGGCCAATAAAAGCCTATACGGAAAGCCTTGCTTACAAGGGACCGGGCTGCGACGTGATGGCCACGGAGTCCGGCATGAATTTCAGCCAGCAGGGTCCGCCCTTCCTCTTCAGAGATGCACCTTTGAAGGACTCTGGTAGTGCTTTTCTTATAAAGTTCTCCCTCATGGACTTTATAGGCCTTAGATTGCCGAACTATACAGCGTGCCTCGTTTTGGTCCTCTGGGAGTTCCTGCCTAGTAAGGTAGGCTAGGAATGGTTCTGTCCACGGGGCGATAACGGCCATTAGTACGTGGGCTGAGGTTGTGATTTCATTGGCAGAGCCTCCGATTATGTCAGATTGTTCGGCGTCGGACAGTGCGGTTGGGTCCGGGCTAATATTGTCATGCTCCCCTTCCCATACTACGGATGGCTTGAACAGCCTTTCCAGGAAGATGTTGGGGGGACCGCATCGCGTTTTGCGCTGATGCGTGCCAGGATGTCTGCCGCCTGATTGTTTTCTCGGGCTACATGGTGATATCCGAGCCCCTCAAACCGAGCTGACATTTTGAGGACGGCGTTGCGGTAAGCTACCATTTTTGGATCCTTGGCATCGAAGTCTCCATTTATTTGGGATATCGCGAGGTCCGAATCCCCGCGCACCTCTAGGCATTGAATGCCCATGGATACTGCCATCCGGAGACCATGTAAAAGGGCCTCGTATTCGGCTGCATTGTTGGAGTCCGTGTACATAATCTAGAGTACATATTGAACTGTGTCTCCTGTGGGGGACGTCAAAACGACGCCGGCCCCAAGTCCGGTCAACATTTTGGAACCGTCGAAGTGCATGATCCAGTTTGGATATGTGTCGTACTCTTTAAGGAGTTCGGCCTTCGTCCATTCTGCGATGAAGTCGGCCAAAACTTGCGACTTGATAGCTCGCCGTGGCCTATAAGTTATGTCGAACGGGAGGAGCTCGATGGCCCATTTTGCAATCCGTCCCGTTGCGTCACGGTTGTTTATAATATCGTTGAGTGGTACTTCCGATGCTACTGTGATTGAACACTCTTGAAAGTAGTGTCGTAGCTTCCGGGATGCCATGAATACCGCATATGCAATCTTTTGATAATGTGGGTACCGTGATTTGCATGGGGTGAGGACAGTGGACACATAGTAAACCGGCTTTTGAAGGGGGAATTTGTGTCCATCCGTTTCCCGTTCGATGACGAGTACTGCGCTGACAACTTGATGGGTTGCTACAATGTACAATAGCATTGATTCGCCGATGTTTGGCGCGGCCAGGACAGGGTTTGCTGCTAATATGGCTTTTATTTCCTCGAGTCCGGCCGTGGCGGCATCCGTCCACTCGAAGTGTTCGGTGCGCCGAAGGAGGCGATAGAGGGGTAGCGCCTTTTCTCCCAACCGGGAGATAAAGCGGCTTAGAGCCGCCACGCATCCGGTTAATTTTTGTATTTGTTTGAGGTCCTTTGGGATATCCAATTGTGACAAAGCTCGGATCTTGGCTGGATTTGCTTCGATTCCTCTACCGGATACAATGAAGCCCAAGAGCTTTCCGGTTGGAACGCCGAAAACGCATTTTTCCGGATTTAGCTTGATGTCATATGCTCGGAGGTTGTCAAATGTAAGCCTCAAGTCATCTACTAGGGATTCGACATGTCTTGTTTTTACGACCACATCATCCATGTATGCCTCTACTGTATTGCCGATCTGGTTTGCTAGACATGTCTGAATCATGCGCTGATATGTTGCGCCGGTGTTTTTGAGCCCGAAAGACATTGTGTTGAAGCAGAATGGGCCGTATGGGGTGATGAATGCTGTTGCGGCTTGGTCTGACTCGGCCATCTTGATTTGATGGTAACCGGAGTATGCGTCGAGGAAGCACAACGAATCGTGTCCTGCAGTGGCGTCGATAATTTGATCGATGCGGGGGAGGGGGAAGGGATCCTTTGGGCAAGCCTTGTTAATGTCTTTGAAGTCAACACACAGGCGCCAGGATTTGTCCTTCTTTGGTACCATCACCAAGTTTGCTAGCCAGTCCGGATGTTTTATATCTCTGATGAATCCGGCCTCCAATAGTTTGGCTAGCTCCTCTCCCATTGCCTGTCTCTTGGGCTCAGAGAAACGCCGAAGGGCTTGTTTGACAGGTTTGAATCCTTTTAGGATATTTAAGTTGTGTTCGGCCAGCCTGCGTGGGATTCCTGGCATGTCTGAAGGGTGCCAGGCAAAAATGTCCCAGTTCTCCCATAGGAATTCTCGCAGTGCAGCGTCTACATCGGGGTTTAATCGTGCCCCGATGGAAGCTATTTTATTAGGGTCCGTTGGATGGACCTGGAATTTGACTATTTCATCCGCTGGTTTAAAGAAGGTGGACTTGGATCTTTTATCGAGTATCACATCGTCCCTGTTTATCGTGGAGCACAGCGTACTCAGTTCCTCAGCCGCTAGGGCTTCGGACAGTGCCTCAAGGGCCAATGCGGCTGTCTTATTTTCGTCGTGGAGTGCTATGTCCGGATCACTAGCGAGAGTGATGATTCCGTCCGTCCCGGGCATCTTGAGCTTCATGTACCCGTAATGGGGTATTGCTTGGAAGATTGAACACACTTCCTGCCCCAGCAGAGCGTGGTATCCGCTACTGAACGGGGCCACTTGGAATGTGACCTCTTCGGACCTATAATTATCCAGCGTGCCGAACACCACATCTAGTGTGATTTTTCCTGCACAGCGCGCTTCCCGATTGGGGATTATTCCTCTAAAGGTTGTGCTACTTCGCTCAATGCGGTTCCAGTCTATTTCCATTTTTTGAAGGGTTTCCTCATAAATGAGGTTCAATCCGCTGCCTCCGTCCATGAGTACCTTGGTAAGGCGAAAGTCGTCCACTATAGGATTGAGTACCAATGCGGCTGGTGCTCGAGCTGTTCGGATTTTAGGTTCATCACTGGCATTCAAAGTAATAGCCGTGTCACTCCATGGGTTTATTGTTGCTACTTGATAGACTTCGGCGAGGCAGCGGAGTGTTCTTTTTCGCATATTATTTGATGCGAAAGTCTCGAAGACTGTTAAGACTATACTGGAGTCCCTGAGGTGGCTTTCTGCGGCCTCCATAATTAGGAGATCTTTGCCCCTTTTGGCCACCTGCCGGAGTATCCAACATGCTCTAAGGCTATGAGTTGGTGTGGCGTCCTCTGTACTATGAATTTTACAGGGTCCATTAAGCCACCCCTCCAGTACGGTTCCATGCCCTGTAGAGTGTTTTGGTTTTTTGGTTTTTAACCCGGGTGTCTGATGATGATGCACCCTTTTATTTCGGACGAGGTTTCTATTCAGGGCCGGATTGTCCCAAAATTTAGTTTCGGTTTTCCGGGCGCTTTCCATCGCACAGTACTTTTGTACTATGGACGCCAAGTCAGCGAAGCGTGTAAGATCACGACGACCTGTGGCGTTGAGGATTCCCTTGTTCGTGCAATTATTGCAGAAGATTGAGATTGCGTCTTCCTCGCGGCAGTCCTTTATCCTGTTCATAACCAGGAGGAACCTTGCCCAGTAATGATGTACTGTTTCTTCGGGCTTTTGCCTGATTTGTGATAGATCGCTTATGTTCGGGTGGGTGGGTGGAATTAAGTCCGGAACTTCACCCAATCTAAGACTCAGAGGCCAAGGAGTTTCCGAACTCTGAAGTTTGGATTCTTGGATGTTGTCCAGTGAATCTAGCCCGTTGCCTGATTCTAAGTTCAGGTCTTGAGTTACATCCTCCCCTCCGCGGGTATCCGGCTTGGAGGGATCGGGAATCCGGACGTAGCTAGTCCTTAAGATAGATGAAGAGTCGCCGCACTGTGCCTCTACCACGGCAACGTGATGGGTGACTTGGGGAGAATTAATTTCTCTTAGATCGGGTTTAAGCCCAACCTGGTCATAATCCGTAGTGACCCCCAAGGCGGCGATGCGATCCAAGAGCTCATTTAGGGAAGAGAGCTCCATTGGATCTAACTGCTCGACGAGTTCCGAGCTAACATGAAGATTGCTTTTGATGACCCGAGAGTTCACCGTCGACGCAACGGCCGAACAGGCGGTCATGAGAAAACCGCCTAGCCGGAGAGTTTGGCCGACAGCCAAGGCTCCCTTAGTAACGGCGCCGTCTTTAAAGACGGGAAGAGGCATCCTTCCTGATTGCGACGGCACAGAGGAACTCTCAATGAAAGCACCAATGTCGGTGTCAAAACCGGCGGATCTCGGGTAGGGGGTCCCGAACTGTGCGTCTAGGCCGGATGGTAACAGGAGGCAAGGAACACGATGTTTTACCCAGGTTCGGGCCCTCTTGATGGAGGTAAAACCCTACGTCCTGCTTGATTAATATTGATGATATGGGTAGTACAAGAGTAGATCTACCACGAGATCAAGGAGGCTAAACCCTAGAAGCTAGCCTATGGTATGATTGTTGTATGATGAAGTTGTCCTACGGACTAAAACCCTCCGGTTTATATAGACACCGGAGAGGGTTAGGGTTACACAAAGTCGGTTACAATGGTAGGAGATCTTGAATATCCGCATCGCCAAGCTTGCCTTCCACGCCAAGGAAAGTCCCATCCGGACACGGGACGAAGTCTTCAATCTTGTATCTTCATAGTCCTGGAGTCCGGCTGAAGGTATAGTCCGGCTATCCGGACACCCCCTAATCCAGGACTCCCTCACCCCTCTTTCCTACTCCTACTAGGAGGGGGAAAGGAAGGGAGAGAAAGAGAAGGAAAGGGGGGCGCCGCCCCCCCCCCTCTCCTAGTCCAATTTGGACCAGAGGGGAGGGGCGTGCTGCCTGCCCTAGGCCGGCCCCTCTCTCTTTCCCTTGTGGCCCAACAAGGCCCATTAGCCTCCGGGGGGTTCCGGTAACCCCTCCGGTACTCTGGTAAAATCCCAGTTTTACCCGGAACTCTTTCGATGTCCAAATGTAGGCTTCCAATATATCAATCTTCATGTCTCTACCATTTCGAGACTCCTCGTCATGTCCGTGATCATATCTAGGACTCCGAACTAACTTCGGTACGTCAAAACATATAAACTCATAAAACCAATCGTCACAGAACTTTAAGCGTGCGGACCTTACGGGTTCGAGAACTATGTAGACATGACCGAGACATGTCTCCGGTCAATAACTAATAGCGGAACCTGGATGCTCATATTGGTTCCTACATATTCTACGAAGATCTTTATCGGTCAACCCGCATAACACTATACATTGTTCTCTTTGTCATCGGTATGTTAGTTTCTCGAGATTCGATCGTCGGTATCCCAATACCTAGTTCAATCTCGTTATCGGCAAGTCTCTTTACTCGTTTCGTAATGCACTATCCCGCAAATAACTCATTAGTTGCATTGCTTGCAAGGCTTATAGTGATGTGCATTACCGAGAGGGCCCAGAGATACCTCTTCGACAATCGGAGTGATAAATCATAATCTTGATCTATGCCAACTCAACAAGTACCATTGGAGACACCTGTAGATCACCTTTATAATCACCCAGTTACGTTGTGACGTTTGGTAGCACACAAAGTGTTCCTCTGGTATTCGGGAGTTGCATAATCTCATAGTCATAAGAACATGTATAAGTCATGAAGAAAGCAATAACAGTAAACAAAAACGTTCAAGTGCTAAGCTAACGGAATGGGTCAAGTCAATCACATCATTCTCCTAATGATGTGATCCCATTGATCAAATAACAACTCATGTCTATGGTTTGGAAACTTAACCATCTTTGATCAATGAGCTAGTCAAGTAGAGGCATACTAGTGACATTATGTTTTCCTATGTATTCACACATGTATTATGTTTCCGGTTAATACAATTCTAGCTTGAATAATAAACATCTATCATGAAATAAGGAAATAAATAATAACTTTATTATTGCCTCTGGGCATATTTCCTTCAGAAATAAGAGATCGAGAACTAGGTCAAGCGTATTCGCTCCCTGGTAATCGAACCCCAAGCAATACCACCTAAAACTAGAGTAGGCCTTTACCTTCACGGCAAGGTGCCGAACCAGTATAAATTCCCCGTGTCCTTTGTCCCATTTAACCCCTTTAAGCTAACCTAGTTGCGATGGCTCCACGACTAAGTCCTTGTGCTAGGACATCTCCCGTGACAATTCGACGACACATGTAACTGCTAGGATGGTGGAAAAGTGGTGGCGACAACACTTAAGTGACTTTGACGGTGGTGCTAATCGAGCACCTGAGCTCCGGGGTGAAAGCCTAGGTTTGACCCAAGATGTTTATACCTAACAATGACGATGTTCTTACGTCGTTGCCTTGTTGAAGGCATTGCTTGAATATGCTCGAATTGATTCTTCATAGTCAAAATTGTTACACAATCTTGGGTCCGCTAACACTAGCGTTCCAACCCATCTGCGTCACCAGGCCCGACCAGAGAGCAAAACCCACTTATGAGAGGCCTTGGGCCCTCTCCGCCCCCAAAGGACTAGCCTATTAGGAGGGGACACCCCTGCCCTTATAAGTTGTGTTATGTCTCCCCCACAATTGGTGTGGGACTAAACCCAACAAAAATCAAGATTATGGCCTTGGTGGTAGGATCCGGTGACGGAGATGCATGAGTATCGCTCCCTTCTTGAAGGCGTTGCTGTTGAAGAACCTCGTCGTCTGTGTGGTGTCATGAGATAGTTGGTACGGATATGGTCATTGTTGTAGTTTGCCAATCACGGATCTGACTGCTTTGGGTTTTCTTTTTCCTCGCCTACCTATAGATTAGATCTTATATGACTTTGCAATTTGTAGACGTATTTTTTGTGTCCGTGTGTTGGTATTGGTGATGTGGATCCAAAGGCTATGCAAAGCTGGGTATGTGCTCTTTGGATTTTGTATCCTCTTGATGCTCCTTTTTGAGTAAATAAAACTCATCATTTGTCAAAAAATATGCGGTGCGGGGGTATACCATGGAACTTGTTGAAGAAGAGAAGCATCACATGAGCTTAGGCCGCCGGATGATAGCTAGGTTAGAGCTAACATGGATATACATGCAGTGTTTGCCATAGTAGCATGCAAAGAGAACCGGCGTACTACAAACTTGATGACACTGTAATCGTATGATGGTTAAGCATGAAATTAGCGACTCGGCTTGTGTGCCAGCGAGTAGCTTGCATGAGTAAATTTTTATCCCAAATCAATTGCCTTTCTTACAACGCGATTTGGGAGTCCTTGTCACCCTAAGATTTTCTTCAATGTGTTTGTTGTGAGAAAATGATATATGTAACAAGGCCACATGCTGCTTTCTGATAGCCGCACTTTTTAGCTTGGATAACATGGAAACCACTCCTGTCATGGTACAAATATATGCTAGCATGATCAGGGAAAAGGGAGGTCCAATTTTGTTGACAACACACAAGCCACATTCTAGGACATGGGTATGTAAGTATTAATATGCAGTACCAACCAATTAATTCATGTGCCTCTCCGTGAATAAAAACCATAATAGTTATTGCAGACTTAATCATATGTGTACATAGTTCCTAAATGATAGAATAGAGACTTCTTGCATATATATCCAAAGAGAGCACAACATGGATGGGCGATATACACTGCAAGTTTATGCATGTTCATGACGAATCTCTGAGGCAAAATCGAAGCTCATATCGAGTGCAATCCGGTTGGCCATTTTATCTGCATTGATATTATAGGTTGCATAGGCTTGGGATTCATTAGGAAAATTGACCTATAAAGATGGTCCCAAGTACCAACATGGTTTCTTTGACGGACCGACTATATGGTAGTTCCAAGCTAGACTCCGACTACTTCTATTTTCTCATCAACAAATTCTTTCTCCGATGATTTGTATTCAGTCAATCATCTCAGGCACCTTTGTGGTTCAAACGAGTTAGCTGTCAGAGGATGTATGCCTCCATCTCCTATGTTCTGGTGTGTATCTCCTTCTATCCTATGATGTTCTACTTCTTTTTCTGACCTTAGCCATTAATCGCCTCTAATGGCGGTCGATGCCCGCTTCGACCTGCAATTCGTAGTCCCACCTATTGGTTTCTCGGACAGGATTACATGTTGAGTTAAATGGCAAGGCTTGGTGTGATGTTTGGGGGTCCTGCCTAGTTCAGTGAATATGTATGTTGCCAAGTGCACGCGATTCTTCTTCTTCCTCGGTGGAGGAAACTCTTTCAACCTCGAGATTCTTTCCATGGATCGAAAGTAGGCCTTTGTTGCGGGCGTGCCTCCGTTCTGTTGGTGGCAATAAGAGTTATACTTCATCGACGACTCTTCGTGTCTTCCAACTCCGGTCAATGAATACGTTCCATTAAAATGCAAAGGAATGGTCTGCAAATCGTAACAAAATGAATATTTTCATTAAGCGTAAGTCCAAGATCACCTTAGAATTCCCAAAGTTCCTACGCATTGAGCTATTGCATAGAAGTTTCAACGAATTCCTACAATCGCATGCATCCCGATGATGATAAGACCCTTTAGTTTACAGAACAAGAAAAAGAGCTAAAAGTGTTCACTTCTACTTCGGTACAACCCCTCTAAATACATCAACGGACGAGATCACTTCATACCCCTTCATAATAAATAAAGGGTAGGATGCATGAAATTTTTTAAAATACGTCGCCCACGCTGATACTAGCATAACGTCAACGTACTGCCCACCCAACATAATTTTTCTCTTTCTTTTTAATCTTCAAAAAATATGCGTGGCGAGAGATTGAAACTCTAACGCTCAAAGGTTACTGCATGTTCTAGTGACTAACTAGGACACGTTACTTGTTCCCACTTGCTTTCTTTTTCGCATCTTATGTGGTAAATGTAACTTTGTGAACTTTTAGCTATTTTTAAGTGTTTTATTAAACCTGGTTTTGTTCTCTTTTATTTTGGGGTTTTTTGTTTTATTTTTTTTCTTTTTATTTTTCCTTTTCCCCCTGTTTTTTCAAATGCGTGAAATTTTTAAAATTAATAAAATCATAATCATAATTTTATTCTAACTTTTTTGCAACATTTTTTAGTGAACCTTTTTGAAAATCTGTGAATTTTTTCAATGTGTGAACATTTTTTTCCAAAATTGGTGAAATTTCTTCAAATCCGCGAACACTTGAGTTCGGCCCAACACTACTTGGATTTTTATGTTTTTCATCTGATTTTTTGTTAATTAATTTTTCTCATTTTTAACTTTATTATTATTTTCCAAACCTTTTCAAAATTTTGAAATATTTTGGAATACCAAAATAACTTTATTTTGAAATATTCTTTACAATTTAAAAGTGTTCTGGAATTTTTAAAAAAGACTCCAGTTTTTGAAAAAAAATTATCAGTTTAAGATATATTTTATTTTAAAAAATAACATTTTTTCGAAAAGTACATGGTTTGCAGTTTGTGTTTAGCATTTCCATTACTGGTTGGGTATTTGTTAACAACTTTTGTAAAAGTGTTCAAGTTTGTAAAATTTTGATACACAATTTGAAATTCCCAAATAATTTACTTTAAGAAATGGTTAGGACATAGGAACATGTTCATGTGGATTGAAAATTTTATGTTCAATTTTTGAACATAGGAAATGGTTAGGACATAGGAAAATGTTCATGTTGACACAGCAATGTTTTTCTTTAACCTTTCCTTTTTGCTTTTTGTCTTCTCTCATATTTTTAGTTTTGGGACTGTTTAAGGCACATCTAGATATGTCCTAGTTATTGCACATCTAAGTTACTCAAGCAAGCGTAAATAAAAAAGGAAAGGAGAAAAGAAAATATCCACACAAATCCCGCCTAAAATCAATGGCATAGGACTTAGATGTGCAATACTTAGCGCAAATCTAGATGCACTTTAGCAAATCAATTTCATTTCTCATTTTATTTGACTTCTTCCTTTATTTATTATTTCTATTTTTCATAAACTCAAAAATATCAGAATTTGAAATTTTTGTTTTGAATTTTGAAATATTTCTTGCTAAAAAAATTGTTTAGAGTTTTCTTGTATTTATTAATCAATGTTCTTAAAATTCAGAAAATGTTCAGTATTTCCAAATTTTGTTGATAATTATCAATCAATGTTCATATTTATCAATCAATGTTCGAAATTTCAAAAATTCAAAAATAGAATATTTCGAAAAATGTTTGAAAATTAAAAAAAGTGATCGTGTTGTCAAATTTTGTTTAGAGTTTTAAAAAGTATCCCCGTTTTAAAAAGTTGTTTACTAATCCAAAAAATATTCACATTCCGAGGAATACGAAATACACGAACATTCTTTTTGAAATTTATGTACAATGTTTTTATTTTTTGTGAATTTAATAAAATGGAAAATAAAAAATATGAATTGGAGCCATTTAAATTTCATGAATTTGAAAGAAACTTCATGAATTTGAACAAGATTCCATGAATTTTACAAAAAGTTCTCGAATTTGGAGAAAGTTTGGGAAGTTAAAAAATTCCATCAATTTGAATAAAAGTTCACTAATATGTAAAAAGTTGAACGATTTGAAAAAAATCATATATTTGGAAAAAGTTCACGAATTTAAGGAAATCTTCATGGATTTGAACAAATGTTCATGAGTTTGAAAAAGTTCATGATTTTATAAGAGGATTGCAAATTTAAGAAAATGGAAAAGAAAAGACAAAAACGAATTAAAAAAACAAAACCGAAGACGCACAACAAGAAGAAAAAAGAAAGTAACTAGTCACAAGGTTGCTTTCCCAGTTGGTTAGAATGTGTGGACCTCCAATGGAAGGTTGAGAATTTGAATCCCACTTCATACACCTATTTTTTTTGTAGCTTCAAAAAGGAATTAGGGAACGTACAGCATATACGTTCTTGCGGCCACCGACCACACATACGATTTGTCGGTACGATTTGTCAAAGGTCCATATTGCTCTCAATAGGTTTAGTGAGGGAGGTTGTAACAAAGCGGGGCTCAGAAGAGTTATAGAACTTGTAGGAAAATTCTTTAATATCAAGAAACACATGGAACTAGGTAGTGGATACATGTTTGCTAGATTCTACTTTCATATGGCATACAAATGAACGGGTGGCCCATTACGTGATATACTAGTTGCCTTTGGATATTTATTGGTGCAGATTCTAAACATGTAGACAGACGTGCTAGCACGGCTTAAACGAAGGGCAGGAGAATAGTTCCATCTCTAGCAGAGCATGCAGGCCAAGGTCCTAACAGGATCATGCTCTTAGCTTAGACTCCACTTCCTTCTTCCTTCCGGTTTTCCATTTGAGTTACATGTAGGACGACGGTATAAGCACTTGGCTCCTCAAGGTCTATATGTTCTAGGAAATTCTCCGGGATACCCATAGCATTAGCAAACTAGCAATCGGGAGTTACCGTGGCGTGAATCACACAAGCATGTTTTCTTCATCTAGAAAGGGTCACCCGGCCGCTCCAGTAGAAGCCACGTCTTTGGTGACAACATGGAAGCCCGTATGCCTTGCATCCAAAATGTCTAGTCGAGGCCGAGCTTGATTCACGAGAAAAAATCGTGACGCCGGATGATTGTTGGGTTACTCTTAACACGGATACATATGGTGTGTTGCCGCTATAAGACGAGAAGAAAACTGATGTTGTGTAAACTTGGAAACTGTGAATTGTGTTCGTGAGGGAGTCAGCTTGTGTGCCAACAAGGATCCTGCATTAGTACATTTGTGCCTAAAATGGATTGCCTTTCTAGCTTTAGGATTTGCGAATCCATGCCACCCCAAGATTTTCTGTATGTTTGTTGTGAGAAAGTGACACGTAACGAGTCAATAAGTTGCTTCCTGATAGGTGTAGTACGCCGATTATGCCTCCTGTCACACTACAGATATATGCTTGCATGACTAGGGAAAACAGAGGCCCAATTCGGTCGCCAACAGATAATCCAGGTTCTAGGACATGTGTGCGTAAGAATTAATATGCAATACCAACCATTTCATGTGCCTATCTGCATAGAAAATCATCTCATGTATGGGAAGAGAGTAAAGATTGCTGCACACTTATATACTACTTGTATACGTGCACGAACAGAGACTTGCATATAAATCCGCATAAAGCACACCATGTATGCGCAATATATATTTGCAGGTTCTGTGTGTTTTCTGGTCATGAATAATTTCTTGGATAAAATCCAATGTGCAATTTGCTTGCCACTTCACGTTGATATTAGTCTCCTTAGGCTTGGGGTGCATGGGGAAATTTGACTTATCCAGATTATTTCTAGTGCTAACGGTGATTCTTCATTTGACTGACTACAGTAGTTCAAAGCTAGGTAGCTTGAGATCTTGATGGCTTAGTAACACTAACTATTACACTATTTACTCTGTAATGTCTGGACCAGATCATGAATGCTTAGACTTGCAAATGTAATTGTGCCTGACTTGGTATATTCACTGACTAATTCAGTTTCTCAAAATGAGTCTTTTCAAAAATATCGAGTCACGGATCTACTGGTTATATTGATTGGTGAGATGTAGAACAAAAGGAAGTCAACACTTCTGCTTTGATACACCCCCTTTAACACATCATGGCCAAGATCGATCCGTACCCCTTCGTAATTAAGGGCATGGTAAGAAATATTAAGTCAAGTCTAATCCTATTGAAACCCCGGATTGTTCTCGCCCACTTGGTCATATACTGGTGAGAGTACTCAACGCTGGAGCACACATCTTTGTCGCCGCCTTCCCATCAGCGGCTTCCTAGGGCAGCTTTAGGTGCAGGCAACGTCCCAAAAACCGGCAAGCTACTAGTGCACGTCGCCAGACAACTTTGTGATGTTGGGCTCAACAACCAATTCACTCTCATCTAGCCGGCAGCTCCCGTGGGTTCGTGGCCTATGCTCAAGGTCGCCCTCTAATTGAAATTCAAGTCTGGACTTTTTGGTCTTAATTGATAGTGCCAATCAATTAGAAAAATAGATTGGGATCATTCGATCAAAGCAAATAGTAACTTGACACCTGAATTCATGTTTATGCTCTGCTCTGGAATATGGCGATGAGGAGCCTGTCTTGGACTCGTGGTTGTGATTGTTAGGAGCTTATTGTTCTTGGTCGGAGGGCTCTTGAACCTCCTCAAGGTATTCTGTATGGATTAGATGATAGTCGGGGCTACTTTTATGGTACACGTCTTTTTTCTGACGAAGCTACGAGAATAAATCAAAATATAGGTTGGCTAAATGGGACATAATTTGTAGGCCAAAGGACAAGGGGGCTTGGGGTTTGAAAACCTCGAAGTAAAGAACAAATGCCTACTTAGTAAATGGCTATACAGACTTCCCGTTGAGAATGAGGGTTTGTGGATATAATTATTGTACAACAAATACCCACACTCTAAAACCCTCGCACAAGTAACGACGTAGCTGACTGATTCGCCGTTCTGGAAATGGGTGATGCATACAAGGGTTGTCTATTTCAATAGGACCAAATTCATTGTTAGAATCGGTAATACCACTAGGTTTGAGAAGATCATGGCTAGGGCACACGCCAGTGCCCATTTAATATCCTACCCTTTCCAATATTGTACAACGGAAAGAGACTTTCGCCAGTACAATTCTAGGATCGGTTCCTTTAAACATTCAACTCAGAAGATCACTACTGGGGGAGCGATGGGATAGGTGGCTACATCTTATGCGCACGTTGATGGAGATTAACTTCTCTGATGAGCCTGAATACACTACACTGAAGACTTTTGGTGTCAGGGGTACTCTCAGTAAAGCAATGCATACAAATGTGATTAATACTAGTCCAATCCCAAAGTCGCTTCACATTTAGAAAATTAAGGTGCCTCTAAAGATATTTTTATGTGGTTTGTTTACAAGGAAGTAATCTTGACCAAGCAAAACATGGCAAAACATAGTTGGGAGGGTAGTAAACGGTGTTATTTCTATGATCATGATGAATCGATTCAACATCTATTTCTCGAATGCCCATTGGGCAAACTACTGGGGTGCACAATGCATGTGGCCTTTAATGTTGTCGACCTAATAACATAGACACTCTATTTGGGACTTCGCTAAATGGGGTAGAGCCTAAATTGCCAGTGCATATTCGAGCCGGAGTGTGCACATTACTTTGGGATATATGGACTACCGGAATGATGTGATTTTTAACAGACAGAACAATGGAATTTTTTTGCAGGTCATCTATAGAGCAATTGCCTGGATCCGTACGTGATCCTTACTCAGCCGTGTGGAAGTCAAGGAGCATATGGCTTATGGGTGCAACCATTGGGAGACAGTAGCACGGGATACCTACAACCAGTTTGATGACGGTCCAAAAATATGATAGATGTATAGGCATCTAGTCTTATTTTTACCAATTGTGGTTTTGATCATCTTTTCGAAGTCATTTTGAGTGCTTGTATTGTACTGCCTACTTGTTGGAGTACTTGATTTAGGTGGTGTTTAGTTATCTAGTCCTAGGACTTTTTCTAGTCCCTAGGACTTTTTGGAAAAGACTCTCAAGAAGGTGCTTCTAAGGACATTTAGTAAAAAGTCCCAAAAAAGTCTCACCCTGTTTGATTTGCTAGGGACTTTTTCTAGTCCCAACACAAAAAAGTCCTTGGAACCAAACACCCCCTTAATAATACGGCTGCATGCATCATCTTCTATATCTAAATAGCTAGCCCCCACTAAGATATTTCTCTCAACATGCAAGCATGCCACCTCATCATTCAACATGCATAAGAAAAGGCCCACCTCAACATGCAACTATGCATATTAAAAATCCACTACGACATGCATGCATGTAAAAATTCCATTTTTATGCTATTTACATTTAATTATTATATACTTTGAGAAACTATTGTTTCAAGAATTCATGTTCTGTATAATCAAAATCTCATTGAAATATTGCAAACATTCCCACAACAACGTGCGAGGCACGGCTGCATGCATCATTGTAATGCAGAGGCCAGGGCAATCCTCCTTTTAAAAAATATGATAGCAAGGGCTCGAGCAAGTGAGGAACGATGCTCAGGAGCGGCTCCGAGCAGGGAGTGGGCAGGGCAGCGCGGGGATGCATGGGTCGCGCGTGGTCGGATGGAAAGGTGAGCTATGAGCGGAGGGCACTAATTAGGCTCTAATTACCTACCTATCAAAAATCAAAGGATTCATTGGATGGATGAAAATACCTTTTACAAGTTTTTAGGGGGGGGTGTACGGGAGCAAACCTCTTTGTTGAGGCAGGTTGGGATCGGTTAGTTTAGAAATCCTGCTGAAAAATTGCTCGTCTACCGGTAACACCCCCACGCATGAACTAATTCTGATTGCTATGTGGTTCATATGGTGGCAGCAGCGCCAACTAGGCAAAGGAGGGATGATACAGGAGCCAGATCGCTCGGTTGTTTCAATCAAAGTTTTGTTAACGAACTTCATCAGAGCTGCAACACCAAAACATCCAGTTTGAAAGGAGATTCATACATGGAAGAGACTGATTGAAGGTACTATTGAGATTAATGTGGAAGTATCATTTTGTGAGGAAACACTCTCAGGCTCCAGATGAGCTTGTGGCGAGAGACCATAAAAGAAATTTTATTTAAGCGACAACATGAGTTGTACCCCATGTTCGCATTGCAGAATCGGCAGAGCTGAGTGCTATTCGGAATGGTCTATACTAGCAGGGAGAATTGGATGCAAGATAATAATGTGTACTCCCTCCTTCCATCTATATAGGGCTTAATGCATTTTTTAAGACCACCTTTGACTATTGACAAGATTAATAGTACATGACATGCATAATGTGAAAATTATATCATTGAAAGCTTCTTTCACACATGAATTTAACGGTGTGCTTTGTGTAAGTTGCATGTCATATATTATTTCTCTAATATTTGGTCAAAATTAGCCTCAAAAAACGCATTAGGCCCTATATAGATGGAAGGAGGGAGTACATTGAATCAGATAGCATACTTGCGGTGGAGGCTATTGCATGAGCGCATGATTATATGGGTCCTGTTTTTTTTTGAAAATGGGACATCCCGGGCCTCTGCATCGAAGAGATGCATACGGCCACCTTTATTAAACAAGCAAAAAGGTTCAACACAGGTCTAAGAGTCTCCAACAAAGCTGCTCACAGAGAGCTAAGGAGCAAAAAATAAAAGCCACAGCCGGCCGGCAAGAGAAAGACAGGAAAACTAATTGCCTATCCTATTACATGATCGCCATCCAAACCGGCTGAAAATATCCCGTGCTACCATCTCCCATCGGATAGATCCAATAACCAAACGCTCTCTGGCCTTCGTTGGAGTGAGTAATGACCACATATGGATCAACACAGTGGCTCGGAATATAACCTGCAAAAAATGAGTATTTGATATTCTGTTAAAGACTAAATCATTCCTGCAGTTCCAGATAGCCCATAATAATGCACATACTCCTACACGAATATGTCTCGCTATTTGGGGCTCAATCCCATCCAACCACGTTTCAAATAACGTGTTAATATTATGTGGAGGAGTAATATTAAATGCCATGTTAACTGATTGCCAAAGAATCTTTGTCATGGGACAATCGAGAAAGAGGTGTTGGATTGTTTCATGTCTATCACAAAAGCTACACCGACTGGATCCAGTCCAGTAGCGTTTAACCAAGTTATCCTTAGTTAAAATGACTTGTTTATGCACAAACCACATGAACACTTTAACTCTCAAGGGAACTTTGACATGCCAAACATGTTTCGACGTAGGAATAGAACTAGAATTAATAACATTCAAGTGCATCGATTTGACCGTAAATTCTCCATTTCTAGTAAGTTTCCAACACAAACTGGTCTGGACGTTGAGAAAGTTGAACCTCCATTAGTCTTCTCACAAGATGGAGCCAAACTTCCCAACGGTTACCGGCTAAAACTCTCCTGAAGCTAATATGTAAAGGCGTGGACTGACATACCGTCTGAACGGTCGCATCTCTTCGTTGAACAATGTTGTAGAGAGTAGGATACTGTACCGCCAATGGCGTATCCCCTAGCCAGGTATCCTCCCAGAATCTTGTAGAAGTACCGTTACCGATAACCACCTTGGTCTGGTTAAAGAAGAGCGATTTAACTCTCATTAGGCCTTTCCAGAAAGGCAAATCCATCGGCCTCACTGTCACCTGGGATAATTTCTTGGACTGAAGGTACTTATTACGCAGAATCTGAGCCCAAGTAGCCTCGGTCTCTCAAGAAAGCTTATACAACCATTTGATGAGGAGACATTTGTTCTTTACCTTGAGATTTTCGATACCAAGACACCTTTGGTGCTTCGGTCGACGAATAATGTCCCATCTAGCTAATCTATACTTTCTCTTTAACTCATCACTCTGGCAGAAAAAACGAGATCGATAGAAGTCAAGTCTTTTCCGAACTCCCACTGGCACTTCGAAAAAAGACAAAAGAAACATGGGCATACTGGTGAGCACCGAATTAATAAGAACATGCGAAATCCAAAGCGAGCTGAATACATTTAAATGTATTCAGCTCGCTTTGGATTTCACAAGAATTGACTAAGGTTATTGTTGCAGAGAAGCTAATGTGGTTGCTGATAGCTTAGCTAAACTTTATTTTGTTTCTAGTTCGTCTGAACTCTGGGACTCTACTATCCTCGACTTTATTCTTCCCCACAGTATAAACGATATGTCAATTATTTGAGGAATAATGTTTATGATGTTCATTTTTGTGTGTTTATTTTTCTGTTCACGTGGTTTTGTTCTAATGTTCCAAATATGCCTACGGGGTTCAGGATAGAGTGGAAGTCTCTTCCAAATGCAGGATTTAAAAATAAAAATGTACTATTGAATTGCCATGGCTCTAGGTTAAAAAATCGTTTGGAAATTCTTCAACCCCGAGACACATAAGCAAGGTAGTAGTTGCTTGTTTGCCAACTGCAACTTATACTATAGATGATGGCGCTCTTCTGCAATCTTCTTCCTATTAAAGAAAACGGCAGTTCTCCTACGCTTCTTAAAAAAAAACGTATACTATAGATGAGTACATTTCGTTCAAAAGCAAACAGTGGCCCGTCCATGCGAGCTGTAGTTGTCTTTGTATATTTCCTAGTAGCACAACCAGTGTAGTAGGCGTGCTGCATGACTGAAGGAAGGAAGGGCAGGAGAAGAATTCCATCTTGAGCAGAGCACACCAGCGGGGGCGTAGCAGGATCATCATGCTCTTAGCTAGATTACACACGGATCCGGTGAATCACTCGCTAAAGCATAGATGTTCTCTTCATCGAAAAGGATTGATCCAGTCCATCTTTAGTGAAACACATGGAAGTCGCGCGTGTGGTGTTGGGCCGAGTTGAGGTCATCTACCTTGTTCACCGATCCAGCCATTTTTGCGCAGAAGAAGAACACCATTATCTTCTTGACCCACTCTCAGCCCGCCCAAGCCCCAAAATGTTCAGACAGACATCACCAGGGCTCGAGCTTGATTAGCACACAGAAAAAATTCAGATACCTGCTTAACAGCAAGCGCGGTGTGGTAAAGATAAATATTGAGTAGTGTATGTGCAGTGCAGGGGTATACCAGCCACTTGAAGAGAAGCGTCATATGAGCTTAGGCCGCCGGATGATTGTTGGGTTGGAGTTAACGTGGGTATACGTCTTGTGTTTGCCGTAGTAGCATGCATGAGAAGAGAATAGATGCAATACAAACTCGATGACACTATGAATTGTATGATTGTTAAGTATATCATGAGCGACTCAGCTTGTGTGCCAGCGAGGAGCTTGCATGAGTAATTTTTTGTCCCAAATCAATTGCCTTTCTTACAATGCGATTTGGGAGTCCTTGTCACCCAAGATTTTCTTGAGCGTGTTTTTTGTGAGAAAACGATATGTAACGAGGCCACCAGCTGCTTTTTGGTAGTTGCACTACGACAGTGGTGTCTCCCCATCGAATGAACCTGGGTGCTTTTAGCTTACACACCCCTCCTATCACACTATATATGTATGCTAGCACGGCCAGGCAAAAGAGATGTCCAATTTCGTTGACAACACACAAGCCAGGTTCTAGGACATGGGTACGTAAGAATTAATATGCAATACCAACCATTTCATTCATGTGCCCTTCTGTGAAGAAAAAACCATAATGATTGTTGTAGACGTAATTGTATATGTACGAGATAGTTCCTAAATGGTCGAACAGAGACTTGCATATAAAAAATATATATATATATATATCCAGAGAGAGCAGAGCACACCGTGTGTGCGCAATATACACTGCAAGTTTTGTGTATGTTCTGGTCATGACGAATTCGTTGGACAAAATCGAAGGCCATACCCAGTGCAATATGCTAGCCTTTTAATCTGGAGTGATATTAGGTTGCATAGGCTTGGGATTCATTAGGAATTTTGACCTATCGACATCGTCCCCTGTACCAACGTAGATTCTTTCTGGAACCAACCGTATAGTAGTTCAAAGCTAGAATCGACTACTTCTACGTGTTCATCAACAAATTATTTCTCCCATGATCTGTAGTTGGTCATTCATCCCAGCCACCTTTCTAGTTCAAGCGGGTTAGCTGAGAGAGGATGCATGCTTCCATCTCCTCTGTTTTGGTGTCTTTCTCCTCCTGTCCCAGCGATGTTCTACTTCTGTTGCTGATGCACTGGTGCAGGTCTGAGTCTGACCTTAGCCGTCAATCTCCTTGTTGAAGATGTTGCTCGGTACGCGGTGCTTCGGAGTGCTAGGAGCGCGGTGGGACTTCTCCGGTGGGTGCAGCGGCTTTGGTCTTTTTCGTTTTCGTCGATCTGCCGGTGTTGGCATTGGTTTCTTTCTTTTTCTTTGGGCTTGGTTGTGCCGCAGCCCCGGCGCGCTTGATGTATCGTATGCTTGGTCATTGCTTTTGATGACCTCTTCAACCTCCAATTTTGAGGCCTGCCTGCCGATTTCTTGCATGGCGGTTACAAGGCGAGGTAAATGCCGAGGTTTGATCTGATGTTTGCTGTCCTTTCCACTTTGAGGACTTTGTATGTTGCCAAGTGCCTGCATCCTCGGCGAAGCAAACTCCTTCAACCACCGCGTTCATTCCATGGATCAAAAGGAGGCATTTGTTGCAAGCGCACCTGCATGCTGTTGGTGGCAACCAGAGCTGTACTTTCTCAACTATTCTTCTAACTCCGGTTAACAAATATGCGCTACTGAGATGCCAAGGAATGGCTTGCTAATCATACCAAATGAATATTTTCATGAAATGTAAGTCCAAAATCACCTTACAATTTTCCGAAGATCCTATCGTGTTGAGCTACTTTAAGGAAATTTCAACATATTCATACAATCACATCCCTACGATCATAAGACCCTTTATTTTTTAGAAGAAGAAAAGGATAATAATGTTATAAAACTTGTTTGAAAATTCTTCAATCTCAAGAAAACATAACCAGGTAGTGGTTGCATGTTTGCAAACTTCAGCTTATTACATGGCATACTTTGTTCATACGAGAGTAGTGGTCCAAGCGTGATAGAGTTTCCTTTGGATAAAATAAAATAGAAGGAATGAAGACTTTGAAATCTGGAAAGCATGGCAAATGAATATTTGCATGCAGAGAGTGGGATTTTAGATCCCGGGTGCCTAGACACCCCCTTATCCCTACCATACATTCAGAATATGGTGCATTGAGATTTGTGCACTTCATTGTAGCCAAGAAATTCTATTAGCAGTTCAGATGCCTCATTAAGCGCAGAGAGACGTCCGAGGTGACACCTTTTACAGAGCTCGCACGTGAACTTGTTGTCTGCCTTGCACATCTCTATCCTTCCTGTCATACTCTCACATTATTTTAGCCTGATATAAAGTTTCTTTCACATAGTCACATCACAGGCATGCATGCACAGTGCCACTCTCACAAAGATTTTCCTGCTCACCCACTCTCTCCAACTTATGTTAGACATAAGCAATTACGCTGAACAAGTTCTTTCACACCTTCTCTTTGTCACCTATACTAAAAAAATATCACTCTCATTTCTCACAGTCACACATCGGTAAACTCTTTTATTTTTGTCTCTCTTAACATGTGAAGTCACATGCAGCCTCCTCTCCCTCAAAAGTAAAAGCTGTGCTACTCCACTGAAAAAAATTTTACCGACCACTGTTCCCCTCACGGGTCGGAATCTCTCCTGCAGGCCTACTCTGCCTGCTACACACTAGGACGGGCCCTCTTGTCTCGGCAAATTGCCTAGTTAATTAACCTGACACCACACAAGGCCAGCTGCTGGCTAGGCCACGTCACGAATATTAAAATTGCTGAACGGACTAAGACAAGGGGGTGCCAGGACTCCCGGGTGCTATAGCACCTTTTCGTTGCATGAAGCGTAAGTCCAGTCTCACCTTCGTTCTTCTGAAAAGTTCCTATGTGAACAATTTCATAGAAATTTCAACGAATCCCTACAATCTCATTCCTACGATCATCATCGTCGTCAGAAGAAAACTCTTCAATCAATCTTAGGACATGGAACCTTGTAGTGTTTCTTGTTTGCCGACTATTACATGGCATCGATACTTTGTTAAAACTATGAACATCGGTCCATGCGAGCTGTAGGTTGTAGTTGCCTTTTGGATACTATGTGAGCTGTAGACTGTAGGATTTGGTCTTCCAGATCGGACGATTACGGTATTATACTGTCGTTTCTCTTTTGGGAGCATCGTTTGTGAAGCAGCGATGGAAGTCAGAGGAAGGAGGCGGAGCAGTTTCGTCTTGCACGGAGCTTCGGTGGAGCTGTCAAGTCATACCTGGCCAACAGGTGCTACGCTGAGTCATGTCTGTTTGGCAGGTGCTACACACGATAGATCTTCCAGAGTCTTCGCGACTAGACGGGCGAGCGCAGGGCGGTGGCGTTGTTGGGCGCCGTGATGGGGTCGACGGATGTCCGCACTGGCATGTAATTGTCATCCTCCTCCTCTCCGTCTGCCGCTCTCTCAGGAGAGCTGGCTCCTTCATCCTCCTGCTCTAAATCTTGTTGGAGGGGATTGTTGTTGTCTTCGGCACTATCCGGACTGTTATTATCTCCTGTGCCGGTATCACCACTTCTGCTTTGGCGGGACTTAGAGCGGCGCCGCTGACGTCGGCGCTTGGGTTGCTTCTTGGAGGAGTCATCCTCCGCTATCTCGTCGCCATAGCCTTCGTTGGGTGTATCCACCATGTATATGTCATATGACGAGGTGGCTTTCCAGTGCCCTATAGGCGCTGGTTCATGTTCGTCTCCTACATCATCGTCCATACCGTCGATGTCTTCGGAGTCGAAGTCGAGCATGTCGGTTAAATCATCGACAGTGGCTATGAAGTGGGTGGTGGGTGGGCATTGAATTTCTTCGTCGTCCGCATCCCATTCCTGTTGGCCATAGTCCGGCCAGGGCTCTCCTGACAAAGAGAGAGACCTTAGTGAATTCAGAATGTCGCCAAAGGGCGAGTGCTGAAAGATATCCGTGGCGGTGAATTCCATGATCGGCGCCCAATCGGATTCGATTGGCAGGGGCGCGGATGGTTTGGAGTTCGGAAAAGAGTCCGGCACCTTGGAGTCACGGGCTGTGCAGAGGGTTAGGCTAGTGTTCGACTCGATCGCCATTGAGACTGCAGCCCCTGAGGCAATGTCTAACCACCCGTCCTTGGTTGGCGCAGTTGGCTCCGAGCTAAGGGTCGGAGCTGATGCGGGCGCGGCCTCTGGGGTACTGTTCGGCGGCAGGGCTAGGTCATACCCATCGTGAAAGTGCGGCACGCCCGGCTGTGGGTCGAATCTGTCGAAGATCAAGTCTCCGCGGATGTCGGCCATGTAGTTCAAACTTCCAAATCTGACCTGATGGACAGGGGCGTAGCTTTCAATCTGCTCCAGATGGCCAAGCGAATTAGCCCACAGTGCAAAGCCGCCGAATACGAAGATCTGTCCGGGGAGAAAAGTCTCACCCTGGACCGCATCGCTATCGATGATAGTAGGAGCCATCAAGCCTAACGGCGACGACACATAGGAACTCTCAATGAAAGCACCAATGTCGGTGTCAAATCCGGCGGATCTCGGGTAGCAGGTCCCGAACTGTGCGTCTAGGCTGGATGGTAACAGGAGGCAGGGGACACAATGTTTTACCCAGGTTCGGACCCTCTTGATGGAGGTAAAACCCTACGTCCTGCTTGATTGATATTGATGATATGGGTAGTACAAGAGTAGATCTACCACGAGATCAGAGAGGCTAAACCCTAGAAGCTAGCCTATGGTATGATTGTATGTTGTGATTGTTGTCCCACAGACTAAAACCCTTCGGTTTATATAGACACCGGAGAGGGTTAGGGTTACACAAGCTCGGTTACAAAGGAGGAGATACACATATCCGTATTGCCTAGCTTGCCTTCCATGCCAAGTAGAGTCCCATCCGTACATGAGACAAAGTCTTCAATCTTGTATCTTCATAGTCCAACAGCCCGGCCAAAGGATATAGTCCGGCTGTCTGGAGACCCCCTAATCCAGGACTCTGTCAGTGTGCATCCAACTCGCTTGCTCACGAAGACCTATGGTAGTTTGAGGAAGCGCATCATTGGAATATACAAGCCAAGTTCTATAATTAAAAATTCCCACTAGTATATGAAAGTGGCAACATAGGAGACTCTCTATCATGAAGATCATGGTGCTACTTTGAAGCACAAGTGTGGAAAAGGATAGTAACATTGTCCCTTCTCTCTTTTTCTCTCTTTTTCTTCTTTTTTTTCTTTTTTTTAGAATTCGTCCAGAGTCTCATCCCGACTTGTGGGGGAATCATAGTCTCCATCATCCTTTCCTCACATGGGGCAATGCTCTAATAATGATGATCATCACACTTTTATGTACTTACAACTCAAAAATTGCAACTCGATACAAGAACAAAATATGACTCTATGTGAATGCCTCCGGCGGTGTATCGGGATGTGCAATGAATCAAGAGTGACATGTATGAAAGAATTATGAATAGTGGCTTTGCCACAAATACGATGTCAACTACATGATCGTGCAAAGCAATATGACAATGATGTAACATGTCATAACAAATGGAACGGTGGTAAGTCGCATGGCAATATATCTCGGAATGGCTATGGAAATGCCATAATAGGTAGGTATGGTGACTGTTTTGAGGAAGGTATATGGTGGGTGTATGATACAAGCGAAAGGTGCGCGGCATTAGAGAGGCTAGCAATGGTGGAAGGATGAGAGTACGTATAATCCATGGACTCAAAATTAGTCATAAAGAACTAACATACTTATTGCAAAAATCTATTAGTTGTCGACACAAAGTACTACGCGCATGCTCCTAGGGGGGTAGATTGGTAGGAAAAGACCATCGCTCGTACCCGACCGCCACTCATAAGGAAGACACTCAATAAATAAATCATGCTCCGACTTCATCACATATAACGGTTCACCATACATGCATGCTACGGGAATCACAAGATTTAGAACAAGTATTTCTCAAATTCACAACTACTCAACTAGCATGACTCTAATATCACCATCTTCATATCTCAAAACAATCATCAAGTATCAAACTTCTCATAGTATTCAATGCACTTTTTATGAATGTTTTTATTATACCCATCTTGGATGCCTATCATATTAGGACTAATTTTATAACCAAAGAAAATTACCACGCTGTTATAAAAGGCTCTCAAAATAATATAAGTGAAGCATGAGAGATCAATAATTTCTATAAAATAAAACCACCACCGTGCTCTTAAAAAGGTATAAGTGAAGCACTAGAGCAAAATTATCTAGCTCAAAAGATATAAGTGAAGCACATAGAGTATTCTAATAAATTATGATTCATGTGTGTCTATCCAAAAGGTGTGTACAGAAAGGATGATTGTGATAAATTAAAAAGCAAAGAATCAAATCATACAAGACGCTCCAAGCAAAACACATATCATGTGGTGAATAAAAATATAGCTCCAAGTAAAGTTACCGATGAATGAAGACGAAAGAGGGGATGTCATCCGAGGCATCCCCAAGCTTAGGCTTTTGGTTGTAATTAAATTTTACCTTGGGGTGCCTTGGGAATCCCCAAGCTGAGGCTCTTGCCACTCCTTATTCCAAAATCCATCAAATCTTTACCCAAAACTTGAAAACTTCACAACACAAAACTCAACAGAAAATCTCATGAGCTCCGTTAGTATAAGAAAACAAACCACCACTTCAAGGTACTGTAATTAACTCATTCTTTATTTATATTGGTGTTAAACCTACTGTATTATAACTTCTCTATGGTTCATACCCCCTGATACTAGCCATAGATTCATCAAAATAACCAAACAACACACGAAAAAACAGAATCTGTCAAAAACAGAACAATATGTAGTAATATGTAGGTTTCAAATACTTCTGTAACCCAAACAATTCTGAAATATATTGGTGGACGTGAGGAATTTGTGTTTTAATTATCTGCAAAAATAATCAACCTAATCGCACTCTTCAGTAAAAATGGCAGCAAATCTCGTGAGCGCTAAAGTTTCTATTTTTTACAGCAAGATCGCAAAGACTTCCCCCAAGTCTTCCCAAAGTTTCTACTTGGCACAAACACTAATTAAAAACATAAAACCACATCTAAATAGAAGCTAGATGAATTATTTATTACTAAAGAGGAACAAAAAACAAGAAACAAAAATAAAATCGGGTTGCCTCCCAACAAGCGCTATCGTTTAATGCCCCTAGCTGGGCATTGATAATTTCAATGATGCTCACATGAAAGACAACAATTGAAGCAAAAAGAGAGCATCTTGAAACACGTGACAAACACATCTAAGTTTAACATACTTCTTATTCATAGGCATCTTATAGGCAAACAAATTATCATAGCAAGCAAAAACTAGCATATGCAAGGAAGCATAAAGAAACAATAGCAATCTCAACATAACAAGAGGTAATTTAGTAACATGAAAATTTCTACAATCATATTTTCCTCTCTCATAATAATTAGATGTGGGATCATAAGCAAATTCAACCAAATAGCTATCACATAAAATATTTTCAACACGATCCACATGCATGCAAAGTTGACACTCTTCCAAAATAGTGGGATTAACAATAACTAAAGTCATGACCTCTCCAAACCCACTTTTATCAAAAATTTCATAAGATTTAACATTCTCCAAATATGTGGGATATAAAGTTGACACTCTTCCAAAACCACTTTCAATAATATTGCAAACACTATTATCAATCTCATATTCATCGTGGGGCATAAATAGATTTTCAAGATCAAAAGAAGAATCACCCCAATCATGATCATTGCAACAAGTAGTAGACATAGAAAAACTAGCATCCCCAAGCATAGGGTTTTGCATATTATTAGCACAATTGACATCAATAGAATTTATAGTAAAATCATTGCAACCATGCTTTTGATTCAAGGAACTATCAAGTATGGGTGCAATAGCAATAATCTCGTGTTTAACATAAGGAATTATAGAAAATTCATCTCCATAAATATTGGCATCATGGCCATAAGAATCGCAAGCATCATGTTCATCAAGGGATATTTCAATCAAATCATCGGAATCATAATTATCTATAGATTCGTGCATATCATTATTTTCTTCCAAAGCAACGGCCATTCTCTCAATAAATTCCTTAACAAAGGCATTGTGAGCATAGTTTTCATAGCAATATTTAAGTATGTCGGAATTTTCAGATTTTTAGAGAGTAATATCATACTTTTCAATCAAGGAAGCAACTTCATGAGCACCCTTAAAAACGACAAATTCTTCAATTTGTTCGATGTCATAGTAAATATAAACACCCTTTCCACAAGAAGATACGATTTCATTATCATTAAACACACATAGGTAGGGAAGGTGTTTTTTAGGGTTCTTAGAGCAACAAGTAAAGTCATAAATTTCACAAAGATTCCAAGCATAGCATAACAAACTATTTATTTGGTACCATAAGAGCTTCCCCTTTTCAGACAAACGATGATGCACAAAATGAGCATGCTCATCTAAATATTTCCCATCAACTAGGCTAGTTGGGGTTTCAGCACGAGCGCATAAGGATCGAAGATGATCCAAGTAGAACACTTCAAGTGGATCCATATCAATAGATTTTTAGCTAGCAAAGATGCAAGCAAATAGAAGGCACATGGAAACACAAACAAAAAGACATACGGGAAGAAGGCGAAGAAAAGGCAAAGATGAAGTGGGGGAGAGGAAAATGAGAGGCAAATGGAAAATAATGTAATGCGAGGGATAAGAGTTTGTGATGGGTACTTGGTATGTCTTGACTTGTGCGTAGATCTCCCAGGCAATGGCGCCAGAAATGGCTTGTTGACGGGAGATCAAATCTTGACATGACTTGGAGCAGCCTCCCCAGCAACGGCGCCAGAAATCCTTCTTGCTACCTCTTGAGCATGCATTGGTTTTCCCTTGAAGAGGAAAGGGTGATGCAGCAAAGTAGCGTAAGTATTTCTCTCAGTTTTTGAGAACCAAGGAATCAATCCAGTAGGAGGTAACACGCAAGTCGCCTAGTACCTGCACAAACAAACAAGAACCTCGCAACCAATGCAATAAAGGGGTTGTCAATCCCTTCATGGTCACTTACGAGAGTGAGATCTGATAGAGATAATAAGATAATTTTTTTTGGTATTTTTGTTGTATAGATTGGAAAATAAAGAGATTGCAAAATAGAAATAGCAAGTTGATATGAAAATAATATGATGGAAGATAGACCCGGGGGCAATAGGTTTCACTAGTGGCTTCTCTCAAGATAGCAAATTCTACAATGGGTGAACAAATTACTGTCGAGCAATTGATAGAAAAGCGCATAGTTATGATAATATCTAGGCATGATCATGTATATAGGCATCACGTCCGTGACAAGTAGACCGAAATGATTATGCATCTACTACTATTACTCCACACATCTACCGCTATCTAGCATGCATCTAGAGTATTAAGTTCATAAGAATAGAGTAACGCATTAAGCAAGATGACATGATGTAGAAGGATAAACTCAAGCAATATGATATAAACCCCATCTTTTTATCCTCGATGGCAACAATACAATACGTGCCTTGCTACCCCTGCTGTCACTGGGAAAGAACACCACAAGATTGAACCCAAAGCTAAGCACTTCTCCCATTGCAAGAAAGATCAATCTGGTAGGCCAAACCAAACTGATAACTCGAAGAGACTTGCAAAGATATTAAATCATGCATAAAAGAATTCAGAGAAGAATCAAATATTGTTCATAGATAATCTCGATCATAAACCCACAATTCATCGGATCTCAACAAACACACTGCAAAAAGAATTACATCGAATATATCTCCAAGAGAATCGAGGAGAATTTTGTATTGAGATCCAAAGAGAGAGAAAAAGCCATCTAGCTAATAGCTATGGAACCGAAGGTCTGTGGTAAACTACTCACACATCATCGAAGAGGCTATGGTATTGATGTATAAGCCATCCGTGATCGATTCCCCCTCCGGCGGAGTGCCGGAAAAGGCCCCAAGATGGGATCTCACGAGTACAGAAGGTTGCGGGCAGTGGAAATAGGGTTTCGTGGTGCTCCTAGATGTTTTCGGGGTATATGGGTATATATAGGAGGAAGAAGTACATCGGTGGAGCTGCGAGGGGCCCACGAGGGTGGGGGCGCACCCTCCTGCCTCGTGGCCTCCTCGCTTCTTTCTTGACGTCCACTCCAAGTCTGCTGGATCATGTTTGTTCCAAAAATAACTCTCCCGAAGGTTTCATTCCGTTTGATATTCCTTTTCTGCGAAACACTGAAATAGGCAAAAAACAGCAATTTACACTGGGCCTTTGGTTAATAGGTTAGTCCCAAAAATAATATAAAAAGGTATATTAAAGCCCATTAAACATCCAAAACACATACTATAATAGCATGGAACAATCAAAAATTATAGATACATTGGAGACGTATCAAGGCGGTTCTCCCTAGTGACATCTGTCACGATTCGCCCCGTGTGGCGGCTTATGTTGAAGATGATAATGAAAAAGCACGCCAGGATGCACTTGGCATGTTAGATGAGGAGTGTGACCTTGCGGCGGCTTTACCAGCAAGATTTACGCCATTATCATAGCTGCTGGGTTAAAACCAGAACCTTTCAAGAAGGCAACTTGGTGCTCCGTCTTATCCAGGATCAGACCGATATGCGTAAACTATCCCCACCTTGGGAAGGGTCCTGTGTGGTCAGCAAAAATCTGAACAATGGGTCATACTACCTTATCGATGTTTGAGACCACAAGGACTCACGCACGTCGGAGGAGGAGACCCGCCGGCCATGGAATATTGCTCATCTTTGGCCTTTATTACACCTGAGCCACTGGCTCTTGTGATGTACATATCTTGACAATGTATATATTATGATGAATATAATAAAGCCGGCATCCCTGATAATTCAGGGCCTCTGTCGTTTCATTTTGATAATAATGAGTCTTTATTGTCACTTCATATG
Source organism: Triticum urartu (assembly GCF_003073215.2). NCBI lineage: Eukaryota > Viridiplantae > Streptophyta > Magnoliopsida > Poales > Poaceae > Triticum > Triticum urartu. The sequence continues at coordinate 584,642,463 of NC_053028.1, forward strand.
GTCACTTGGGGGCTTCCTACTCATTAAGCATAGCTATGTGTACCCATTTGATCCGGCTTGTACGCCATGATTACTAAATACTTGGGGGCTTCCTGCTCCTTGATCATAGCTGTGATTACCCTATTATTCCGGCTTATATGCCTGGAATAACATATTATTTGTGGGCTCTTTGTTCAACGGACAAGAGTTTTTATGACCCTTGTAATAGGCTTGGAAGCCAGGTGCATTCACCTAAAAACCCGAGTTATCCTGCCTTTTAAGTCTGCCACTCCATCCCAGATTGACTGCAATGACCTGCCATACTTTTGACAAGTCAATCTTATACAGACCCTGAACTTGTCAAAGTTAAAACGGCGATTGGTCATGTGAGGCCCAGCTTATAAGGTTGAGTGAAGGTTTAACTCAGCGGCTATGCAGCCCTTTGAAAGCACTTGATTTAAAAGGTTTGGCAGCCTGTGAAAACCTTGTTTTTGTCTTTTGATTTTTGGACTTGAATATTTTTGAACTTCATCTTTTGTGACATGTTTGAGCACCAATGAGGCTTATGATGTCTTATGGTTCATATATGAACCTATCCGGAGTTTATTAACCCGGTCTGGCTTTGGACTATAAGTCGCGAGTATATGATGATCTTATATGCTTGGAAGAACTATGTTCCATGTTTTGGGATGTTACCCCTGCTGCATACACCGTTGTAAGCCGGCGGTATATGGCAATGGAAAAGGGCATTGTGCTCTCCATACTTTGGGTTGTAACCCTTCCTACACAGTTATGATAAACCGACAGTGTGAGTAAATATCGCAGGGTACTTGTGATCTGTTTGTGTGCAGGTAAAATAATAAATCTGGTCCACATAGTTGATGCAATCATGAGCACAAGTGGCAGATCCTCAAATGGCAGATCAACAGTATTATGCAAAACAAAATGTGCACGATGGCACAACAGATCAAATGTTTAACTAGCCTATTACAAGGCATATAATGGCCCAAGAAGGATAAATGTTTTCATGATGCAAGTATCAAAGCTTTATGGTGCATAAGCCGGTTCATGATTCCTGACGGGTTGAAGCCTCTGGGTCATCTTGTGTTTCTTCTTCTTCTTCTTCAGCTCCTTGATTATCCATCAGCTGGAAGTCGGGCATAGCCCAGTTGATACCGGTCAACGCTCTAAACACAACTTTGTCATCAATAAGGTTGGATGGATCAATGTCGGGAGCAAAGGTATGCTGACGAATTGGCGGGATGAGATCTGTCTCCTGATGAATCGGCGCCTTCATCTTCTTATTATCAGCATCATCAGCCGCCTGATACTGCGATAGATTGGTCTCTTCAACCAGCCGGGCTGCCAACGGACGCATTGATCTTACTATATCTGCAAAATCATCTGCACTGAAGGGCGTCCCATCTTCCTTTACACTTGGGCAACCGTTGGCTAGATCCTCCGGGTCAAGATCTGCTTGCAATGCTTTAGCCCTGCTTAGGGCAGTTAAAGCGCCGGCTCTGGCAGAGGCTTGTTTCAGCTCTTCAATCCTTTTGGGTACCACTGACAGCCTTTCCAATGTCTCCTTGATAAGAATAGGCGACCGTTTTGTGTGCAGAGCAGCAGCAATGGTCCATTTAGTGCCAGTATATAGTTGTTCTACAAGAGTGTAGACGGCCTTCAACCGGACGCGCATGTCTGAGCCCAAATTAACGCTTCGAGAGCCTGTATCAGTTCATTTATTAATAAGCGGGCACAGTTTATAGCAGATTCATTGGGATGATTGGAATCGGGATTAAAACTTACCGAAGATAGCCAAGGACATGTTATTGATTTGCTGCTTTAAGCCGGACAGTTCATCAATCACCAGCTTAAGAGTGGGTTCAGCTTCTTCCGCTCTTTTCAGTAGAGCCGCCTTTTTAGTTTCCCAACCATCTTTGCCAGTATTGAAGTTATGCTTGAGCTGCTCAATGTTTTCCAAAGAAGTCCTCAATTCTGATTGGGCCTTGGATGTTTCAGATTGTTTAGTCTTTATATTGGCCTCCAGATCATTGAGCTGCGAGTCCTTCTCAGAAATTTCAGCCTGTGGTATAAGCATGGACAGATATCATGAGTATGATTATTGATTGAAGTCCCAAGCACAATACAAGTATTTTCCTTGGCACTTGGGAGCTAATGTATATTGCTCTTAAGAATTTTTTGAAGTCCCAAGCGCAATACAAGTATTATACTTGGCACTTGGGGGCTAATGCATGTCGCTATTTGTTAAAGACAAAATCATCGACTGACCCGGACGAATGATGTAATCCAGTTTATAAAGACTACAAATTGGATTGATGACTTCAAATAGGATGGTTAGTCCCGACTTATTCATCACTGATTAAACCGGCCCTTGGGGGCAACGGATACAAAGATCATTACTACTATTTAAAAGTTCCGGCTTAACATGATGCTATTAAGCCAGCCCTTGGGGGCTACTAGTGATGATGCACGATTCATTATGGCAACTGGAAAGTCTATAGCATATTCAAAGTTCTATCATATCATATAGACTTGGCGGCTAATAGACAGGTAATTATGAAAGATAATGGTGATTGAGTTACCTCATAGCGTTCCTTCATCAAATTAACCAAGACGGCTTCAAAGTCACGGCTGGTGTACAGACGGTTCAGATAACCATAGTGGATGTCTTGGGCGCTGAATTGGGCGTAGCTCTTTAAGTCTACCTTCCATTTGCCTTTATCTTCAGCAGATATTTCTTCTTTGGCGATGTGCCTAGACAAGACAGTGGGCTGACCCGGCGCTGTAAAACCAAACCCAGTGACAACTACATCGTCAGTTTTATCCTCAAGAGGCTTAACTAGGCTTGGCGGCTTAGAGATGGCCGGCTCAACATCCATACGGTCTGTAAAGACTTCATGGTCTTGAGGTGGCGGATCATCCATAATATCTTCAGCAATTGGGTGAGAAAGTTCTGGTTGTTGTTGCTTCGGCTGAGATGGATTGACATCGTCAACCGGCTTATTCAGCTTCGCCTTTTTGTTGGGTTTGTCCTGGCCCCTGAAGAGAAGAAGTATAAAGAGGTCGGTATAATAATCAGGCATAAGGTTTCAATGATTAGATATATTCTTACCCAGGTACAGTCTTGAAAACTGGGATCTGAGTATGTCAGAAATATGTAAGAATGAGGACGAATGAGAAGTCCCCTAATAGTTTGAATCAGACAGGTTAAGAGGTTGTCGGAAATAACCCACCTTGGGATAAAATATATCAGAAATATGTAAGACCTCTGGGCGGCGTTTATGAGCCGGCGTGTTTGGTAAGCCGGAAGAGGTAATCACACCACCACTATGCCGGGTGGTGAGGCGAGCTTCATGTTGCTGTTTCTTCAAAAGAAAGTTGGAATCCAAGTGAGCTAGAGGGTGAGAAAAGCTTACTTTCTGGCTTGCTTGTCGGGATTTCTATGCACGGCTGGCTTCTGCGTCGTCCTGATAACAGTCATTGTCAATGAGATGTATGAAAAATGAGCCAACTGAATTAAGTTCTACCTCTGATTCATCGTCATCGGCGTCATCATCAATGTTTAAGCCGGTGGTCTCGGCGGTTTTCTTCTTGGCAGGCCTTTTGGTGACTTTGGTTTTAGTACGAGCCGGTTTGGCCGGCTTATCTTGAGGTTTCTTCTTCCAAAATGGGGAATCAGCCTGTGGAAGTCAAAAAATATTATAAGTACGCATAACTGTTGCAAACATGATTGAGCGGAAGGCTTGCAACACTTACGGCTGGCGGCTTGTTGAAGGTACAGAAAGGACTAAGTCCTATTTTACTGCATTCCTTTGCAGGCTCGTTCAGTAATTTCTTGGTGGCTTCTGTAATTTCTGCGTCAGTCAGTTGAATGTCGGAGTGATGCTAGGGATCTTATAAGTTGCCAGTATATTCACACATTAAGCCGGGGTGACGGCTTAATGGAAAGATACTCCATGACACCCAGCACCGAACAAAGTCAACGCCGGTTAGGCCATTAGCAATGAAGGCACTAAGCTTTGAAAAGGCTGGTGCATATTTTGCCCGCTCCTTTGTGTTTATTTTTGGGGGAAGCAGATGTGTGTTGCTAAGCCGGTGGTCGCGGTAACCCGGTAGAGGATTCTCGTCTAATGGAGAAGTGTCTTTACAATGGAACCAAGTTTGGTTCCAATCTTTGGGGTGACTCGGCGGCTTGGCGTAGGGAAAGTTGACTTCTTTCCTCTTCTGAATTGAGATCCCACCGAGTTCCAAGCTGGGCCCATCAGTAAAATCTGTCTGATGGTTTAAATAGTAAAATTCTCTGAACAATTCAACTATGGGTTCTTCTTGAAGATAGGCATCACAGAAAAAGTGGAAATTGCAAATATTGGATACAGAGTTGGGCCCAATATCTTTAGGGTGAAGTTGGAAGAAATGAGGCACGTCGCGGAAAAACTTTGAGCTGGGCGGGCTGAACCCCCGGCTCAGGTGGTCAGTGAAGACAATTACTTCTCCGTCCTTGGGTGAATGAGGGTTTTCTTCACCAGGAACCCTCCAGTGGATATATTTTTCTTAGCTAGAGCGCCAGTAGCAACAAAGTTGTTCAAGTCTTCTTCAGTAACCTGGGATTGGACCCAGTTGCACGAGGTATATGTCTTAGCCATTTTTTCAATGATCTAAAAGAAATATTACAGTGGTTTGAGGTTATATGGTCAAGCCAGCTGTTGGCTTAAAGGTAAAACTAATGAAGCATACATAGATGTTAAACCGGAGGATGGCAATGAAGTTATAAAGATAAGCTATTGGCGGCTTAAGAGGGGACTAATGGTACCTAGCGGGTTACAGTTTCTTAGTTAAGCCGCCCGCACAAATATTGATTTCAGAGATCTGAGAGTGGGAAAATTGTTAAGTGTTGGGAAAACAGGTTTCCCAGATTGATCTACGACACTTCAGAGAATGGAAAATACTTAGACCTAATTTGCAGTACCTGAGCAGTTCATGTGTCTAGATTGGTTTTCTTATGCAAGGAAGATGTTCTAATAACAAAAATGAGTACCACGACTACTGCCGCACAGGAGTGTACTAAGTCTGAATCAAAAGTTATAAAGCTACAACGAAGAACGAGGATGAACTCTGACGAACTCATGGAAACCCTAATGGGATCTAGGAGAAAGGAAAGGAGGTGAACTCACTAGACCTGTTGAACAGCGGAGGTGCGCGGGCGAACTCTGGTCAAATCAGGTTGATGCAACGGCCGTTGTCGAGGCGGTGGCGAGAGTCGACGGCGGTGGCAGAGCTCGGGTGCTGAAGCGACGCGAGGAAGAAGAGGGAGATGAGAAGGCAAGGGGGAAAGTGAAAGGGACCCCTGGCCCTATTTGTAACGACGTAAGTATAAGTGACATGTGTGGGAATCGAGGGGGGCATAAAATGGATATGCAATAGCACAGACGCCTCGATTTTCAGGAAACTTATTGAAAAAGAGGATATACATATATCAAGATTTGGGCTTTGCATAATATTAATGACAGGTGATGTCGCGGCGGGTTATCGCAATCCTAGGAGATGACGTCATGGCGGGTTACAAGATCTTGCAAGAGCAGACGAAGAAGGATTTTTTTTCTAAGTGTTGAAAGATTGATATGTACAAGTTCACATCAACCTAGGGCCTAATGTTGGGGATATAACTATTCGGTATGACCCGCCCAGGAGGGGCCGGGTCAATAACGCCGGCGGTTCATAAAATACAAAGCCCGGGAAGATGTTGAAGATGGCGGTTCACGAAGCAGGTTTACTACAGGCCCAAAGCCCAGAGACGACTTAAAGCCCACATCTGTAAACCGCCATGTATGTATGACTTGTATTGTAAGACATGTGTAGTTAGTCACCGAGTCGGACACATTGTGTATGAGCCGGCCGGGACTCCATGAGCCGCTGGGCATCAACCACTACAAGAAATATGTCAACTAGTGACCTTCTGTCAATGACCCTGGAAGAATTGGTCATAGATCTATGACCATTTGAGACCAATTGGTCAAAAGCTGTTCGGGGGGCTCCAAACCCTAAAGCGTTGCGACAATTTTGGTCAGAAAGGTCGTAATTTCCTTACACAAATGGTCACAAAGCAAACAGGGCTGGTCCGCTGCCTTATTTCTAGTTGTTAACGACCAATATAGATGGTCATAGCCTTGTAGATTGTGGTGGGTTGTGATGACTAGGCGCCATCTCATCAGTTTTGCCTATGTGTCATGTCCATGTGTCAATTTTTTCCCTAGGTTGTGAAGCAACCTATATTTCTATTATTCCAAAAATTCCCAAAAAATTCTCATAAATTTTTTGGATCATATCTTCATCAAATATGTCAAAAACCTTCCTTGCCTAGTTCAAAAATAACTCAACAATATTCATTTTCCTATTCTGTTCAAAGTAGCACTTTATGAAGGAAGTGTTATTTATATATTCTTGATTTCCCTAAAAATTTGTGAAGACAATATTCTTAGTATATGATCATCCTCAGCCAAAACTCACGCCCATTGGCCATGTGCATTTCCCGTACCGCTAATCAAACACTTGGCTGCTAATTCATGTTTGAGCATAGTTGGGTATCCTGATGAGAATCTTATGTTATAATTTTCTTCCTAGCACCTACCTGGGGAGTTCCCAACCCACTAGACATGCCTAGGCCGCCCAGAACGCATAGCAACGCCACGGTCACGCGCTGACCACGCGGCGGCATGCGAGCGTATGCGCTCTAGAGTTGGGGCCCTCGGCCACCGTCCAAACCTCGATGTCTTGCCATCAAACCATGTATTTCTGATTAAATAGATACTTATTTACCTAGAAATGATTTTTGGAAAAAAATAAAGAGCAAACTATGAGGCACCTGCAGTTCAAATTTGACCCGCTTCTAGCTGAATCGACGGGAATTTGTCTTTTTCACCAGAGGTGGATCAAAACTTTTGACACCCAACCATTTTGTCAATTGTGCATTATATATGGCCTAGTATTTTATAAAATTGATTAGGTCCAATTTTGCAACAAATATATGGTAGATCCTTCACAAAAAAACTCATTTTGGGCACTCAAAAAAATGGAAAATGAATTTTTCGTCCAAAGAAAATGAAAAGTTCCTTAGGCAACATTGTTTGTCATTCCAAGATGCACCCTTGTGCACAATATGAGGTCATTTGAACAAACTATGCCATGAATGTGGCCATAAGATTGATCATTTGGCTTGAAAGCCATGAATCTTCACACATGATAGCTCATTTCTGAGAACACTTTTATAAATAATTACCGTATTACAAGTTTATTATTTTTCCTGGAAACTTGGTCACATATAATGACACAATGCAAAGGTTTTCCAATTTTTTTTTATTTTTTTATGCCCGTTTCAAAATGCGGTCAAAACGGCGGGCTTGACCGTTCCTAACTAGTGGTTGAATCTTGGAAAACTTTTGGTGTTTCTATGATAAAATAGATACTTATGTACCTAGAAATGATTTTGGAAAAAATAAATAGCAAACTATGAGGCAGCTGCAGTTCAAATTTGACCCGTTTCCAACTAAATCGGCAGCAATTTGTCTTTTTCACCAGAGGTGGATCAAAAACTTTTTACACCCAACCATTTTGTCAATTGTGCATTAAACATGGCCTAGTATTTTATAAAATTGATTTGGTCCATTTTTGCAACAATTATTTGGTAGTTCCTTCACAAAAAAACCTCCTTTTGGGCACTCAGAAAATGGAAAATGAATTTTCCGTGCAAACAAAATGAAAACTTCCTTAGGAAACATTGTTTGGAATTCCAAGATGCACCCTTGTGCACAATATGAGATCATTTGAAAAAACTATGCCATGAATGTGGCCATAAGATTGATCATTTGGCTTGAAGAAGCCATGAATCTTCGCGCATGATAACTCATTTCTGAGAACACTCTTTTAAAATAATTACCGTATTACAAGTTTATTATTTTTCCTAGAAACTTGGTCACATATAATGACACAATGCGAAGGTTTTCCAATTTTTTTGATTTTTTTTGAATTTTTTATGCCCGTTTCAAAATGCGGTCAAAACGGCGGGCTTGACCGTTCCTAGCTAGTGGTTGAATCTTGGAATTTTTTTGGTGTTTCTATGATTAAATAGATACTTATGTACCTAGAAATGATTTTTGGAAAAAAATAAAGAGCAAACTAAGAGGTAGCTACAGTTCAAATTTGACCCGCTTCCAACTAAATCGGTGGAAATTTGTCTTTTTCACGAGAGGTGGATCAAAACTTTTTTCACCCAACCATTTGGTCAATTGTGCATTAAATATGACCTAGTATTTTATAAAAATGATTTGGTCCAATTTTGCAACAATTATTTGGTAGGTCCTTCACAAAAAACCTCATTTGGGGCACTCGAAAAATGGAAAATGATTTTTTGTGCAAAGAATATAAAAAAATCCCTTTGTCGATACTGTTTACTATTCCAAGATGTAAACTTTTGCAGAGTATAAAGAACTCATTTTGAACAAATATAAAGAATATCATTTGAACAAATATTTGGTAGGTCTTTTACAAAAAAGAACTCATTTAGAGCACTAAAAAATGGAAAATGATTTTTTCGTAACCTATTTAAAAGGTCATAAAGTCTTCAAATTTTTTGTTGTGTTCTGATTGGTCTATAGGCAAATCACGCGGATCACACATCAACCACCGTCGGATGCTTCCGAATCCAACGGCCCAAACCCATCCGAGCCGAAACCCTAGGTCTGTGCTCATGGACATTTTCCACCCACCCCCCGCCTCCATTCTTTCTTACTTTCTCTCCCTCCCCCCTCAGATCCTCTCCCCTCTCCCCCGTGTAGCGAACCCTAGCCCCTCTCTCCCCCGCACACCACCTCCTCCCTTCCAGATCGCAGCCGCCACCTCCTCCTTTCTAGATCGCTACCTCCACCTCCCCGCCATCCATAGCCTCCCCCACGCCCTTCTCCCCCGCGAGCCATCTCTCACTCCCTCCCGCGGCTCCTCTGCTCCACTCGATTCCGGCGAGTTGAGGCGGCTCTCGCCGGCGCGCAGCACACCCCGGGCTCCCCTTGTGCAGCTCTTCCCCCCTCCCGTCAGATCCATCTCCCGCACCCTCTAGTGCAAGCCCGCAACCTCACCCGTGGCTAGGGTTTCGGCCGACACTTTAACTTTGTCGGGATCTGCTACATGCGACGACGGCGAGGCCAGAGGTAGCTGGACCTGGAGCTCATCTCCTCCATGGCGTCGGCTTCCAGATCCGCCTAGTGCTCCATCTTCCAAGGTCATGTGCTTCTTCTCTGGTTTTGGTTTCTAGTTCATGTTCCCCTGCTTGCGATCTGACTCTCGTTGTTGTTCATATTGTTGTTGCAGCCATCTGGGGGGCTTCTACCTGTTCCTGGGCGTCGCCGTCGCCGGCCAGACGGAGTGGCGGCCGGCCGGAGCAGCCGCGGCGCCGGGGTTAATGGCGATGGTGATGATGTCCGCCAACGCATCGTCGCTGGCGACCAACAACAGTTCGGTAAGAAAACAAAATCTCCTTCCTCACTCGACGACTAATCCTCCCGCATCTTCACTAGTTTTTCTTCTTCTCCGAGATCGCATCTTACTAGTTGGGTCAGAACAGACTACTAGCAATTCTAGTACTAATCGATCCGTATCTTTACTCACTGGGTCGTCGCTGCACGATGGAGTAGTATATAGAGTGAGGAGAATTCTTCAAGCTGACCTCCTTTTCTTCAAATTAAGTTTCAGCTTCACGACCAGCTCAACACTAGTCAGGGTTAATTTACTTCCATCCTTGGTTTTTAATTTTCGGTGTCCCTGAAGCCGCTATTATTGACAGTGAACTATGGCACTCTTAATTAGCAAAACAATGAGCATGCATTCTTGATGAACATTGAAGCTCTTAATTAGTGACAATATTGAGATGACATCCACCTATTTCTTTATTTTTGTGAATGGATAGAGTGCTCTATATGTTTGTACTGGTGTGTTTGTTAATTCAGTAAGCTAGGGGCTGTCAAGTTAAGTGCTTGCCGGTGTGTTTGTTAATTCAGTAAGCTAGGGGTTGTCATCCATTAAATTCAGAGAAACCCCTGTCAAGCATGAGGTTCTCCTACATACCTACTACTATATGTTTGTATTGAATATATTGACATGTCATGATACTATGAAGTAACAGAATGGCTAGCAGAAGCTTTCACTTCTAAGAATGACAGCAGTAGGAAGAATCATTGTAGTCAAGTGACCATAATATCTATTTTATTGTGCTGAACTTTGTTGTTACCTGGATGTTGCAGTCCTTGACTGTTCTCATGACGTTGTACAGGAGGCCCTTGTGGTCACCGCTGGAGGGGCTGGAGCTTGGCGGCAGCCTGGCGGATGATGGGGGCCTGGACGGTGGCTATTTCTGCAGCAGGATGATAGCTTAAATTTTGTGATAATTTTGGAATAGCTTCAGCACCTACAGTTAATTTTGCACATAAAGCTTGAGTAATTTTGCACGTGAAGCTTCAGTATTTTAGCACATGAAGCTTCTGCTACTGTTATTCTTGTCATGAATCTTCCACCATTTTTCAGTAGCTTAAATTTGACTTGGTGTAGTAATCTTGGTGCATAGTGCTGCTTGTATCTCATGCTAATTGTTGCATGAGTAGTTTCAGTTGTTTTATAACAGCAGCAGTAGCACAAATTTAATTGAATTCAATTAAAATTTCCAGAATCACTTCTTGGTCTGTAATGAGTGTAGAGTAAGTAATTAAAGATAGGCTTGCTGTTAGTAGTAGAGTAAGTACTTAAGTCATGTTGTTTATTGTAAGACTTGCTATTTAGCAAGGCTTGAGTAATTTAGTGTACTGCATCTATAGTTTCAACTGAAATTTTTATCATGCTACTGTGACATCTACTGAAAATTTCAAACAAATGAAAGGAGTTTTGTAGTTACAAATGGAGACTACAAATTCTGTACATCTATTGTACTCATTTTTCAGTTATCTGTAGTTACAAAGCATTAATTGTAAGACTGTAACTAAACATATCTTCTTATCCTCTGTTATTTTACTCATACACATGCTTATGATCCTGTTAACACATGTTGATGCTCATTTTACTCATGCACATGCTCATGATCTTCTTAGTTAAGACAGTAACTACTCCATTTGATTGCATGATCTCTATTTGAATGCATGCTCATAAGATTGTAACAGAAGTTCAATATCACAGTGAACATGCTCATGATCTCTATTTGAATGCATGTTCTTCTGTTGCTGCAGGTTCTATGATATGTGAGTTCCTTCTGTTGCTGCAAGTAGTGACACAATATGCCGTGTGCAGCGGGCTCCGCATCCAAGTCTTGTCCGTCCTCCGCAGCAAGGAGCTGGGCCAAGGGAGCAAAAAGCGCCACCGGTTCCTTCAAGGATGCGTGCTGCTGGTCGAGTCTTGTGGAGAAGCAAGGCGAATCGGGCATTGTCTCAATTGTTCCGCTGTGGTAAGAACAAAACACCACTCTCACTTGATGTTCATGTATTACTACAGCAAAACATTCTTACATGGTGATTGTTAGCGACACAACAATTATCTCGCATAATAGTGTCATTCTCTTCATAGTTAACAAATGCATCTTGTCCAACCGAGTAAACAGGACCCAACTTGTACAATAAAGTGAACTAAATGTTGTCACATTCTGTACATGTTACTTTCTATTTGGTGTCTCATAATGATATCTACGGAAATTCTACTTTGTAAAGAATAAATATTGTGTTATGGATCACAAGCTAATTTTTGTTGACATGAATTTGTTATGCTCCTTATTTTGACTTGGTTTCGTTCACATTGCTTTTCAAAACATGAGATTGATGAGTGTTTCTTGTAGGCAACATTGATTTAGGATTGATTTAACATTTTGTGAGTATGCCAATGTTCTGCGAATATGCATTGGAAACATCTAGTGTTCTGCTATAATTGGTCTCTAAAACATCTAGTCATTAATTTGAAGTTGTTTGAATCTGTTGCTTTATCATACATTCAATCCATAAATCTACATTTCTATGAAGTTTTGTTAAATATATGTTTTCTAGATTGTCTATACACTAAACCTGGAGGTTTGAATATCTACTCCAGGAATGAAGATGGTACTTTAATGCCTTTGTGTTCACCCTTTTACAGTAGCTCCAGGCCTAGGAAATTTCAAGTTCGAAGCGGCGTGTAGCCCTAGCAGCAAAGATTTGTTCTGTTTGATTGTAATAAATTGTAAATATTATAGTACTGTAATAGTAGGCATATCTGGGTTGTAATAGACTATGCACAGATTGTAATAGACTATGTACATGAGCTCCAGGCCTAAGAAATTCTACAGTTTTTCTATTCTATTTAAAATATTGATTATTTGTGTGATTGGAAGACGTGTGAAATGGAAACCTGATTAGTGGGCCCATTTGTGAAAATAATCTAAACAATGCTCACATTTTGGACATGTGGGACCAATATAGGAGATTATGACAAGTGGGATCCATCTGACTTGTGGGACCAGATTAAAAAATATATACTGAAAAACTAAAAAGGCCATGGCCCAAAATATAAAAAAGGCCAAATTGTTGGGCCAGGCCCATGTAGCTAGAGAAAATATACAATAAAAAGGCCGAATTGTTGGGCTAGGCCCATGTAGAAAATCGAATTGGACCGGGCTGGATCTTGTGCCACAACAGATTGCCACGCTGGATGCCTACGTGGCCTGGGGAGGTTGCTAGTGACCAAAACGCCACAGTAGACGTATTTTGGTCATAAACGTCTACGATCATTCCAGAAGAAAGGTCGTTATAGTCAGTTTATGACCGCCAGCTTTTGACCTTATGTTTTTGGTCACAAATTGAAAACAGTGACCATTCAGTGACCAATAGTGCTGGTCACAAGTTGACATATTTCTTGTAGTGAACCTTTGTATATAAAGGGATGACCTGGTGGCGGTTAAAGACGAGAAACTGTTGGGAAACGTAGTAATTTCAAAAAAATCCTACGCACACACAGGATCATGGTGATGCATAGCAATGAGAGGGGAGAGTGTCGTCCACGTACCCTCGTAGACCGTTAAGCGGAAGTGTTATGACAACGCGGTTGATGTAGTCGTACGTCTTCATGATCGACCGATCCTCAGTACGGCACGTACGACACCTCCGCGTTCAGCACACATTCAGCTCGGTGACGTCCCGTGAACTCACGATCCAGTAGAGCTCGGGGAATAGTTTCGTCAGCACGATGGCGTGGTAATGATATTGATGAAGCTACCGTGGCAGGGCTTCGCCTAAGCTCCGCTACAGTATGACTGAGGTCGATTATGGTGGAGGGGGGCACCAGAGACGGCTGGGAGAGATCTTTGTGATCAACTTGTGTGTCTAGAGGTGCCCCCTACCCCTGTATATAAAGGAGCAAGGGGGAGGCCGGCCGGCCCTTGTTGGTGCGCTAGGAGGAGGAATCCTCCTAATCCTACTCCTACTAGGAGGGGGAAAGGAAGGGAGAGAAAGAGAAGGAAAGGTGGTGCCCCCCTGTCCTAGTCCAATTCGGACCAGAGGGGAGGGGGCGCGTTGCCTGCCCTAGGCTGGCCCCTCTCTCTTTACCTTATGGCCCAACAAGGCCCATTAGCCTCCAGGGGGTTTCGGTAACCCCTCCGATACTCCAGTAAAATCCCGATTTTACCCGGAACTCTTCCGATGTCCAAATGTAGGTTTCCAATGTATCAATCTTCATGTCTCGAACATTTCAAGACTCCTCGTCATGTCCGTGATCATATCCGGGACTCCGAACTACCTTCGGTACATCAAAACATATAAACTCATAAAACCGATCGTCACAGAACTTTAAGCGCGCGGACCCTACGGGTTCGAGAACTATGTAGACATGACCGAGACATGTCTCCGGTCAATAACCAATAGGAGAACATGGATGCTCATATTTGTTCCTACATATTCTACGAAGATCTTTATCGGTCAAACCGCATAACACTATACGTTGTTCTCATTGTCATCGGTATGTTACTTGCTCGAGATTCGATCGTTGGTATCCCAATACCTAGTTCAATCTCTTTACCGACAAGTCTCTTTACTCGTTTGGTAATGCACTATCCCGCAACTAACTCATTAGTTGCATTGCTTGCAAGGCTTATAGTGATGTGCATTACCGAGAGGGCCCAGAGATACCTCTTCGACAATCGGAGTGACAAATTCTAATCTTGATCTATGCCAACTCAACAACTACGATCGGAGACACCTGTAGAGCACCTTTATAATCACCCAGTTACGTTGTGACGTTTGGTAGAACACAAAGTGTTCCTCCGGTATTCGGGAGTTGCATAATCTCATAGTCATAAGAACATGTATAAGTCATGAAGAAAGCGATAGCAGTAAACAAAAATGATTAAGTGCTAAGCGAACGGAATGGGTCAAGTCAATCACATCATTCTCCTAATGATGTTATCCCATTGATCAAATAACAACTCATGTCAATGGTTTGGAAACTTAACCATCTTTGATCAATGAGCTAGTCAAGTAGAGGCATACTAGTGACACTATGTTTGTCTATGTATTCACACATGTATTATGTTTCTGGTTAATACAATTCTAGCATGAATAATAAACATTTATCATGAAATAAAGAAATAAATAATAACTTTATTATTGCCTCTAGGGCATATTTCCTTCAGTCTCCCACTTGCACTAGAGACAATAATCTAGAGTACACAGTGATGATTTTAACACCCATGGAGCCCTGGTGTTGATCATGTTTTGCTCGTGGAAGAGGCTTAGTCAATGGGTCTTCAACATTCAAGTCCGTATGTATCTTGCAAATCTCTATGTCTCCCACCTGGACTTGATCCTGGATCGAGTTGAAGCGTCTCTTGATGTGCTTGGTTATCTTGTGAAATCTGGATTCCTTTGCCAAGGCAATTGCACCAGTATTGTCACAAAAGATTTTCATTAGACCCGATGCACAAGGTATGACACCTAGATCGGATATGAACTCCTTCATCCAGACTCCTTCATTCGCTGCTTCCGAAGCAGCAATGTACTCCGCTTCACATGTAGATCCTGCCACGACGCTTTATTTAGAACTGCTCCAACTGAGAGCTCCACCATTCAATATAAACACGTATCCGGTTCGCGATTTAGAATCGTCTGGATCAGTGTCAAAGCTTGCATCAACATAACCATTTACGATGAGCTCTTTGTCACATCCATAAACGAGAAACATATCTTTGGTCCTTTTTAGGTACTTCAGGATGTTCTTGACCGCTGTCCAGTGATCCACTCCTGGATTACTTTGGTACCTCCATGCTAGACTAATAGCAAGGCACACATCAGATCTTCTACACAGCATTGCATACATGACAGAGCCAATGGCTGAAGCATAGGGAACACTTTTCATTTTCTCTCTATCTTCTGCAGTGGTCGGGCATTGAGTCTTACTCAACTTCACACCTTGTAATACAGGCAAGAACCCTTTCTTAGCTTCATCCATTTTGAACTTTTTCAAAAATTTATTAAGGTATGTGCTTTGTGAAAGTCCAATTAAGCGCTTTGATCTATCTCTATAGATCTTGATGCCCAATATATAAGAAGCTTCACCGAGGTCTTTCATTGAAAAAACTCTTATTCAAGTATCTTTTTATGCGATCCAGAAATTCTATATCATTTCCAATCAACAATATGTCATCCACATATAATATTAGAAATGCTACAGAGCTCCCACTCACTTTCTTGTAAATACAAGCTTCTCCAAAAGTTTGTATAAAACCATATGATTTGATCACACTATCAAAACATTTATTCCAACTCCGAGAGGCTTGCACCAGTCCATAAATGGATCACTGGAGCTTGCACACTTTGCTAGTACCCTTTGGATCGATAAAACCTTCAGGTTGCATCATATACAACTCTTCTTCTAGAAATCCATTCAGGAATGCAGTCTTTACATCCATTTGCTAACATGATTCGGACGGACCTAAGCATCGCTACTGGTGAGAAGGTCTCATCATAGTCAACTCCTTGAACTTGTCGAAAACCTTTCGCAACAAGTCGAGCTTTGTAGACGGTAACATTACCATCAGCGTCCGTCTTCTTCTTGAACATCCATTTATTTTCGATGGCCTGCCGATCATCGGGAAAGTCAACCAAAGTCCACACTTTGTTCTCATACATGGATCACATCTCAGATTTCATGGCCTCAAGCCATTTTACGGAATCTGGGCTCATCCTTGCTTCCTCATAGTTCACAGGTTCATCATAGTCAAGTAACATGACCTCCACAATAGGATTATCATACCACTCTGGTGCGGATCTTGCTCTAGTTGACCTATGAGGTTCGGTAGTAACTTGTAGCAACCCGACCTCAAACGGTCAAGTCTCTGTGCTTCAGTGTCATCCCTGGATCGGTAATGCTGACACACACAGTACTCGAAGAATTTATAACAGAGTAGCAATCACACACTTATTACATCGAATGTCTCAAAAGAGAACTTATTACAATAAATATGCCTTAAGGCCATCTAATACGATGACAGCGGAAGGCTTGGAAGATATTCTGATCGCAGATCGATCTTCAAAAACACCTTAGCTCCTTGCAACTAGTCAAACAAATCATTGATCATCGGTAGTGGGTATTTGTTCTTGATCGTCACCTCATTCAATGCACCATAATCAACAACCACCCTTAGAGACTTATCCTTCTTCTCAACCAAAAGTACTGGGGCTCCCCATGGTGATGAACTCCGTTGGATGTAACCTTTCTCCAATAACTCCTTGATCTGCTTCTTAATCTCCTCCAGATTATTTGCGGGCATCCAGTAGGGTCTCTTTGATATTGGCCCGATACCTGGCAATAGTTCTATCAAAAACTCAATGTCTCGATCCGGTGGCATGCCTGGTAACTCCTCTAGAAAAACATCTGGGTAATCCTTCACTACAGGCACTTCCTCCTGAACAACTCCCGTGAGGGTATTTACTTGGCTCCTCCTAGGCGCATGTCTAGATACATACTTGATCCTTTTTCCCTCCTAGGTGGTGAGACAAATTGATTTACTAGCACAGTCAATGCTTCCTCCATGCTTTGACATCCAGTCCATGCCTAATATCACATCCAATCCTTGTGACTCCAAAATTATTACGTCTGACGGAAAAACATGGCTACCAATGGTTAGGGGTATCTGGTCGCACCATCGGCTGGCCATATACTCTGCTCCAAGTGAACTTACTAACAGAGGGGTCCTAAGGGTTTGGGTTGGTAGTTTAAACTTATCCATGAATCCCCTTGATATGTATGAATGCGATGCACCAGTATCAAAAAGAACAAGGGCGGTAAAAGACTTAACCAAAAACTTACTGATAACTGCGTCTGGCTGCCCTTCAACCTCCTCCACGTTAACGTGGTTCACTTGTCCTTTGTTGAATGGGTTAGGCTTCTTCCCGGCGCTCCCATTACCGTTTCCATTCTTTGCTTCAGAGCACTCCGTGGCATAGTGTCCAGTCTTCCCTCACTTGAAGCAAGTAATGTGACTTAGGTCTCTTTTGGCGGGTGTGGCTGGATTGGAGCGGGTCTGATTGTTGCTTGTTCCGTTCCCAGTCCCATTCTTGGAACCATTGTCTTTATGCGAACTTCCTCCATTATGGCTATGACCTCCATGGTTATGAACAAGTCCTCCCAAGTTCGGGGTTAGACGAGGCTTCTGCTGAGCTCCTGGGTTGTACCTTCCTTGTCCATACTTCCTTTTGCGGATCTCAATTTGCTGCTGCTTCCCTTCAATCATAAGAGCCTTGTCTACCAACTCCTGGTAGTTGTTAAATGTTGACACCATCAACTGCATGCTCATCTCATCGTTCAGCCATTCCATAAACTTCTCCTGCTTCGCAGCATATGTGGCCACATCGTTAGGGGCATAACGAGACAGCTTACTAAATTCATCCATGTACTGCCCCACAGTACGGTTCCCTTGGCGCAAGATGCAAAACTCACACTTCTTCATGCTCATAGCTCCTGTTGAGACATGGGCGGTGCGGAATGCTGGCTGAAACTGATCCCATGTAACAGTGGCTATAGGATAGGTGGCTATGTAATTCTCCCACCATGAGGCTGCTGGTCCATCCAATTGATGTGCGGCAAAACGCACCTTCTCAGCATCTGTACATCCTATAGTGGTTAACTCCCTTCCAATCCTGCGGAGCCAATCATCTGCCACTATCGGCTCGGTGCTGCTGGAAAACACCAGCGACTGCAACCTCAGAAAGCGGGCTAAGTTGTCAACTAGTGGTGGTGGTGGTGGGTTGTTGTTGTTGCCTTGATTCTGAACTAACAACTGCATCATGTATTCTATTGTTGGATCAACCGAGTGAGCTCCGATGGTAAAGTAAATCCGGGGTCATGTCTCGGAGGCATCTGAGGGTTTAGAGGGAAGAGAATAGAATAGAATGAGGTCTAGTGAGAAAAACACTACCCATATGCACATGAGACAAACAAAATCATATCACTCAATCAGTCAAGCAAGGGCATACAATCGATCTAACTATCGTTACAAAAGTGCTAGGATTATACTATATATAGGGTGGAATACTGCTACTGATGTGGTGGTCTACTAGAAATATTGATCGGTCGAAGACTCCATGATGTCTGCTCCAGCTTCGTCTTCATAGTCATCATCGCTATCGTCGGGGTCCGAGTCGGTGTCGTCGATGATGATGTAGTCCTCAGAACGAATCTCCTTGGGTTCATCGTCTTCTCCTCCTGGCGCGGGGTCTCCCATGAATACTCCCAGCTTCCTTTCCAGATCATCATTCTTCTCCACTAGTACGACGATCTCCTCCTCATAATCTTCGTGAGTAGCTTTGAGTTCTTCCTCCAGTTCCGTGATCCTTGTCATCGCCTTCTTCAGATCTATCATGCCTGCGCACATCTGGTTCTCCTGGCGACGAATGTGCTGGTTTAACTCCTGGATGAAAGCTGCGATTGATCTATCCTTCCTGGTGCTGATCATCTCCCATTGCTCATCTCGGCGCCCACAAATATGATAGATAGTATCCTTAAGCTCCTTATGGTAAACTTCTCCAATGCGTCCCATGGTGATGTGAGCTGCCATACTCTTTCGTAGACTCCAAGTTGGTGCATCAAAGGAAAACTCTATGGGTTTGGTGACTGGCGCGAATGTCCTTCCTGGAACTTGAAGTTGAATCATCCATCGCTCCTCTTCTGGTAAAGTGGCATTGTAAGTCCCGGCGAAGCTTGGTATTCCAATATTCAGGTACTTAATGACTTCCTTCAAGTGTCGTCCAAAAGGTGCTTCTTCATCCGGTTGTGCAAACTTGTTCCTTGCGTCTGCCATCCTAAAGAGTAGAAAATGGAGAGGAGTCAGAAATGAGAAGAGAGTGGTGATCTAGGGCTTTAGCTTAGTGGTCGTGTCCTACACTCAGCGTGTGCTCTAATGCCATCTTATAGCGACCCGACCTCAAACAGTCAAGTCTTTGTGCTTCAGTGTCATCCCTGGATCGGTAATGCTGACACACACAATACTCGAAGGATTTATAACAGAGTAGCAATCACACACTTATTACATCGAATGTCTCAAAAGAGAAATTATTACAATAATTATGGCTTAAGGCCATCTAATACGATAACAGCGGAAGGCTTGGAAGATGAAGTGAGTCCATCAACTCCAACGGCATAGCTGAGTTGTACGGCAACGACCTAACGAACCTTACTGCTTGTTTGGAAAGTTTGCAACATAATACGTTGCAGCCCAATAACGGGTCAGCACATGGAATATGCTGGCAATATAACACGGTAGAGCAAGAACAGAATAATGCTATCACTATATGCATATTTGGCTGGTGGAAAGCTCTACGGTTAAAGTTTTGCGAAAAGCCAATTGGATTTCATTTAACTAACATGGTAGTTGAAACATCATTGAGAAGGTTACTCCAACTCACTCCCAATTAAAAAGTAATTATCAACGCAACAATATTAATTTAGAGTGATGAGATACATATGATAATCCAAGTACTAGATAGTCAAGATGTCCATAACCGGGGACACGGCTAACCATGATTAGTTTATACACTCTGCAGAGGTTTGCGCACTTTTCCCCACAAGACTCGATCTCCTCCGTTGGATTTCTCGCACTACAGGGTGTTTGAGAAACAGATAACCTAGACACAGTCTTTCAGAAGCATTAACTCTCTACTCTGGATAGACTATACCACCTAGAACCCACTACATCTGCTAGTCTACCTCTTCAAGAGCTTCATGCAACTTACTCAACTATGCAAGAGACCATAATAGCTTGTGGCTGCACACGGAAGTTTCTAGAATGAAATATCTCAGTTCCCTTTGAGCCTGGGTGGAGGACCTTAGGATTATCACACGGGTACTCCGGGATATCCTAGGACCACACTGGATTCTCCAGGTGCCCGACAAGCAATCCACCAAGATGTGTATTAAAGTTGCCACCTTAAGTTGATCCATTAATTAACAATCTCACATCAGTCATGGTTTCACTCACCCAAACCACGTTTACGAGCATAGCATAGCAATATAAGCAGCGTAGAAGTAACCCCCAAGGGTTTGATGATAAACGGGTGAATAGGTACTACCTCATCCACTTCCCAATCCCACATGTTATCAAGTCCTTACCATGCAGTGTTTGAGGGTTGAAAATAATGCATAAAAACTGGGTGATAAAGGGATATGATCAAAGTGTTACTTGCCTTGCTGATGATCCGCAAAACCAAGAGACTCGATGTAGCACGCTTCGCACTCTGGGTACTCTATCGTAATCAAGCAAGCATACAATAAGCAATAAAACAAGGGCACGGGTAAAACTCAAATAAGAGATCTAACCAGAAAGTTCAACTTAAGAACTCCGGTTTGGAAAAAGAATCAATCAAACGGAGCAACGAAACTCAAACTGCGAAATAAACAAGATCCGATTACTAATCTAGACTAAAGTCAAATTTTACTGTATCAAAATCATGTTCAAGTTGGTTAAACGGAAAGAGGGTTTCGAGACAAAACACTAGGCGCTTGAATCGCCAGATTCCGATAAACGAGCGAACAGTTATACTAAAACGAAAATCGGATCAGAAATCACGATCAGAAATAATCGCGGGAAATCCGAGAAAAAGAAAAACTGACGAACAGGCTAACGAACGGACGTTCGCTGTCTGTGGCTAAATGGTGAAAACCGTTCGTTAAAACGATCGTAAAAACGGGTGTTCGCTAAACAACTAAACCGAAATAAACCAAACCGGATCAAATAAAAAATGGATCTAGGGTTTCAAAAAAACAAACGGTTTTCTCATGAAAACCGAGGCGGCTACCTCGGGTCCGGCGACGGCGGGCGGCTCTGGTGTGGCGGCGGCGGCGGCAGCGGCGCGGCACGGCGACGCGGGCGGCGGAGGCAACGGCGGCGGTAACGCGCGACGGGCGGCGCGGCGGCTAGGGTTAGGGTTCGGGGCGAGGCGCGGATGCGCTGGCTCGGGTGCGGCTTATAAGAGGGCCGGCCCGAGGTCTCCTGGCCGGGTACGGCCCGAAGTCGGTTTGACTTTTTTTTAAATAATTCCGACGTGCAGAAAAAGAAAGAAAAGAAATACTAAACGGACTCCAAAAATCCCGAAATAAATTTTCCCCATCCTCTAAAAGTAAGTCGGACAAGGTGAACATTTATTTGGGCCTAAAATACAATTTTGAAAAACACATTTTTGTCCTAATTCAAATAAAATAGCGATAAAACTCCAAATAAAAATCTTATTTGATTCTAATATTAAATCTTTGATATTTCTCTATTTTGAGGAAGTCATTTTATCCTCTCTCTTTTATTTTTATAAAAGAAATAATCGAAGAGGAAATAATTAAAATCAAACGATCCTCTTTCCAAAATTCGAGAAAACTCGAATATGAAAATAGTGAAATCCCCAACTCTCTCCTTAGGTCCTTGAGTTGTGTAGAATTCCTTGGATCAAGCTAAATGAAATAAAATATGATATGCAATTGATGATCTAATGTATAACATTCCAAATTGAAAATTTGGGATGTTACATAACTTGATCTGTAGTTTCATGATCATCATCATTGGTTTCCTCACTAATTGGTGTAGGTGTCACAGGAACCGGTTTCTGTGATGAACTACTTGCCAATAAGGGAGCGGGTACGGTTACCTCATCAAGTTCTACTTTCCTCCAACTCACTTCTTTCGAGAGAAACTCCTTCTCTAGAAAGGATCCATTCTTAGCAACGAATGTCTTGTCTTCGGATCTGTGATAGAAGGTGTATCCAACAGTTTCCTTTGGGTATCCTATGAAGACACATTTCTCCGATTTGGGTTCGAGCTTATCAGGTTGAAGCTTTTTCACATAAGCATCATAGCCCCAAACTTTAAGAATCGACAACATTGGTTTCTTGCTTAACCACAGTTCATAAGGTGTCGTCTCAACGGATTTTGATGGTGCCCTATTTAACGTGAATGCAGCCGTCTCTAAATCATAACCCCAAAATAATAGCGGTAAATCAGTAAGAGACATCATAGATTGCACCATATCTAGTAAAGTACGATTACAACGTTCGGACACACCATTACACTGTGGTGTTCCGGGTGGCGTGAGTGGCGAAACTATTCCGCATTGTTGCAAATGTAGACCAAACTCGTAACTCAAATATTCTCCTCCACAATCAGATCGTAGAAACTTTATTTTCTTGCTACGATGATTTTCCACTTCACTCTGAAATTCTTTGAACTTTTCAAATGTTTCAGACTTATGTTTCATTAAGTAGATATACCCATATCTACTCAACTCATCTGTGAAGGTGAGAAAATAACGATACCCGCCGCAAGCCTCAATATTCATTGGACCACATACATCAGTATGTATGATTTCCAACAAATCTGTTGCTCGCTCCATAGTTCCGGAGAACGGTGTTTTAGTCATCTTGCCCATAAGGCATGGTTCGCAAGTACCAAGTGATTCCAAAAGTCCATCGGTATGGAGTTTCTTCATGCGCTTTATACCAATATGACCCAAACGGCAGTGCCACAAATAAGTTGCACTATCATTATCAACTCTGCATCTTTTGGCTTCAACATTATGAATATGTGTATCACTACTATCGAGATTCAGCAAAAATAGACCACTCTTCAAGGGTGCATGACCATAAAAGATATTACTCATATAAATAGAACAACCATTATTCTCAGATTTAAATGAATAACCGTCTCACATCAAAAAAGATCTAGATATAATGTTCATGCTTAACGCTGGCACCAAATAATAATTATTTAGGTCTAAAACTAATCCCGAAGGTAGATGTAGAGGTAGCATGCCGATGGCGATCACATCGACTTTGGAACCATTTCCTACGCGCATCGTCACCTCGTCCTTAGCCAGTCTTCGCTTAATCC